>NC_135804.1:124513596-124832757 GCF_964213995.1 Mustelus asterias
CTGGCTTTTGGCTGTTCTCTCTTTCTCTCTCTCAAGTAACCCTTATTTTGCTTTCTGTATAATGCTTATAAAAGACGCTTAAATAAAGGAGTATTTACTTTGGACCAGTTGCGCTCAAGTTTATTCTGAAGAAGTAAACAGACCCTTCAGTTCCCCTTTAATAAACCCCCCCTAGCGCATGCCCCTGTCCTGTAATACACTCACAGAGCCCTCACCAGCACAGCTTCTTCTCATTTTAATTTTGTAATGTGCTATTGCTGCAGGCTGGAAGATGGTGGTACAGAACTCTCACTGCCAGATCAGATTATACCCTCCCTGAGCATGACTATGGAATCCCCTCCCATTGTCCAGAGGAGCTTACTGTTCTGGTTTCCCTCCCTCACAGAGCTCTCAATCCTTCCCCTATATTCCGTGATCCTGTTGTGTTTGTGGTGTATATCCATTTGTTAGCTATTGAGCATTTAAAGGTGGATGTGCTTATGCCCTGCTTCAACCTCACCACTTGCCATCTTGAAGTCACTTACACAGTTAAACATATGCACATACACCCCCCCCCACACTCTGAGATACCCTCACAATGTCTTTTCTACATCTGTAGGCTGCAGATGTCCCTCCGCTCATTGTAATGCCAGAAACCCCGTGGATTGAGATGCATAATGTTGTGACCATGCTCTGCACACAACATGCCGGGCACAACTGAGACTGGCCTGACATGGCTTCCCCCTCTCTGGAGAGGATGAGGACAGTCTTTGCAAGCTCAACAATGTAAACTGAAGAGCTTCTTCACTCCTCCCATTTTGGTTCCTAGTGGCTTATATCGATCAGTAACCCCCTCTCTCCCC
This sequence comes from Mustelus asterias, assembly GCF_964213995.1. Taxonomy (NCBI): domain Eukaryota; kingdom Metazoa; phylum Chordata; class Chondrichthyes; order Carcharhiniformes; family Triakidae; genus Mustelus; species Mustelus asterias. The sequence continues at coordinate 124,514,439 of NC_135804.1, forward strand.
ATCCTGGTGCTGAGGATGTTAACCCCCATAACCCTCCCCACAATGTGTACAAGTTCAACCTTCCCCGCTCACGGGCATTCGGCCTCTGATATTCGGGTAAGCGTTCTCCAAGGCGGCCTTCGCGACACACGACGGCGCAGAGTCACTGAGCAGAAACTGATAGTCAAGTTCCGCACACACGAGGACGGCCTCAACCGGGATATTGGGTTCATGTCACACTACCTGTAACCCCCACAGAGTTTCACTGGCTGTCTTGTCTGGAGACAATACACATCTTTTTAGCCTGTCTTGATGCTCTCTCCACTCACATTGTTTTGTTTCTTAAAGACTTGATTAGTTGTAAGTATTCGCATTCCAACCATTATTCATGTAAATTGAGTCTGTGTCTTTATATGCTCTGTTTGTGAACAGAATTCCCACTCACCTGAAGAAGGGGCTTGCAGCTCCGAAAGCTTGTGTGGCTTTTGCTACCAAATAAACCTGTTGGACTTTAACCTGGTGTTGTTAAACTTCTTACTGTGTTTACCCCAGTCCAACGCCGGCATCTCCATATCTGATCGAAGACAGAGGGTGGTGGTGGATGGAAATTTTTCAGACTGGAGGCAGGTTGCTAGCGGGTGCCGCAGGGATCAGTGCTTGGTCCTCTGCTCTTTGTGATTTTTATTAATGACTTGGAGGAGGGGGCTGAAGGGTGGATCAGTAAATTTGCTGATGACACCAAGATTGGTGGAGTAGTGGATGAGGTGGAGGGCTGTTGTAGGCTGCAAAGAGACATAGATAGGATGCAAAGCTGAGCTGAAAAATGGCAAATGGAGTTTAACCCTGATAAATGTGAGGTGATTCGTTTTGGTAGGACTAATTTAAATGTGGATTACAGGGTCAAAGGTAGGGTTCTGAAGACTGTGGAGGAACAGAGAGATCTTGGGGTCCATATCCACAGATCTCTGAAGGTTGCCACTCAAGTGGATAGAGCTGTGAAGAAGGCCTATAGTGTGTTAGCTTTTATTAACAGAGGGTTGGAGTTTAAGGGCCGTGGGGTTATGCTGCAACTGTACAGGACCTTGGTGAGACCACATTTGGAATATTGTGTGCAGTTCTGTTCACCTCACTATAAGAAGGATGTGGAAGCGCTGGAAAGAGTGCAGAGGAGATTTGCCAGGATGCTGCCTGGTTTGGAGGGTAGGTCTTCTGAGGAAAGGTTGAGGGAGCTAGGGCTGTTCTCTCTGGAGCGGAGGAGGCTGAGGGGAGACTTAATAGAGGTTTATAAAATGATGAAGGGGATAGGTAGAGTGAACGTTCAAAGACTATTTCCTCGGGTGGATGGAGCTATTACAAGGGGGCATAACTATAGGGTTCGTGGTGGGAGATATAGGAAGGATATCAGAGGTAGGTTCTTTACGCAGAGAGTGGTTGGGGTGTGGAATGGACTGCCTGCAGTGATAGTGGAGTCAGACACTTTAGGGACATTTAAGCGGTTATTGGATAGGCACATGGAGCACACCAGGATGATAGGGAGTGGGATAGGTTGATCTTGGTTTCAGATAAAGCTCGGCACAACATCGTGGGCCGAAGGGCCTGTTCTGTGCTGTACTGTTCTATGTTCTATGTACGGGGTAACGTATTGGCATGGATCGAGAAATTGGCTGGCTAACAGGAAGCAGCGAGTAGGCATAAATGTTTTCTTTCAGTTGGTAAGAGTGGTGTGCCACAGGGATCAGAGGTGGGACCTCAACAGTTTACAATTTGTATAAATGACTCGGCTGGATGGATTGGATATGCCGAGAGGGGACAGTGCCAAAGGGAGCCCCTCTGGGGAACTCCATTGAGGGGGTTACACTTATCTATGTGTTTGAGTTCCCCGTATCAATGGGTTAAAGTTAATTTATTTGTCACAAGTAAGGCTTATATTAACTCTGCAATGAAGTTACTATGAAATACCCCTAGTCGCCACAGTCTGGCATCTGTTCAGGTCAAAGCACCTAACCAGCACGTCTTCCAGAATGTGGAAGGAAACCGGAGCACCCGTTGGAAACCCACACAGATACGGGGAAAACATGCAAACTCCAAACAGACGGTGACCCAAGCCAGGACTCGAACCCAGGTCCCTGGCGCTGTGAAGCAGCAGTGCTAACCACTGTGCTACCATGCCGCCCTTACCAGTGTGTGTGTGGGGGGGGGGGGGGGGGGGGGGGGGCGGGGCAGTTCCCCATGTCCATGGGGGCAGTTCCCCATGTCTGTGGGGGTCCCTTAGGCTTGTAAGGGAGTTGCCCATGTACATGGGTTGGGGGGTGGGGGAGGGAGGTGAGTTCTTTGTTTCTAATCAGAGATTGGGGCACTCTTTAAAAATGGCACCTCGATCTTGGGATCCTCGGCATTGCCAGATTTTTCCAGCCTTGCCACAGCAGCGGGGTGGCGTGGGCCACGCCTGTAAATGTTTCCTGCACAGAATGCTGCACGATGTGGCGAGAAACGCTGGCTGAGCAGCTGGTGAGCGGCACACCAGTTTCCTCGCCACTGCCAGAGAATGGAAAATTCCACCCGATACACAGGTACACCAAGTAATTAAGACGGCTAATGGAGTGATGTCCTTTATTATGAGAGGAACTGAACCTAAAAGTTAAATGTTATGCTTCAGTTGAACAGGGTATTGGTGAGACCACGTCTCAAATACTGTGTACAGTTTTGGTCTCCTTATTTAAAGACTTCACTCTAATGACTTGAACCATTGAGGTTGGCCAGTTGGAATATGATCTCCCTGATTGGCCCATACACTAAAAGAGTTCTCTGATTGGCCCATCAATTGACTCCCTAATCAGGGAGTTCATATTCCGATAGACCAACTCAATGGCCTGATTGGAATATGAACTCCCTGACTAAGGAGTCAATTGATGGGCCATTCACGGACCTCTTTTATGGTCCAACCAATTAAACCAAATCAAATTAACTCAGGGACAAATGAAAAGGGGCAGCTCCCAAAAGGAGGGGAACCACCCGAAACACAAGACAAAGCAGAAAGGAAACTTAAAGCATCAAATTGAAATGTGATTAAAGGGGTCAATAATGCACCCCTGTCCTTGTGGTGCCCAGCAGGCACAGAAGGCATTAACAGTGCCCTCGGACGCTGCATGCTCCCTCTTCAGGGACACCCGGCCACGAATACAGCCGCGGTAGAAGGGCAGACAGTCAGGTTGGACGACCTCCTCGGTCGCCCGCTGCCTGGACCTGTAGATGATAAGTCTTGTCAGGCCCAGAAGCAGGTTCACGAGAAGGTCCTCCTCCTTCCCTGCCCCCCTCCACACCGGATGCCCGTAGATCAGGAGCGTGGGGCTGAAGTGCAAACAAAACATCAACAAAAGATTTTTGAGAAAACTGAAAAGGGAGTGCAGCCTATAACACTTAACATAGACGTGGTCCACGGACTCCACAAGGTTGCAAATGTGCAAGCTTGGGAGCCCGTGAACCACCTTAACCTTTTGTTGTACGGGATTGCTGCATGCACCACCCTCCACTCTAGCTCCCCAAGATAGTGGGGGAGGATCCCTTCGTAGAGGGACCTCCACTGGGGACCTCTGCTACCCGGCGGCAACAGGGTTGGGTCAATCAGGGAGTTCATATTCCAAAAGATCAGCCTCAATGGCCTGATTGAAGTCATTACATCCACCTGAGGAAGGAGCAGCACTCCAAAAGCTTGTGATTTCAAATAAACCTGTTGGACTATAACCTGATGTCGTGTGACCTCTCATCTTATTTAAGGAAGGATGTAAATGCATTGGAGGCAGTTCAGAGGAAGTTTATTAGATTGATACCCGGAATGAGCAGGTTGTGTTATGAGGAAACGATGGACAGACTGAGCTTTTTTCCACTGGAGAGGAGTAGCTTGATTGAAGTATATAAGATCCTGAATTGGATTGATAAGGTGGATTTGGAAAGGATATTTTCTCTTGGGGTGAATCCAGAACTAGGGACGCAGTTTTAAGATTAGGAGTCGTCCTTTTAGAATGGACATGAGAAGAAACTTTTTTGTCTCAGAGGGTTGTGCCACTTTGGAGCTCTCTGCCTCAGAATGGGGTGAGACAATATTTTTAAGTTGGAGATGGATGGATTCTTGTTAGGCAAGGGAATCAAAGATTATCAGGGGATAGATGGAAATATGGAATGCAGAACACAAACAGGTCAGCCATGATCTTATTGAGTGGTGGGAGCCAGCTCGAGGGGCTGAATGGCCTACTTCTGTTCCTACTTTGTACGTTCGCATATTCACAAATGAATAAGGACAAATATTTAAAGTTCTAACTGAGCATATCAAACCTTGAATTTAAGATTCTTTGCAATTAAGCTTAGAATCCCCTCATTGAAGGTATTAGAACACAATTTAGTCTAGAATGATGTTACTCTAGTCTTCCTAACAACTGATCTATCAATTTGTAGCCACAGAAAAATGTATATGAGAGAATTCTCCTTTTCATTGTTTCTTCCAGTGCATGTGAATTATCTCATTTCACTTCTCTCTGAAGTTGATTGAGTTTCTTTTGTTGAGGTACATAGTAAAATTAAAGTTTTATTTATTAGTCACAAGTAAGGCTTACATTAACACTGCAATGAAGTTACTGAGAAATTCCCTCAGTCACCACAGTCTGGCACCTGTTTGGATCAATGCACCTAACCAGCATGTCTTTCAGGCTGTGGGAGGAAACCCACGTAAACACGGGGAGAACATACAAATTCCACACAGACAGTGACCCAAACTGGTAATCGAACCCGGGTCCCTGGCGCTGTGAGGCAGCAGTGATAACCACTGTACCACCGCGCCACCCCAGAATGAGTAGAATTATAATATAGAATTATAATTACTGTAAAATTGCGGCAAAGTTGAAAGATTATAAGATATTTGTTGGGCTGCAGAAATCCAAGCACCTTGTGATTTATATTGAGTTGGAAAGTAACCAAGCCATGATTACAATAATCTCAATATTTTACTATCAGTTTCTATTTCTTGACCAGTCACTTTTTTTCTGTTGAATTTTGCAGATTTACAGAAACACGCACTTTGCAAGAACTGTGTTTTGCAGTGCCATGTATGCAAATAGATTATTTTGATGTGGGTTTATGAAAGTCATGATATTTAACTGCTATGGAAAAAAATAATAATTGTTTTAGCACATTTCTATGGATAGTAAATTTTAGCTCTTTAATTTTTCTTAATTCAGCAGAAATACTTTCTCATGGGAATTCAGAACTGAGTGAATGATTTAGCTGCCGATTTCCATTTGCGCTAATTGGAACGCCATGGAGAATGAACTCTGATGTTACATAAAAACATGAACTTTACGTGAGGCTGAGCTGCTTTTTTCAGAGCGATTTCATCCAAAATTGGCCAAGTCAACACAAAAGATCAGGGCCTGAATTTTTGTAAGGACAAAGAGAGTCTTCACCCTAGCCAAAATGGCACCGTAACCCCGGATTCTGGAAATCCCACCTCCATATCAGGGACCCAACATTTACATCTTGAAGTGCTGCTGCCTTCAAACTGTTACGACTTTTGCTAGTGGGATGTCCAAAATATGATTTGAGCTTTAAACTTTTAAGGAGAAAGTCTGAAGCTGCCAGATTGGTAGAGTACCCTTCTGGATAGGTTCAGGGACACCATTGAGAGAGGTAAGATGTTTTCATGAAGTGGTCAATTGCCCTTTGGGATTGTTTAAAGTAGATGTGAATGTGTATAAAAAGTGGATACACTCATTGAAAATGTCAAGATTATTGGAGCTGTCAAGCCATTTATATTGCCTGGACTATAAATATTTTCTTAAAAAGCAGTCTGCAGTTTAAAATACAGTGCTTGCTATTTCATTCTCTTGACACAAACCTAAGGGTGACCATAATAGGATTTATGCTGCATGATTGATTCCACAACCTATCATTATCAGAGTAGGGTGTCTGTCAGTTCACAGTTGGATTGACAACTCCAAGTGATTATAATGTCTTTATGTGGGGTGATGATTGTAAAGGCTTGTTTTCATAAGGGAATATGCAGTTGAATAATAGTTTTTATAAGTGATTAAACACTTGAAGGAATGTATGTTTTTTATGCATGATTTCATCAATGTGCACTTGGAACTTTATATTATTTCATCTCAACATGGGGCCTGAGGTCTGCCTACGATGGATACTGGATGATTTGTCATGCAGTATGTAAAGGTAATGAGTGACCAGGAGAACATGGGTTGGCATGAGTTGACATTAAATTGGAATGGATATAGAGGGCAATGGGAATGTGTAGAGGAGCATATGTTAGCATGGAGCTTATGGGCAGGATTTTGAGCCCACATGCTCCTTGCATGGGATCGCTAGTGCGGGTGTGAAATCTGGAGAGGATCGGAAAACGCGGTTCACTTCAGTGAGATCAGATTTCCGATTTTCTCCAACCCTCGCCAACAGCGTCATAGGGTTCATGCCCATAAAGAGTGGGAACCTCAAAATCCATTTTAATACATTTTAATATGATTAACAGACCAACTTGTCACATGATCGCCCTCATGAAATATTCATACCTAGCCAACATGACGTCATGTGAGAGATGTTCACAGCAGATTTGACCAAATGCAGAACATAGAGTCATTGAGTCATAGAGGTTTACAGCATCGAACAGTCGAGAGCATCTCTGAGAGGGCAAAGAAAAATATAATCCCTGGGGGAGAGGAACATGGCTGGTCATAGCCTGGGCATGGCAGCCTGGCACAGGTTGACACTGCCAGGTTGACACTGTCAACCTGTGCTAAGGGTGGAAGCTAGTGGGAACCTCATTGTGGGGATTTTGTTTATGTGTAGTGGTGGGAAAGGGGGTAAAGCAGGCATTGAAGGGGTATTGGAATGATGGCAATGATTGTTGGCGGGGGGGGGGGGGGGAGGGGTGGGGGGTGGAGGCGGATTAGAATGCTGACGATGATTATGGGGGGTGAGGTGGATTGTGCCAGTGATGATTGTTGATGAGGGAAGGGGGATTGGAATGCTGGTGATGATTTTTGGTGGGGGGAGGGGGATTGGAATGCTGGGATAATTGTTGAGGGGGAGGGGGATTGTTTGAATTAAACACCATTGTGAGTCCACTGGATTGCTGGCCTTCAAAGAGGATTTTAAAATGAAGCATTTTAACACAAATAAAATATTTCCCTAAAACGGAGTCAGGAAATTTCCTGATTCCACAGACCCATCCCAGTGTAAAGCGTCTTGTAACGCCCAATTTTCTCTCTCGGTGCGACATGTGTGGGGTGGGGTTTTGTGGGGGATGATAGGTGGTTAGTGCAGGATTCAATCAGGACCACTGACTTCAGAAGCAGATTTGAGGTGACCAGGCTTTTGGGTGAGTGCCAAGATGGGCTGGTTATAAAGCTAGCCTCAGTTTTTTGGGACTTCGTCCCAGTTGGTGTATAAGCTGTTCGGCTCCCTACACCCCTGACCTACTAGAGGCTTCGCAATGCCAGCATCGAGCCCCCAACCAGCCTACATGGGCCCTCCTACTCAGCCATGACCCCTCATAATCCATGCCACCTGCATAGCTACTCCCCCAGTATCTACCAAAGGCACACATGTGGAGATGAGAAGAATTGACTTCTAACAATTTAATACAACTCTCACTTATACACCACAGCAGTTGGTGAAATTTGAATTTAATAAAAGTCTGGAATCAGAAAGTATAATGAATCAATTGTCATAAAAACCCATCTGGTTCACTAATTCCCTTTAGGGATGGAAATTTGTCATCCTTACCTAATTTGCAGACACACAGCAATGTGGTTGACACTTAAATACCCTTTGAAATGGTCGAGCAAGCCACAAAGTTTAAGGACAATTAGGAATGGGTAATAAATGCTAGTCCAGTCAGCGATGCCCATGAATGAATAAAGGGAAAACGTTGATGTAGGTACACCCACTGTGCTGTTAGGGAGGGAGTTCCAGGATTTTTACTTAGCGACAGTAAAGGAATGGCAATATATTTCCAAGTCACGATGGTGAGTGGTTGGAGGGAAATTTCCAGGTGGTGGTGTTCCCAGGTATCTCCTGCCCTTGTCCTTCCAGATGGTAGTGGTCATGGGTTTGGAAGGTGAGGAGCCTTGGTAAGTTCCTGCAGTGCCTCTTGCAGTGCCTCTTATAGATGGTACATATACTGTCACTGTGCATCTGTGGTGGAGAGAGTGAATGTTTGCAGATGGGATGCCAAGCAAGCAGGCTGCTTTATCCTAGATGGTGTCAAGCTTCTTGAAGATTGTTGGAGCTGCACTCATCCGGGCAAGTGGAGAGTTTCCCATCACACTCCTGACTTGTGCCTTTAGCTTGTGGATGGACTTTGGGGAGACAAGAGATGAGTTACTCGCTGCAGGACTCTGTGCTTCTGACCTGCTGTTGTCGCCACAGTATTTATTTGGCTAGTCTAGTTCAGTTTCTGGTCAATGTTAACCCTAGAATGTTGATAGTAGGGGGATTCACCAATAGTAATGCACTGAAAGTCAAGGGGTGATGGTTAGATTCTCTTGGATGGTCATTGCCGGGCTCTTGTGTGGCATGAATATTGTCATATGTGCATAAGTATTGAATATGTGCCACTTGACAGCACAAACTGAATATTGTTCAGGTTTTGCTGCATCTGGACATGGACTGCTTCAGCAACTGAAGAGTTGCGAATGGTGCTGAACATTATGTAATCATCAGCAAACATCCCCACTTTTGACCTGACGATGGAGGGAAGTTTCATTCGTGAAGCAGCTTAAGATGGTTGAGCCTCGGACACAACCCTGAGGAACTCCTGCAGCGATGTCCTGGAACCAAAATTATTAACTTTCACCAGCTGCAACTGTCTTCCTTTGTGCTAACTATATTTCCAACCAGTTTAGAGGTTTCCCCTGATTCCTATTGGCATGCAAATAGTCCTATGTTGTAAACTCACCAGGTTGACATTTCATATTTAGGTATGTCTGGTGTTGCTTCTGACATGCCCTCCTGCACTCTTCATTGAATCAGAGTTGATCACCTGGCTTGGTGCTGGCATTAGCATGGGGGATATGCTGGGCCATGAGGTTACAATTTTTCTGCTGCTAAAGACCCACAGAGCCGCATGGATGCCCAGTCGTAAGTTGCTAGATTTGTCTGAAGTCATGCCCATTTAGTACGGTGGTCATGACACACAACACGATGGAGGATGGCCTCAATCTGAAGACAGGACCTCCACAAGGACTGTTTAGCGGTGACTTCTACCGATGCTCTCATGAACAGTTGCATCTGTGGAAAGCAGGTTGGTGATGATGTTTTTCCTCTTGTTTGTTCCCTTGCCACCTATGTCTAGTAGCTATGTCCTTTAGGACTCAGCCAGCTCTGACAGTAGTAGTGTTCCTAAGCCACTCTTGGTGATGGACATGGAAGTTCTCCACTCAGAGTACATTCTGTGCCTTTGCTAACCTCGTGCTTCCTCCAAATGGTGTTCAACATGCAGGACTACTAATTCATCAGCTAACGGGGGTGGGGGAGGTGCAGTATGTGGTAATCAGCAGGAGGTTTCCATGCCCATGCTCGTTCTGATGCTATGAGACTTCATGTGGTCCAGAGTCAACGTTGATAACTCTTAGGGCAACTATATGAACGGAGTGGGAATGGAGGGATACAAAAGAGTGGTCTAGCTTGGACCAGGGAGGGGCGCGGGCTAATTGTTCTTTGTTTCTCGTTTCAAGGCTTCATTCTATGATCATCTTGCTGGTGCCAGTACAGAGCGAGACTGCGGATAGTTGGGAACCTGTCTCGGGGGCAGGGAATTCATATGGTGTTCGTGGAAGTGGAAATGAATAGGGTTGGGAAGCATTTTCCGATCAGGGCCAGTGTGATCTCCTGGACTCGTTCCGATCGCCTCAGGGGGTCGGAGAGGAATTTCCCAGATTTTTTTTCCCCATATTGGCCCTGGGGTTTTCACTCTGGGTTTTCGCCTCTCCCTGGAGATCACATGGTCTGGAATGGGGGGGTGGGGGTGAGTTAATAGGTTGTGATGAACAAAGCATCGTAGCTGTGAGGGACAGCTCGGTGGATAGGATATTAGTATGTAGATAGGCTGGAAAATTGGGCGGGGATCCTGGATTCAGGATTCAATCCTGGACCGGAGAGCGGCGCGGGCTTGGAGGGCCGAAGGGCCTGTTCCTGTGCTGTATTGTTCTTTGTTTGTTCCCTCCCGACTATACCACAGTGGTACCACCTCTGCTGGGTCTGTCCTGCTAATGTGACAGGACACACCCAGTGATGGTGGTGCCTGGGGCATTATCTGTAAGGTATGACTCCATGATTATGATTATGTCGGGCCGTTGCTTGGTTAGTCTGTGAGACAGCACTCTCAATTTTGGCACAAACCCCTATATGTAAGGTGACGGCTTTACAGCATTGACAGGGCTGAGTTTGCCATTGTTGCTCCCGGTGTCTGAATCAATGGGGCGCTCTATCTGGCTTCATTTTCCAATTTTGTCATGGGTTGATCAACTGAGTAGCTTGCTAGGACATTTCGGAGAGCGGTTAAGAGTCAACCACATTGCTGTAGGTCTGGAGTCACGTATAGGCCAACTTGGGTGAGAACACACATTTCCTTTCCTAAAGGGTATTATTGAACAAGATGGGTGTTTCTGAGGATCAGCTGGTTTCATGGTCATCATTATACTTTTAATTCCAGCTTATTGAATTTGAATTCCACAATCTGCCATGGTGGGATTTGAACCCAGGCCCCAGAACATTACTCTGGCCATCTGGATTAGTGGTCCAGCGAAAACATCATTATGGCACCCCCTCCTAATAACAGCATTTAGGAAATGTCGACAAAGAATTCTATTGAAACTGCATACACAGATGGTAATTCTTTCCTAACCTATACCTGATGCCTGTCAAGGTCTAATTAAATTTAATTGGGTTTAATTTGATGTTGTGCCTGAAAGATTTATGCTGGACAAAGGTGTTTGTGGGTGTGGAGGTTGATTAAGTTCCAACTGTGATTCTATGTGCTTCGAATGTTACAGCATGAAGAATAACTAGAACTAGCAGGGGTTGGTTAGTAACTGGGGCCTTGTAAGGTAGAAAAATTGTTGTTTTAGTTTAGCTAATTTGATTGCAGTTGGGGGTAGGTAGCGAGAGAGAAGGTAGCGCTCACAGTTCTGTTAGAAGTAGTTTGATATAGGGAACATCTCCCTCAGCCTTGCTAAAAGAAAAACCATATTATGGAGTAATGGTTAAGAAAACTGATGCTGGAAACCTAAAGACCAGATTGTTAAGGAAACTAAAGAAATTAAGAGAAGTTTCCAGGAAGTCTGGGGTTGGCAGAACAGAGGAAACTGGGAAACAGAATGGATTACTGTTCAGTGAAGTCAGAGTTGAAAAGGCATGGGATTGTGAGAGGCCAGAGGGATATCTACAGTCGTGCTAACATTCACAAGAAATTACCACAGTTTGGGAGACAGTGGGCCCAATTTTTACCATTGAGTTGTGCCCGTTTTGAGGAAACTTGGTAAAGTTGGGAGTGAGGCGAGTAGCGCGATTCACATCCATCTCCCTTTACCAAGGCCTGAAAATGGCCGTGATCTGGACTGCTCCCAAAATGCCCATGATGGTTATTTAAATGCATTTCAGTAACTTAATGGGCTGCATGCCCAACTTTACTGGCACTTTCTCTTTATCACTGTGTTCGCCAATCCAGAATCGGCATGAAACGGACATGCTCCCATAAAAGTCCAATTCGGGCACTCCATCAATGAGAGTTAGTGAAGAGGGAAGTGCCTAGCGTCCGACGGCTCTCTGCTGCTTATGGGGTCCTTTTGTTGTGGCCATTTTGTTTCTTGGGTCGAGGGGACTCTGCAAGTGTGTGGGGATGGGGGGGCCTGTTGTTCAGCACGGACCCGGGTCTCAGCGCTGATCTCGTGTCTTGTGGATGCTGCTGGGTCCTCATGCACTCTGCCAGCTGAAGGGTGTGCACAGAGCTCTTGCAAATTGCAGTGCTGCAGCCTCTGAACTTTTCAAGGAGCTGAGATTGTGGGGAGCATGTGTGTGGGGAAATGCGGGGGTCTGTGATTCTGGGGAGCATGTGGGTGGGAGAATGGGGGGTCTGCAGCAGCAGCAGGAGGAGGAGGAAGAGGAGGAGCTCGCTGAGCAATACCACCCAGGCGCTGCAGGGCTGGCAGCTTGAATGAGGCATGTGAGGGCAGCTAGGGAGGCCCTGATCACCAGCCGGTTCAGTCGTTAGGGGCCTTTGTCTGTGTGTTCCATTCCCACCTTCCCAAAGTCCTTCCATCTCCTGCAACATTGTCACACCAGAGTGGTGAGCCTGGGTACGCTGTGTTAGGGAGTTTCTTTGGAGGCAGGAGAGTGATGATGACTCGCTAACGGGCGGCACGGTAGCACAGTGGTTAGCACTGCTGCTTCACAGCTCCAGGGACCTGGGTTCGATTCCCGGCTTGGGTCACTGTCTGTGTGGAGTTTGCACATTCTCCTCGTGTCTGCGTGGGTTTCCTCCGGGTGCTCCGGTTTCCTCCCACAGTCCAAAGATGTGCGGGTTAGGTTGATTGGCCATGCTAAAAAAAAAAATTGCCCTTAGTGTCCTGAGATGCGTAGGTTAGAGGGATTAGTGGGGAAATCTGTAGGGATATGGGGGTGGGGCCTGGGTGGGATTGTGGTCGGTGCAGACTCGATGGGCCGAATGGCCTCTTTCTGTACTGTAGGGTTTCTATGTTTTCTATGTTTCTAAGCACCATTATGATGATGTCCTGGCGCAAACTAGTCTGACTCTTACCTGAGCTCTGCATGCACGCTACCACTTGGGCCCACGTCTGTGTAGTGGGTAAGGGACCTGAAACCTCCAGACAGGGCCCTGGGGGCGGACGGGGCAGGGGAGAGAATCGCTCGTGGGTTCTGGGGAGCCAACGGCTTCATTTTCTTAGTGTCACAACTTTGAGGGACTTCCCCAACTGACATCAACGTGAAGCATCCCTCCGGCGAACATCAATGGAAGAGGATTCTTGTTCAAGACAAATTAGTCACAGGTGGCTGGTGAAAAAACATTTGATGGTGACAAAGGTGTTTAAATAATAAGTTCTAACAAAAACTTGTGAACGGAACACATTAAAGTGGTAAAAGATCAATCTAACTCGTGCAGCCCTTCACCCGTGCCATCTTAGTGCAACTATAACTTCCTAACCTTACGTGACCTACCACTATGTCTCACTGACTCTCCAGAATGTACATCGGAGGTTGAGGGGGCCAGCTGCCTACCTCACCTCGTTGCCTGTGATGCATGTGGCTGGTGTCCTCTGGAGGCCCTGGACCTTGAGAGCCCTGGCCGGCCTCCAGGTGTCTAGGGCATTTCCATGACACCCTCTTCATCCCGCTGCCCCAGTGTCAGGAAGGGAGTTGTCAGAAGGTGTAGCCACAGTCTCCTGGCTGGAAGGCCCCGGCCTGGGCTCGAGTACTTCCTCCCCCCTTGGGGTTCCTGTGGGCCCCTGGGTCACTCCATGGGACAGCAGTGCTTCTGCAGTGAGTTCCAGAAGCTCCGGTGTCACCTGGCTGTGCCAGTCCTGGAGAACCACCTGGATCCTATCCATGGTGGTCGAACCCTCTGCGATGGCCACCTGCGTTGGGGGCCACCTGTTAATGGTCACACCAAGTGCCCTCTGATACTGGGCCACACTCTGCAGCCCCTCAGCCATGAACCTCTGTGATTGGGCCACATTCTCAAGGGCTGCTGCCATAGCCCGCTGTGTCTCAGCGCTGTCCCCGTTGGTTCTGTTGCAATCTCTTGAGCCTTTCAGCCATGGGCTGCAGAACCTTGAGAATCCTATTCAGTCCCTCAGCTGTGGCCTGCTGTGACTCAGCCGTGGCCCTCTGGGACTCTGCTGAGGCCTGCTTTGACTAGGCCATTGCTTGGAGTCTGCCACTCATGGTGAGGATACCCTGGCCCAGGCTTTCCACCGCGGACACCACCTTGCAGTGTTGGCCTAGGAACCACACAAGACAGGCAATAGCTGATCCATCCGAAAGCTTTGGGACTGCTCCCAACAGCCTCGCAGTTGGTCCAGTGTGGTCGTCAGTCCCTCCTGCATTCCCTGGCTCTGTTGCTGGATCTCCAGCAGCTGAGGGAGGAGTGATCTCAGAGGCCCAGCATGTAGCCTGGAGCCAACTGAGTCCTTGTCTCCAGCAGGGCCCAGCGTGCCAGAGGCCTTGGACGTTCCCTCCTCCACCTGATGTACATCAGCAGATGTGTCATGCTCACCAGAGAGTGACCCAGAAGCCTCATCACTAACTGGAGCCACCGATGTGTCAGTATCTGGGATGGCGAGTTGTGAGGTGGAAGCTGACGCCAAAACGGTGCCACCCTCGGAGGTCCCTTCACCCATATTGTCCAAGGACTCGTCCAAGCTGTCCAGAGCAGGATGGGCGATAGCTGCAGTGGGGGCCTTGATGGCAGAAAGCCCTGGGTCATCCGGATCTTTTCCTGCAACACAGGACACAAGGTTAAGTGCAAGGGAGGGAGAGGAATCTAGGATGCAAAAAACTTGATTCACATTTCTCCGTTGAATATGGAACAAAGCACAAAGAAGATTACATCACAGGAACAGGCCCTTCAGCCCTCCAAGCCAGCAGCAACCAGGAGCCCATCTGAATTGTAAATCCCGACCCTTCCGGGGACCATAAGCCTCTATTCCCATCCCATTCACGTAGCTGTAAAGACGCCTCTTAAAGGTCATTCTCGTATCTGCCGCCGTGACCTCCCCCGGCAGTGAGTTCCAGGCACCCACAACCCTCTCTGTACAAATAAACATGCCTCGTACATCTCCTTTAAACCTTGCCCCTCACATCCAAAACCCATGCCCCCTAGAAGTTGCCTCAAATTGAGTAGACAATTGACAGGTGCTCACTACTTGACTCCAGCACAACTATCTCCCATTCCTTGTACATCTCCAGTGCCTGCTCTTCAAAGGGGGTGAGGACCCAGAAGTTAGGCTCACCAACTCCTGTCTTCACTCTCTCTTTGGTGTTATGGTCAGCCTTCTCCTGTGGAGACAGAAGGAGCCATGAAAGAGATGATGGTATGACTCCTGCAGAGTATCAGGTGGTGGCCCTTAGAGGGCAAGCGCAGTGGGGCTCGTTGTGGGGGGATAGGAAGGAGAAACTTAGGGGTCAGGGGCTGGAAACATACAGAGTGCTGGGGATGTGAGGGTCTGGGGGAGATTTGGGGGAAGATGCAAGATGCGGTTCATTGGCCTTTTTGTGGCACAGCTTGTTGGTTCAGGGGGCCAGTGCCATGGCACTGACCGAGGCGGTGACTTCCTCCCATACCGCATTGCCATCAGCCCGCGTCCCGGGGAAAGAGGGTGTCCCACTTCGCCTTGCCTCTGCTGCATCCAGCAGCCTCTTGAGGTTGCTTTAGTAAATTGGGGAGCTGGTCATGTGCTCATTTTTTCCTGTACTGCCTGCCTGTCCATCCTTGGGGCTTTTATGGAGCTGCCCCTCGTTAGGGCAGATCAGCTACAGGTAGATTGGCAGAGCATTCCAGCAAGTTACATGCAATTTGCTTGTTAGCACTGAGGGGAAGGCAAGTGAGCACTTGCAGGTGTGCTGATGGGGAGGGGGACGGGTGGTGGATCAGCGCCTCTATGAATGGGGATAGGGGAGAGAGAGGGAGGTGTCATATAGCCATTGGAGTCCAGAGGAGATGGGGGCCTTGTGTGGGAGGGTCCGAGGAGGAGGGGAAGTTCAATCTGCTTGAGATCGGGGGAGGGGCGAGGGGGATCACTCTACCTGAGATCAGTGAAGAGGATGGGGGGTCCATTGCCACTCTGCCTGAGATTGGTGGGGGAAAGGGGGAGGGGGCCGCGATCGGTCTGGTTGATGGGGAGGTGGGGGGATAAGGGGGTCAGTAATGTTGTGGGGGGTGGGGCAATTTCTGTGGGGGCCAGGGGGATGCATTATTCGGCCCAGGGGGGATGTGGCAGGGGAGCAGCATTCTATCATATTCAAAGGAGTATTGTATTATAATCCAATTTTTTTCATGTTTAATTTTTTTTTCACATTGTTAATACTAATTAGTGGTCCTGTGACTGCATTCCTCCATGTTTTATTAAGAAAGTTAAAATTATGGTCTTTTGAGCCAGGGTTCCAAGCTGAAATCTTCCTGTCCAGTTATAACGCCAACTGGGATGGTGATACATATAATTCATCAATGTGTGGCTCCCACCCTGTGGATTAAGGCCCTTGGAGCAGCCAAAATGGGATCTGTTTGAATTGAGCAGTCAGTTCAAATGGTTCTGTTCAGTTCAGCTTTTCCTCCTGTGTAAATCGTGCCTCGCCGCCTTCCCCTGACAGCTAAAAATGCGATCTGTCGGAAATGACTGTGAAAATTTGGATCAAAGTTTTCTGTTTAAGTATTTGGCATGTCAGCTACGACTCTCACCGACTTTTACAGATACACGATAGAAAGCATTCTTACTGGTTGTATCACAGCTTGATATGGCTTTGTCCAAGACAGCAAGAAACTACAAAAGATCGTGAATGCAGCCCAATCCATCACTCAAACCAACCTCCCATCCATTGACTCTGTCTACACTTCCCGCTGCCTCGGAAAAGCAGCCAGCATCATCAAGAACCCCACACACCCTGGACATTGTCTCTTCCACCTTCTTCCGTTGGGAAAAAGATACAAAAGTCTGAGGACACGGACCAACCGACTCAAGAACAGCTTCTTCCCTGCTGCCATCAGATTTTTGAATGGATCTACCTTGCATTAAGTTGATCTTTCTCTACAAACCTACCTATAACTGTAACACTTCATTCTGCACCCTCTCGTTTCCTTCTCTATGAACGGTATGCTTTGTCTGTATAACGTGCAGAAAACAATACTTTTCACTGTATGCTAATACATGTGACAATAATAAATCAAATCAAATCAAACAGAAATATCTAACCAATGAAGTTCTGTTCAGCGACATTGAATAGTGATGACAAATTAACCAAATGACAATTGGTTGGAAGCTTTCTTCTCAAGTCTTAGCTAAGCTCTCAATAAATTCTCTTGCTTAAGTTTGACAAGAGTATGCACCTTCATTACTGTTTATTTGCAGATTGTGAAAACTCTGCTTCCCCATCTTGCTGCACCGAAAAATAACAAGTTGTGACTACTATGGCAGCACTCAGAACATTTTTTTTAAGTAGGCCTTACCCATTGAAACTTTTATACCTATATTTTTTATCACAGCCCCTTTCTAAATCAAAACTGAGGGACTATTTTTGAAAAACAAAATAATAGCGTGATTTTCCATTGGAAATTCCTGCCCGAGGTCAAATGATTTTCTCCTTGGTCAACAAATTCTTTGCCCCACCCGCGACGCTTCTTGCAGTGGATGGGACGGGAAGATTTAAGCCAACATGTCAAACCTTACTGGAAAAATAACAGAGTTAACAATACATGCTGTTGTTCACCAACTTTTACAGATGTACCATAGAAAGCATTCTTTCTGGTTGTATCACATCTTGGTATGGCTCCTGCTCTGCCCAAGACCGCAAGGAACTATAAAAGGTCGTTAATGTAGCCCAATCCATCACACAAACCAGCCTCCATCCATTGACTCTGTCTATACTTCCCTCTGCCTCTGAAAAGCAGCCAGCATAATTAGGGACCCCACACGCCCCAGACATTCTCCCTTCCACCTTCTTCCATCGGGAAGAAGATACAAAAGTCTGAGGTCACGTACCAACCAACTCAAGAACAGCTTCTTCCCTGCTGCCATCAGACTTTTGAGTGGACCCACCTTGCATTCAGTTGATCTTTCTCTACACCCAAGCTATAACTGTAACTACATTCCACACTCTCTCTTTTCCTTCTCTATGAATGGTATGCTTTGTCTGTATAACGTGCAGGAAACAATACTTTTCACTGTATACTAATACATATGACAATAATAAATCAAATCAAATAATGTTTAGTAGGCCAGCAAATTTAGGAGATCAACCTTTGGAATGGAATTGGATCCTTAGCCTCCCTGTTATTTTTAAGAATGAGTTGTTTTGCCACTTTAATTGCCCATTAAACTCACCACGTAAAGTTTGGGCTGGTAATGCATGGCATGGATACATTTTGAATAATGTGATAATGGTTGATACAACACCAATCTATCTCCCTTAACATGAGAGGGAATGATTAAATCATTGAGTCTTGTTTCTGCATGCAGTTGTTTTTTAAATTTTTCATATTTGAAGTTTCTTGTTTTAAAGAGGCTTTTCCTTTCTCCCTGTTTTCATTCTCTCTCTTAAACTGATCTGTCTTTCCCTCTCTGTATTTTTCTTTCTGTATTTTATTTGACTCTAATTCTCCTTCCTTTTCCAACAGCCCTTTCTCTCTCTCTCTCTCTCAGAGAGGAATTTTCCCATCCCGCCTGCCACAGGAATCGTAGCGGGCAGGACACAGACCATGTAAAGGTCCATTGACCTCGGGTGGGATTTTCTTGTCTTGGGGCGAGTGCGGCGGGAAAATCTCCCCTCAATTATTTAAATTGATTGGTTAAGGAGATAGGCTGTTGGTCCTGTCCTTCACTGAGATCGCAGAGGCCTTGGTGTCTTCACTGTTCTCAGTTTTCACTTCTAACGAGTCGCAGTACAAATTTTATTTGTGACGAATGGGACAGGAAAAAAATCTACCATATTGCTGCATGCCGTGAGATGCTCCCATTCAGCAAATTCGTTCAGGCTTTGGCTGCAAAATAACCAAACAAAGATTAGAGTCAATTTCATAGAACATTTTTTCCCAAGAGGTTATACCACACCCCCAACGCTCTGCTGTTTTCAATTTTCTTTCTGGAGCTGCTCTTGTTCTCTGGTACTGAGAACAAAACAAGCAAAGGATCCTGACCACGCCACTGTTAATACAAACACTGAGTACTTCAGGGTAACAGCTGGAGGAAGCTGCATAGACACAAATAAATTAAGATAATGGGAGATCTGAAATAAAATTAGGCAATTGCATCAACTCCCTTTGCATCTGAAAACGGAAAGAAAATAGGACAGTGTTTCAAGTGTCGTCACCTTTTCTGGTTGACCTAAGGGTTGGATAAAATTGTACTAATTTCTTTTAAACAGCTTTTGTTTTAATAATGGAAACATTTTTGCCTTTGTCATGACAGACTGCATTGAGTTATTTGTGATTGCAAACTAAATGCTTCCTGACTTTTCTCCAAACCGTTGCAATATAGTTTGCACTGCAATAAATTAATATACCACAAAACACCTTTAATAACAAATGATAAAAATCAAATTTCATTTCCTTGCCTCATTTTCTCTTTGCAAGTCAATGCTAGTCACGACAAATGCGACAAAGCATGATCCGATTCAATGATTCACTAACATGAAAGGTTAGAATAAAAACTGTTCTAAGTACCCAGTGCTCGCCTGAGTTCCAACGTCTGGGGTAGGGGGCATTTAAATGGTAGCACCAGCACCCTTTGCAGCACTGCTGAGCTATCTGCCTTGTTTGGGGAGAGGGGCATTCCTGTTGCCTGAGTCCATTGTCCTGGAGACAAAGATTTAATAGAAAACGTTAAACCAGCCATTTCTCTATTTTCCTATTTTTCAGAACTGACCATTTAATGATCTTAGACAACATGGATGTACAGGTGCTTTTGTTTTATTGTCAGCTGTGGAACACTGCTAACACACGCCACACCAAATTAGAGGGAAGTTGATTCAAGTTCCACTCCAAAGACTTTAGGATATCCTCAGGTCATGGAAGATGCTGTAAGTATAGACCATCTTTCTTGATCCGAACATTGCTTGGACATAAATAATTGGGATGCTCCCAGCTTTGCCTCTGATTAAAATGTATCCAACCCCATGGGCATATTACCTCACTCAACAAATCCCCACAGTAACCTGACAAGACATTTGGAGGGCAAAATTATTTAGGGTGCAATTAAATCCAAGGTTATTTCCTCTTTTGCAAGCTATGGTGTTTAACGAATAGTTATTGAGGTTTCTTCTTTCAAACTTCTTCCCCAGATAATTAATAGCTGACCCAGTGAGCGCACATCATAAATATTGTTCAGCATCAGATCGCTATAACACCCACCATGAATCAAAGTGCTTAAAGCCTGTCACCCTGCTGGCATTCAGAATCTTAAGCCCACTATCTGTTCCCAAAATAGTTACTTTAGTTGATCGGTTTTGCAAGTTAACAATAAAAATATTAATAAAACTTTGATCTCCAGACAGAAAGAATTGACCAGAAGTATAGAACATAGAACATAGAACAGTACAGCACAGAACAGGCCCTTCGGCCCACGATGTTGTGCCGAGCTTTATCTGAAACCAAGATCAAGCTATCCCACTCCCTATCATCCTGGTGTGCTCCATGTGCCTATCCAATAACCGCTTAAATGTTTCTAAAGTGTCTGACTCCACTATCACTGCAGGCAGTCCATTCCACACCCCAACCACTCTCTGCGTAAAGAACCTACCTCTGATATCCGTCCTGTATCTCCCACCACGAACCCTATAGTTATGCCCCCTTGTAATAGCTCCATCCACCCGAGGAAATAGTCTTTGAACGTTCACTCTATCTATCCCCTTCATCATTTTATACACCTCTATTAAGTCTCCCCTCAGCCTCCTCCGCTCCAGAGAGAACAGCCCTAGCTCCCTCAACCTTTCCTCAGTATGCAGTACATTTTTTTGCCACTTAATGTCAGTAGTGTGCTTCAAAAGCCTTCTTGTTTGTGGAGTTACACCTCCCTGTGCGTCCACAGGCTGCCTTCAGTGGTAGTAAATGGGTGCTGCAGCATTTAAATGGAACATGTGCTGTAAAAAGCAGTGGATTTGTTGCCACAACTAGCTTCCTGCTGTGATCATCTACACCATTTCTGTTTGGGCAAGTCTGCTTATGAGCAATTTTTAAAAATCTGTTGCATTCTATTACTAAATATGTTTACTCTGTTATAAATTCTCAGATGTGGAGATGCCGGCGTTGGACTGGGGTAAACACAGTTAGAAGTCTCACAACACCAGGTTAAAGTCCAACAGGTTTATTTGGTAGCAAAAGCCACCAGCTTTCGGAGCGCTGCTCCCTCATCAGGTGAGGAAGTGACTACACATCCAAAAGTAATTCATTAGCTGTAAGGTGTTTTGAGACTTTCAGTGGTTTTGAAAGGTGCCATGGAAGTGCAAGTCTTTCTTTCAATCTTAATGATTTTTGTTGTCTACTTCTAAAGCAGAGCCAGGAGCTGTAGAGAACACCACTTTCAGCACAAAATAAAGAAATTATCGTGGCCCAGATTCTGCTGCTATAACAATGGCAAAGCATTCAGCATCTATCATAGTTATGTGAAACTAATAGCAACTTCTGGAGCATGAACATATGCTGTTAAACATGGGAATCCAGAAACTACCCTCAGTGATTCTCCATTCCTCAACAAAATGTACTGTTGAAAATTCCAGTGGATGGACATCCTAGAAATCACTTAAACTGACCCGGACTTTCACTTTTATGCTGTGTCATGATGACATAACTTGAGCGTACATTCAATTGTTTAAGAAGGACTTTGAATAACAAGAACAAAAACACTGACTTAAGATGGCTGCCGCAAATCAGCTGTTAGCAGTTGACCAGTTTTCTGGAAGGTTCCGAGGTGGAAAACAATGAATACATGCTCATGGAATTTAACACTTGTTGATGTTAAGAGCTACTTCAAGAGGATTATTTAAAACCAGATCTGGAGACGCCAGAATTTTACCGCCCCACCTGCCACACAATTGGAGCGGGTGAGGGATGGACAATGGAAATGTCCGTTGACCCCGGGTGGGATTTTACTGTCTCGGTCGAGCAACGCCATAAAATCCCGCAAATAAAGTCCACCAGGACAATAGTTATATTGAAAGATATGGTTCCTATCTCATCAAAATGGCTAATGAATCATTCAAAAGCTCATAGCCCCATAAAGCCCTGCTCCCATTAGGCTCCATCCCCTTGGCACTGCCCGATGCCCGGTGGACAGTGCCAAGATGTCCCCTGGGCATTGACACTTTGTATCTTGGGCAGTATCATGTGGCACAGGCTGGCACTGCCAAAGTGGCAATCCCCAGGGGGCACCCAGCCCCCGGCACCCAACCCTCTGGAGAGCCTTGATGGACCCCCCTTCACCCCAGCAGGATCGGGCCGTCAGCTCCCCATAAGTGGGGAGCTATACAAAACCCCGCAGGGGTGAAACACTCCTGGCAGGTGGGGGGGGGGGGGGGGGGGAGAGGCTAGCGGGCCCAGAGATTTCAGTCCCATTCTGGCTAATGATATTAAAAACAGATTCAAGGACGCATTTAAATAAATTATGCAGCTCTGCACTAGAAATTGGCACGAAGCAGATGGCGCCGGAAATTCGGCTGCCGGAGATGTGCAGAGGCCATGGCACCCAGCGGGGATCCAGTGAAATGGCCTCCGTTTGAGTCTCCCAGCTCGCTGTGCTGCATTGTAGTGCAGGGGGTTGGGAGAATTAGCCCCAGTATATTTCAAGCTGTATGTAAATAGTTAAGAACAGATATTGAGTAAATACCTTAATCCTTACAAATTCACCAAAGACACTGTTATGATCAGACCTGGAGCGGTGGGATAAGGGGGCCATTTTCTTATCCCTCCTAATGTGGCCATTAACAGCTGTTCAAAGTTATGTTTTATTGAGTGGGCTGTAACTAGATTTTTAACAACTTACCAAGTTATAATTACTGAACACCCCTTTTATATTTGTGGAATGTCTGCATTATAATAAAACACCCATCTATATTTTTAAATAATTTAAAAAAGTTTGCCTATGATATTTCAGCTTCTACCTTAATTCTGTATGTACATCTCATCTTTATTTATCTTTGTATAAAATGATTAAATAGTGATGCTAATCAGTGTCTTTGACTTCCTGGTTTGCTGTCTGTGTGAATTCTTCAACTTGATTGAGGACCTGAAGACATCACTTTTGCTGGACATGTTGGGAAAGGGGAAATCCACACCACAGAGATAGCTAAGTTTTTGCAGGGAACTCTCTTCAAAGTCAGCAGCAAGCACTGCAACTACACTGCTGACCAGAAAATCTGGGCCTGTATGTTGCTTGTAATGATAGGGAATGTAAAAGATCTGATGTTACTTGCAAAATGCACTGTAATATTTAACACGAGATTGTAGAATCACAACAGATTCGTGCTCAGTATCGCTGGGATGTCAGTTTATGCATGTGGCACAGGGCAGTTTATGGTGCCTTGACAAATATTATTGGAAGTGTCTTATTTCACTGCACAGTAAAAGAATCAAGATGATAAAGAAAATATAAGTGGAGGAATAATTACATTAAAATTCAGTGCACAGCTGATGTTATCACGCGAACAAAGTGAAGATTACATCTCATCTTTTCTATCGCAAAACATCGATTGAATACCAACTGGGAAATGGTCATATAAATTGAATACAAACTGAAAAACTGTAATAGAAATGCTGGAATCGATTTCTGATGGCAATTTCTCATTTTTCGTTGATCATCGTTGCTGTTGGATTTCACACCTTTACAGCAATACACACTTAGCAAGAATTGTTCTCTGCAGTATGTTGATGCATAGAGGTTATTATGACATCTGTTTATAACAGTCACAACATGTGAAAGAAAAGCAATTGTCACATGAGTGCAATTGTATTGATGGAACATTTTAGCAATTGTTAATGTTTATTAATTCAACAGAAATACTTTCTCATGGGAATTCACTTCAGCAGAGTCAGTGTTGTAGCCGTTCATTTTCAGTTGCGCTGACTGGAAGACTACGAAGAATAAACATGAATAACTTTGTAATTTGGTAGCACAGATGTAGCACAGATGTATGAATGCATAATTCCAAAAATTCTGGATTCAAGACACTTCCAAGAATATTTATCAAGGCAGCATAAACTGCCCCATGCCACCTGCAGGAACCCAGAGATGGACTGGAAAATCTCTCATGGGAGTAGGGAACGCCGCTAGCCCCGATCCTGCTGGGATGGAGGATGGAGCTTACTGGGAACTCTGGTCAGCAGCTTAGTTCCTGCCTGCCTCTAGTCTGATTTCTGTTAGGGGGCTGAGAATTCAGACACCCCTGTCTCTGCTCTCAAGAAAACATCTCACCTGAACTGTACAAGAATGCACATGTATAGGTGCATTACTGCTTTACTGACAGACTGAAGATCTGTTTCTGCATCTTTCATGGTAGCTCTCAGAACATTTGTTTTGAGTAAACATACTGAGTAGAAATTTTAATACACACTTTGAGTCCCCTTTTAGCAAAACCATAAGCCTACTTTTGAAGGGGCAAATTTGTGCATTCAAAATAGCAAAGTAAGCACTTTCCTAGGAGAATGTACCACTCTCCCTCTTCCCTCTCTCTGCTGTTTTCAATTTTACAAACATACAAAATAGGAACAAAAGTAGGGCGCTGGCTCATCGAGACCTCTCCACGATTTGATAAGATTATGGCTGATCTTTTTGTGTTTCGAGTTCTTTATTCCCATTTGCCCTGACAACTTTTGACTCCCTTGCCTAAGAAGAATCTATCTACCTTCACCTTAATATTATTCAGTGACCCCGCCTCCAACACCTTCTGAGGCAGAGAGTTCCAAAATCGCACAGCTCTCGGAGAGAAAAAAATTCTCCTCATCTCTGTCCTATGAGGGTAGCCCCTAGTTTTAAAATAATGCCCCTTAGGTCCAGATTCCCCGACAAGAGGAAACATAGAAACTAGAAGCAGGAGTAGGCCAATTAGCCCTTAGAGCCTGCTCCGTCATTCATTATGATCATGACTGATCATCAAATTCAATATCCTGATCCCCCCGTTCCCCCCATGTCCCTTGATCCCTTTAGCCCCAAGAGCTATATACAATTTCTTCTTGAAATCAGACAATGTTTTAACCTCAACTACATTCTGTGGTAATGAATTCCACACATTCACCACTCTCTGGATGAAGAAATTTCTCCTCACCTCAGTTCTGAAAGGTTTACCCCTTATCCTCAAACTATGACCCATTGTTCTGGATTCCTCCATCATTTGGAACATTCTTTCTGAATCAACCCTGTCTAACTGTGTTAGAATTTTATAAGTTTTTATGAGATCCCCTCTCACTCTTCTAAGCTCCAGAGAACATAGTCCTAACCAACTGAGTCTCTCCTCATACGACAGACCTGCCATCCCAGGAATCAGCCTGGTAAGCGTTCGCTGTACCCACTATATAGTAAAGACATCCGTCCTCAAATAAGGACACCAAAACTGCACACAATACTCCAGGTATGACCTCACCAATGCCCTATACAATTGCAGAAAAACATCCCTATTCCTATACTCAAACTCTCTTGCTATGAAGGCTTGCTATTTGCCTTCTTTACTGCCTGTTGTACCTACGCACTTACGACAGATGCACAAGGATTCCAAGATCTCGCTGTGTAACCACCTCTCTCAATTTACGCCCATTCAAGTAATAATCTGTCTTCCTATTATTGATACCAAAGTGGATAACCTCACATTTATCCACATTATACTGCATCTATCATGCAGATGCCCACACAGACAGCCTATGCAAATCACGCTGGAGCATTTCTGCATCCTCCTCACAGCTCACCTTCCCACTCAACTTTGTATCATCTGCAAATTTGGAGATAATACATTTGGTTCTCTCTTCCAAATCATTGATATATAATGTGAACAGTTGGGGTCCTAGCACAGATTTCTGCAGAACCCCACTAGTCACTGACTGCCAATCAGAAAAAGATCCATTTATGGCGACTCTTTGATTCGTATCTGCTAATCAGCTTCCTATCTACCTCAAGATATTGCCTGCAATCCCATGTGCTTTAACTTTACATAGTAATCTGTTATTTGAGACCTTGTCAAAAGCCTTCTGAAAGTCTAAATAAACCACATCCACTGATTCTCCTCGGTCAACTCTACTAGTTACATCCTCGAAGAATTCCAATAGATTCGTCAAGCATGATTTCCTTTTGTAAATCCATGCTGACTTTGTCTGATTATATCATTGTCTTCCAAATGCTGAGTTATGAAATCCTTGATAATGGATTTTAGCAACTTCCCCAGTACCGACGCCAAGCTCACTGGCCTATAGTTCCCTGTTTTCTCTCTACCTCCCTTTTTGAATAGCGGGCTTACATTAGCTACCCTTCAATCTGTAGGAACCAGTCCAGAGTCCAAAGAATTTTGGAAAATAACCACCAATGGATCTACTATTTCATGGGTCACTTCCTTAAGTACCCTGAGATGAAGATTACCAGGACTTGGAGATTTACCCATCTTCAATCCATCAATTCCCCAAAACCATTTCTCTACTAATGCTGATTTCCTTCAGCTCTTTACTAAACCTTGTTTCTCTCAGGACTTCTGGTACATTATTCATGTTTTCCTTTGTGAAGACGGCATGGTGGCACAATCGTTAGCACTGCTGCCTCACAGCGCCAGGAATCCAGGTTCGATTCCCAGCTTGGGTCACTGTCTGTGCGGAGTCTGCACGTTCTCCCCGTGTCTGTGTGGGTTTCCTCTGGGTGCTCTGGTTTCCTCCCACAGTCCAAAAATGTGCGGGTTAGGTGGATTGGCCGTGCTAAATTGCCCCTTAGTATCAGGCGGACTGGCTAGGGTAAATGCATTGGGTTATGGGGATAGGGTCTGGGTGGGATTGTGGTCGGTACAGACTTGATGAACCTTCTGCACTATCGGATTCTATGATTGAAAAAAAAGACTGAAGCAAAGGACAAATTTATTTCCTCGGCCATTTCTTTATTCCTCGTTATGAATTCTTCCATTTCTGACTGTAAGAGGCCTGCTTTTGTTTTTGTCAATCCTTTTCTCTTCACATACCTATAGAAACTTTTACACTCAGTTTTTATGCTCCCTGCTCGCTTACTTTCATATTCTATTTTTCCCTTCTTAATCAATCCCTTGGTCCTCCTTTGCTGAACTTTAAAATGCTCCCAATCCTCAGGCCTATTGCTTTTTCTTGCCAATTTATATGCTTCTTCCTTGAATCTGATACTATCGCTAATTTCCCTTGAAAGCCATAATTTGGCCACAATTCCCTTACCACTCTTGCGCCAAACAGGAATAAACAACTTCTGGAGTTCATCTATTCTATTTTTAAATGCCTGTCATTGCCTGTCCACTGTCTTTCCTTTCAGTCATGATGTGGAGATGCCGGCGTTGGACTGGGGTGGGCACAGTAAGAAGTCTCACAACACCAGGTTAAAGTCCAACAGGTTTATTTGGTAGCAAATACCATAAGCTTTCGGAGCACAGCTCCTTCGTCAGATGGAGCGGATACTCCATCTGACGAAGGAGCTGTGCTCTGAAAGCTTATGGTATTTGCTACCAAATAAACCTGTTGGACTTTAACCTGGTGTTGTGAGACTTCTTACTTTCCTTTCAGTAACATTTCCCAGTCCATCATGGCCAATTCATGCCTCATACCATTAGGTTAGCTTTATTGAGATTCAGGACTCTGGCCTCAGAAACATCACTATCCACCTTGACAAAAAATTTCTACTATATTATGGTCGCTCGTCCCCAAGGGTTCTCTCACAACCAGATTGCCAACTAATCCTTTCTCATTGCACAATACCCAGTCCAAGATGGCCTGTTCCCGTGTTGGTTCCTCAACGTATTGCTCCAGAAAAACATCCCATTTACACTTCAGAAGTTCCTCCTCTATTGTACTGTGACTAATTTGACTCTCCAATCTATATGCAGATTGAAGTCACCCATAATCACAGATGTTCCTTTAACACATGCATCTCTGATTTCCTGTCTAATGCTTTTCCCAACATTACCACTAAATTTAGTGATCTGTATACCACCCCCACCAATATTTTTTGCCCTTTGTTGTTTCTTAACTCAAAACATGTGCATTCCACATCATCTATGCTAAATGTTTTCTTCAATATAATATCAATATCATCTTTGATCAACAATGCAACTTCACCACCTTTTCCTTTCTGTCTGTCCTTCCTAAACACTGAATAGCCCCTCAATGGTTCGTTCCCATCCTTGCTCACCTTGGAGCCTTTCCATATCCACCTTGCTAAGACTATTCTGGATATAACTATACATCAATCTTCTGACCAGACTTGCTCTTATCTTTTGATGCTGATATCTGAACATGACAGATGAAGAATCCTGACCACACTGCTGTTAATAAAAACACTATGCACTTCAAAGAAACAGCCAGGGGAAGCTGCACCGTAGCAAATAAATTAAATAGCTGCAAATACTGAACATCTGTACAACATGCTGAAAACGTATCGCAAGTCTGTTAGCGGTTGAAGAGTGAAGAAGGAAACGGGATAAAAGGCCAATTTTCACTCAGATAAACTTTACCCACTTGCTAAGTTACGATGGGGCCCAATATTTGCAGTGTCGTCGCTTTGTTAGCTCGGTCTAACAGTTCAGTGAAGCTGTCTTGCCCCAATTGGTGTGACTGTCCAAACCATTGCTGCTGAAGTCTACCTACAAACATGTTTACCTACTAATAACAGGTTTCTTTTGTTCTAAATGAATGAATGCACCTATTGGAAAGTCAGATAAGTACATGTGAGAGAAAGGAATGGAGGGATATGTGGATAGGATGAAATTACATCAGGTGGTGGAGGTTGGTATGAAGCATCAGTGTTGGCAGTTGTGCCAAGTGGTATTGTAAGTACAAATGATCACATTCTACATTGTTACTGATTGAAAAGCTTGCTTGCAAACTTTTTTCTTGTAATAATGCTTGGTGTCTTCTTGTTAAACACAACACGAAGCACCACCCTTAGCACAAATTAATCATAGAATCCCTACAATGCAGAAGGAGGCCATTTGGCCCATCGAGTCTGCACCAACAACAATCTCGCCCAGGCTCTTTCCCCGTAATCCCACATATTTACCCCGCTAATCCCTCTAACCTATGCATCCCAGAACACCAAAGGTCAATTTAGCATGGCCAATCCACCTAACCCGCACATCTTTGAACTGTGGGAGAAAACCGGAGCACCCGGAGGAAACCCACGCAGACACAGGGAAATTGTGCCAACTCCACACATACAGTGACCCAAGCTGGGAATCGAATCCAGGTCTCTGGAGCTGTGAGACAGCAGTGCTAACCACTGTGCCGCCGTGCCGTAATAAAAATAAATGATGCAGTGTACACTTTGTGGAGTGATGGCCCAGAATTTTCTGAAGCAAGGACATCATACCATGCCAGCTAGACCCTTTCCCTTATCCTCCAGCTCCAGATTTTTGCACTGCAAGATGCTGGAAGTGTGAGTTGATAATGGCGCTGTGAGGGCAACAGGGCATCTGGGACTTGGGAACACAGAAACAATAGAGCTTTAATCAATGATACTTGAGGACTAAGAAAGGAATTGGGCTGAATTAGGGTCAAGAATGAGAAATAAAGTATGGAAATTTCTGGTCCTGTTAGGAATGAAAAATTCAGATTGAGGTCCACATATTAGAATCCTGCCAATGGAAAAACATGTCGGAATTTTCCACTCGCCACTTTCTTGGCAGGCTGATAGTGGGTCGACTTCCCCACTGATCCATGTTGGGAATGCCATCTGTATGTATTACCATGTTGTGAATACTCATTAAAAATGCAACTCGCTAGAATCACAAACCCCCTCCCAATTACATGTCACGCCAGAGGGAAATTAGGCCGCTCTGAATCACAACCAGATATAAGCGGTGTGCAAGTGTCCACCTTCACTTCAAGGTGCGTGCAATGTTTCAAAACGTACCCGCAACCCAATGCCAGTATTCAACTGGTGGGGATGTCTGGTGGGGATGCTTATGGTGGCTGCTTTGGATGTTGACCCTGGCTGCTCACCATGGTTTCCGTCCTGCTCCAGCAGGAGAGCATTGTGTGCTGGGAGTCTCAGGCAGGGCTGTACACAAAAACAGAGATGAGTATGGTGACCAGGGATAGGAAATGACAGAGACATGAAGGTGAGGGGATAGGGTTGGAGTTGGGGGGGGGGGGGGGCACAGGTAGACAATGGCAAGTAGGAGTTGGCAAGCTGGAGCCCAAGTTGGGACAGGTGAATGCAAACGTACAATGGAGTGGATAGGATTTGGTTGGCATGAAGGGGAGGGCCCCGGGCTGTCCAGCAATCGGGTTGGTCAGCAAACTGCAGCTTGACAATTCGGGCCACTGCGCATGCGCAGAGTTCCAGAACTGTCAGCCTCTGGCGTAAATAGGCCCCGCCTCTGAGCTTTTAATGATATTCATGATTGTGACCTCTACAGAGCACAGAGTGTGGGAGATTCGAGTCTGAACTCCCACTGAAAAAAAATTGTGAATTACACCATTTTTCTCACCAATAGGGCGCCAATGGGAGAATCGGGCCCTATTGAATACAAATTGAAAGATTGCATAAGAAATGACACCCCCAAACAGCGACTTTTCAATGTTGGTTCAGCTTTCTGTGGGAGGTGCCTAGTTGCGACCAAAGCCAATAAATTGCTGTCGTCAGTTTTAATGCGCAAACATTTGAGGAATTTGAATTACATTTCCCCGTTCAATAATTTAGAGGGTCATTGAACTGATTTAAATAAACATGGCTGTCGACAAAGTGCATACAGGGATGTCATGGAAAAGTTTCAAATATTTACTGATTTCCTAATGAAAGTAACACTCGTGCCACACAAGTGCCAGGCAATGACGATCTCCAACAAGAGAGAATCTAATAATCTCCCTTGACATTCAATGACATTACCATCGCTGAGTCCCCCATTATCAAAATCCTGGGAGTTACTATTAACCAGGAACATAACCTGACCAGCCATATAAATACTGTGGCTACAAGAGGCTGGGAATTCTCAAGAGGGTAACTCACCTCCTGACTCCCTAAAGTCTGACACAAGACACAAATCAGATGGGTGATGAAATACTCTTCGTTTGCCTGGATGAGCGTGGCTTCAATTACACTCAAGAAGTTCAATGCCATCCAGGAAAAAATAATCTACTTAAAGGCAACCCCATCTAACTTAAACTTTCACTCCCTCTGTCACTGACGCACTGTGGCACCAGTGTGTACCATCTACAAGATGGCACTGCAGCAATACAATAAGGCTCTTTCAACAGCACTTTCCAAACCTGTGACCTCTACCACCTAGAAGGACAAGGGCAGCAGACACCTGGGAGCACCAACACCTGCAAGTTCTCCTCCAAGACACGCACCATTCTGATCTGGAACTGTACCACTGTTCCTTCACTGTCGCTGAATCAAAATCCTGGAACTCCCTTCCCAGAAGTACTGTGGGTGTACCTGCATCATATGGACTTCGGCGGTTCAAGAAGGCAGCTCATCACCAACTATTCAGG
Source organism: Mustelus asterias (assembly GCF_964213995.1). Taxonomy (NCBI): domain Eukaryota; kingdom Metazoa; phylum Chordata; class Chondrichthyes; order Carcharhiniformes; family Triakidae; genus Mustelus; species Mustelus asterias. Next base: position 124,545,835 of record NC_135804.1, read on the forward strand.
GGCAATTAGCCATGGGTAATAAATGCCTGCCTAGTCAGCGGTGCCCACATTTCTTGAACAATTTTTTTAAAGTAATTGCTACAATGCAGGAAAAATGGGAGGCTAACCTGACTGAATCCGACTTACCCTTTAAAGTTAAAGTTTTTTAAAAGTTTATTTATTAGTCACAAGTAAGGCTTACATTGACACTGCAATGAAGTTACTGTGAAATTCCCCTAGTCGCCACATTCCGGCGCCTGTTCAGGTCAATGCACCTAACTGTGGGAGGAAACTGGAGCACCTGGAGGAAACACACGCAGACAGAGGGAGAACGTGCAAACTCAACACAGACAGTGACCCAAGCTGGGAATCGAACACAGGTCCCTGGCGCTGTGAAGCAGCAGTGCTAACTACTGTGCCACCGTGCTGCCCCACCATGCTGCCCTGGTGTGTTTATTAGCCCTTTAAGGGCAACATAGCAGAAAAGGGTCACCTGGCTTGGGTGACAAATTGGGATTCAAAGTGGGTAATCAACCCAGGGGCTGGAGCCCTCTAGGCAGGAGAGATGTAGGGATTGAGCTTTGAGGCTGCTGAACAATTCTTATTAATAAATCCTTTGTGTTCATTAATAGAGTCTCCGAAAATGCATCGTAACGCGTGACTGATCCGGTTACCCTGACTTACCCGGGGTTACCCTGATTTACCTGGGTTGCCTCCACACTTTCTTAGGGGCAAATAGGGCTGCAGAAGCAGAGATTACCACGACCAATTCAACCTCTAATTTTTAAAAAATGAACAAAGGAAGGAAATAGAATAAGGCAAAAACAAAAGGCATTTTCTAAAGAAGCTGAAATTCAACTTGCAAATTTAATAAGGCCACCAATTTGAGAAGAATTCTCTAAGCTTGAGCGTTGTCTTGTATCAATTGTATCCTTTACCTGACAACTCAGATCAAAATCAAAATGAAGTATCATCCACATGATTGAGATTCAGAGAATTCTTTTTCTTTATGACTGTGAAAATGAAATGAAAACCAAAGTCTATAGTCAGGACACAAGCAAAGGGGAACAACGTATGTGTACCAAGGTTAATCCAAGAGACATTCTTTGAAATGCCTCTCGCCCACCGCCAAGGCTAATCAGTACATGGACATTGCACTCCTGCTTAATTTGTACACCAACATTTGGAAAAGTCAACCCATTCAGCCAAGGTAAGCTCTGTTGTGTTGTCACAACCAAAGCATGTGCAGTTTATAAGTGTCACAGTGCATGGCACTAACCACCTGAAGTGAATTGCCAGGGCTTTTGGCAGCCCAAACCACTCAGCAAAATTCAGAATCACAATGTAATGTATATATTAATCACAACTATGCACCTTGTATATTCTGGTTTGAATGTATAGTAATGTATGAGAACCAGAACAATTGGAATTATAATACAAGATGTAAAACAGAGATGGAGCATGTTAAAAAACAGTGATTAGCAATGCTATGTTGGCATTTTGAATGCTTCAAGCTTTTTTAAAGGAAAGATAGATTTAAAGAGTTTCTTTGGATTTGAGGTTCTGGAAAAGAATGAGAAGATGGTACAATGGGCAGGGTTTTCCAGCTGTGTGCGCCCCAAGATCGGAAGTTCCTGCCCAAGCTCAATGGGCCTTTTCTGTCTCACCCGCTATAATTCCTGCGGTGGATGAGATGGGAGATTTTTGGCGGGACGAGCCTTGATTGTAACATAGTGAAGATATAGAGGAGGTGTGAAGTGGACTTTTTCAACTCAGGTTCAGAGAAATAATAGTAACGGTTATTTTTGAAACGTTAGTCTGGAACTGATGACCTGTCCATTTGCTTTGCAATAAGGAGTGGTTTCAAATTTAACATTAATAATTAGGCCAGGAATCGCAAAGGTTTTGTTCAGTTTGTCACTGATAATTTGTGAGACCTTCATATTGTTCAGATAGCAGTGGTAGAAAAGACAGAAGGCTCTTTGTTATCTCTGTTACAGAACGCCAACAACTGATAGCAGGTGGGAACAGACATACTAACATCACCTTCATGAGACCAGGTGCATTCATAGCTATATTTCCCACATTTTGGAAAGCTTACAGTAGAAATCATAGAAATCATAGAAACCCTACAGTGCAGAAGGAGGCCATTCGGCCCATCGAGTCTGCACCGACCACAATCCCACCCAGGCCCTACCCCCACATATTTTACCCACTAATCCCTCTTACCTACACATCCCAGGTCCCTAAGGGGCAATTTTTTTAACCTGGCCAATCAACCTAACCCGCACATCTTTGGACTGTGGGAGGAAACCGGAGCACCCGGAGGAAACCCACGCAGACACAAGGAGAATGTGCAAACTCCACACAGACAGTGACCCGAGCCGGGAATCGAACCCACGACCCTGGAGCTGTGAAGCAGCAGTGCTAACCACTGTGCTACCGTGCCGCCGGGTATATATACATAATATATACATAATATATACAATTATCAGTACTGAAGCCGTTAGCTGATAATTATATATTATTAATAATCTTGTATTTGCAACATTGTATCATTGTTGATCAGGCAATGCTAAGCATGTGATAATATGAACCAATTAAATATCAACTTTGCTATGTAGTAATATTAGGCTTTGGATCCTCTGCCAAATGCACCAGCCCTGCTCAATTCTTTCCTTTCCAGGTACAGCCTGGATACCTCAGATCCAGTTCCACTCCTTGTCTTCGGACAAGACCTTCCTCAATTTCCACACACTGTGCTCTTCTACTCTCACACCTATTCTCCCACAATGGAATGCTGGCCAATGCTCAAGGAGGTTTAATAATTTAAATGAATAAATAAAAGGAATGATGACACTGATGGGTGACACAGTTTGGTTCACAGATTAAATTTTACTAGATCTTTCTCCCAAAAGTTGTTGAGTGCACAGTTGTGTGAAATGGCCAAATTTGCAATTTTCCCAATTTTTCGTGATTAACTTTAACCTCCCCCACTCCTCCTGTACCAATCAACTGCCGTGTGTTGCCTTTCGAATAGTTCCTGGGGCTTTCCTCCTGTTCACGACTTCTCCCTTCCTTTTGTGCCCACCTTCCCTCCAAGGAAAGCTAAGAAATTGTAAGTGCCACAAGAAGCATATAGGAGCCCAGTCAGAAGCTAAAGGCTTCACATCCTTCCTATAATGGATTCCAGGGATGAAGGACTTCAGTTATGTGGATAGATTGGAGAAGCTATGGCTATTTGCTTAGAGAAGAGAAGGTTGAAAGTGGATTTGAGAGAGGTTTTCAAAATAATGAGGGATCTAGACAGCATAGATGGAGAGAAATTGTTCTTTTTGGCAAAAGCATTGGGAACTAGGTGACACCAATTTAAGATGAAAAGTACCCAAAACAACATGAGAAAAAGCGAATGGCCACTAACTGGAATGCATTACCTGAGAAGGCGGTGGAGGCAGATTCAACCATGGCTTTCCAAAGGGAATTGAATAAGCATCTAGAGTCAAAGGTTCATTTACGTACAAAAGGAGGCCTTTCAGCCCATTGAGTCAATGCAGACTCCACACGGAGCAATCCAGTCAGTTTCCTTAATGCATTGTTCTGTTGTCTTTGTATTCCTTGTAGTCCACTCCTATCTAAGATGGTACTACTACCTTTCCAGCACTATCTAATACTCTCATTTTGTGCACCATGTTCTTCTTTCCTGTTGAGGCATCTTTTATATATGTGTCCTCAGTCCCAGGACTGGTCCCACTGCCCCAAGAATCTGAATCAATCCATGCACCGATCCTCCTGATCTTACTATTTCTGCTCTGGGCACGAGACACTGGGAGTGATGCTACTTTTGATATCCGACTTTTTAACTTCCTCACAAGCTCTATGTTGTTGGTACTAAATCCCAGACCACGCGTCTTTTTAACCTTCGCTGGCCCCACTGTCTCGATGTGGAGATGCCGGCGTTGGACTAGGGTAAACACAGTAAGAAATCTCACAACACCAGGTTAAAGTCCAACAGGTTTATTTGGTAGCAAAATCCACTACCTTTCAGAGCGGTACCCACTCACCTGACGAAGGGGCAGCGCTCTGAAAGGTAGTGGATTTTGCTACCAAATAAACCTGTTGGACTTTAACCTGGTGTTGTGAGATTTCTCACTGTCTCTCCCAGGCCTTGCTCCTTTTTAACCTTCTCTAGTCTCACTGCTTCTCCCAGGCCTTGCTCTTTTGTAGCCTTCTCTAGTCTAACTGTCTCTTCTCTAGTTTCACTGTCTCCTCCAGGCCTCACTTTGTTTTAACCTTCTCTGGCCTCATTGTCCTGCTACCAAACAAACCTGTTGGACTTTAACCTGGTGTTGTTAAAACTCTTACTCATTGTCTCTCCCAGGCTTTCTCCTTTATATCTCTGTTCTTAACTGAAAGGAAGAAAATAGCAGGGCTACAGGGAAAAGAGGGGGGATGGGACAGGCTGAGATGATGTTGCAGAGAGCTGTATTGGACACCATGGACTGAATGGCCTCCTCTTGTGCTGTACCCATTCTACGATTCTAGAATTCTGTTATATATTTTGAAAACCATTGAACTTCAAATTTGATAAATGCATTTATCAAGATAATGCAGTTAATAATTAATGATGCTAACATCTATGATTCAAGGTCTCATTCTGTTTATTTCACACAGAAGGTGGTGATAATACTGGTCAGAAAGTCACGCACAGGCAGAGGAATACAGGGACTTAGTAAATGGTTACTGGTGTCTGTCCTGATGGAACTGAATTCAGGCAAAAATGTTAAGGTAAGTGGGTAACCAAACATGGAGCTCGTTTGTCTTTCACATTTAGACAGGCCTAACCTGTCTGCAAAAGCTCCAAGTATAATCTAGCAGGGTCGCATGTGGTCAGCCATAATGGGTGCTTTTAAAGTTCAAAATTGCAATCCATTTGATTGGGGCAGCTAGGACATGGGCATAGAAAGAGTAGTGAGAAATAAGTTTAGATGTAATATATAGTGGAAGCCAACAAATACAATGGGAGCTTGAAGGATTCTTCTAAGGGCTAAAGGCTGAATGACCTGCATGTTGTGATACTGGGCAGAATAGAGTGTCCCAGGTTTGATCAGCTAGTCTGTACATTACATTAGAATTGGAAGCAGGACGACAATCATTGATCCCAATGCCCCAGGGCTGGGGAGGAGGAAACAGACCATTATCCCAGGTTGCTATCCAGTGTGTTATGGACAGGAGGGAGTTCAATTCAAACAGCACTAATTCCTCCTCTCGCTGCCAGTCTGTAAGCAGAAAGGTGTTTTAAATTTGCTTCCCCCTTTATAAGCAGTGGCACATTCCCCAACCCTTCAGTTTCAGTGTGATCCAATTTTCTACTAATAACCCCTCAGCAACTTAAAGGCATTAGTTTATTTGCACATACTCAAAATATGGGAGGAGAGTCACAACATTGCCTTCTTTGCATTCAGACAGCAAAAGAGTGGTAGAGAAAATAAAGATTTATTGCACAGAGATCACAGAGCAAATAAATATTGGGCAGGATTTTCTGGCCATTCCCACCAGTGGCTGGAGGATATGAACAATGGGAACGCCCATTAACTGTGACAGGACCAGAAGATCCTGCTGCTGGCCAATAGCAGGCTGCCCCCTTTGCCACAAAACATGATGGGGGGGGGGGGGGGGGGGAAGGTGGAGGGATGTTGTGGGGGGAATGCCACCTAAAGTTTCACATGTGTTACAAAGTCCAGAATCAAAATGCAATGAGATATTCCTTTACAGAGGTTGACAGGTTGAAAACCAATGCTGGATAATTCACTTTCCCACAGTGTTGACTTTACATGATGAGCAGAATGCAGAGGTGTCTCCATGGGTGTATGTATAAGTATATGGTGCATAAAGATGGGTCACAACAGGAAAATATGCAGATGACACAACAATAAAAACATTGTGAAGATCTGTGAATAAATTCAATTTGGGAGAAAGATGAAGGAAAGAATTATCCACTAACGGTAAAACTTTAAAATAAATGGAGGAGCAAAGATGCTTTTCGATGTTCAGAGAGACCAACCTTTAAAAGTAAGAAGATAAAGCAATAAAACAGTTAAAAATAAATATTGGATCTGAGATTTAATATATAACCTGGGTGGAGAGTACAAAACCTGTACAAATCACCAGTTATCTACCATAGGAAATATATTGTGTGAGCAATGCATTTGAGGATGGAATGTCAAGAAAAGATTAGAGATGAGTGTCTTAAATTTTGAGGTGACACCAGAAAAAATGGGATCCATTTTACTCAGATGTCTAAAGGTTATCCAATAGAGGTGTCCACGGTGATGAACGGCTTTGGCAATGTGAATATGGCACTAAGTAGATTCTTTAAGAGAGATGGAAAAAGCATGAAAGGACAGCTGACCTCACTGGAAATTCTATGATTCCATGATGATCCTTTCTTAATTCTCTGCAACTTCCTTTCTCGTTGGGAAGGTAGGTTGGTGCCTGTGTCTGCAATTACAAAGTACTTTGCAAATACTCAAAATTATCAGTCCAGCACAAAGAAGTGCCAAGTGGCATCTGGAAGCAGTCAATCAATTGAAAGCCAAGGAGATGGGTAATGTATCAGTGCACTTACTTTTTGCTGCAGATAATTTATTTGTAGATACATACCACTTACCCAGATTAAAATGTGGGTCTTGCAGCTTTATAGTGCTGTTAAAGACTGCCACGCCTCTCTATTAACATTTAATGAAATTTGCTAAAGGTACAAGAAACAGTAGAATATCATCACTCACAGCAATTTCCAGCACACTGTCATTACTCACATTATTAGGAGAGCACATCAAATCCTGATCTATTAAGAGACTTCTATAAAAAATATTTTCATTTGCCTTCCATGATATAATAATTAATTTGGTAACCTAAATGAAAATGTGGATACAACAGTGTTAACGTGATGTGACTGTGATATCTATCTGCAAAATGACCATGTTTAAAATGAGCATGTTGCTTTATAATTAAAAACTGATTGTACTTGAAATAATTGCAGTTGAATCATCTTTGCAACTCTCAAATCCTCTGATTGTATTGAATCCACATTCTGGAAGCTGCTCCACAGATGTCAAAAGCAACCCAATGTATTTCCATATGCTGCAATCAGTAACAAGAATTTGTCCCTTTGTGTCTTCAGTATCTAAGGAGAATTCTTGTTGCTTAGTGCAGTGAATGGGTCTGAGTGGATTTCTGCAAGAGACCTGCTTCACAATCTGTGGGAAAGTAACAGGTTGAATTGAGAAATAAGGGAACATTTCATAATAATTTGACCTTGGTCATGTCCCAGTGACAGTAAACCTACTCCAATCTATTCCAAATCTACAACAGCTTTGGAAAAATAAAAGATTTTCAAAAACAAAACCATTGCAACTTTCCCTGCACTGGTCAACATAATCTATTTGAACACTTTGATTTGATTTGTCAGTCATTTTCTTTTTGAGTGCACTGAAGATTATCAAATCTCGGAATGTTGTAATTTCAGTTATATATACAGCATCTGTAATATACATACAAAAAGAATTATTTTCTTGTCAGAATTATAGAGTCCCTGCAGAGCATTTGGTCAGGTTTCCGAGGTGACCGGTACTGCCCAAACTTCAGACAATACAAGACTCATGAGGCAGGTATCTCTGTATAAAGATGTAACTTTATTTAAACAAGTGGCTACCAGGATTTCATCAAAGGGTTAAGTAGTTCTGACATACAGCAGCAAAACCTTTCTGATGAATCTAACATATACAATTAAAAACAGATCAATTATAGTTTCTTCTAATCAATCATTCCTGCCTTTCAGTAACTTTAAATCAATCATCTTCAGCATACACAAATTAACAATAATACATGTCAAATACTTTAGCCAATTGCATTCCACCCCTCAGTATAACGGTACTTTATTAGTCCGTGAAAACAGGAAGCTGACACTTGTCTTGGCTGACTCCATACTCTAGTAACCTAAGACACTCAGCCTAGAGTTCAAATAAACGTTCTCACGGGTTCCCTTAAGGGTCATTGTCTAACCAGACTAACTCGTGTCACCATGTCTGGGCACCAGTCCATCTCGTCAGGACAGTGAATAAATCCTATTCATGAAATATGATTGTGTTCTAAATGTTCCCTCCATCCAAAACTTTACTGATAAAACCTGCATTTTTCCAAGGCCCAAATATTCTCTCAAAATTTGGCTTTGCCCCAATGACCATGATGCCTTGTGGTAAAATGCTTTTTGACTAAAGCGAACAATATTCCTTAATATCAATAAGAATACATTCAAAATATCAGCATATGTGTTTCACAATTATAATCACTCGTTTGAATCAATTACTGCTTCTCATATGTGTAAATTGCTTCTTGTTAGCTCATAAACTTATTTTAAAAGTCATTTAACTGAATGCTACTAGTTCTGTCAGTGCCTTAATGTTTAAAAATCTTACCATCCCATTAGGGGTTCCACTTACAGAGGCCATTGGGCCGATGAAGTCTGCACCAACATCTTAACCAGCTCATCCCACGCCCTAACCCCACGCATTTTACCCACTAATCCCCTAATCTACACACTAAGGGACAATTCAGCATGGCCAATCCACCCAACATGCACATCTTTGGACTGTGGGAGGAAACCCACGCAGATACAGGGAGAATTTTGAAACTTCACACAGACAGTCACCCAAGGCCGGAATTGAACCTGGGTTCCCAGTGCTGTGAGGCAGCAGTGCTAACCACTGTGCCACCATGCCACTCCAGGTGCTATGGCATGAAAGATTAAAAGCTTCATATACTTCAGCCATCTGAAAGCTTATCCTTGTAATTCAATTCATAGTATATAGTGAATAGTTACAACACGGTCCTATGTTACTGTGGCAAAAATGAAGCAGCTTTGTTTAACAAGTACACATAATTGCAGGAAAAATTAAATAGAATTACATAGAATGTACAGCACAGAAATTGGACTGTGCTGCTGTTTATGTTCCACGTGAACTTATTCCACTTTATCTAATCCATCAGCATAAGCTTCTAATTTTTTTCCCCTTGTGTGTTTATTTAAGCATGGCTTTATTAACTCTACCATGATTCATAGTAGTTAGCGGTTAACTGTATGGAAGAATCCTCAGCTCCAATTTTCTTGTAAGAATTTGATGGTTCGACTGATGCCCCACTGTCAGGGCTGACTCTTTTATTCTGAATAGAAGCATTCTATGTGATTTTTCAAAAATGTGTTTGATCGACAGCTCTTTCTCAGTGCGACAGACAATTTTTAAAATTCTCTTTGGTCACTGTCATCTTTAGAATACATTTGTCAGGCTACCATTGTTAAATGATATAGTTTGTCTGCAACCTCCAAAGGCACTTCTGCACATTTGTGTGGATGGTGAAAAGGGGAAAGAATTACTATGCAATATTTTACTTGTCTCCTTTCTTCTAATAATCATGAACTATTTATTATTTCTTACTCATAGCTTACTAACTGCTGTAAAATATCTAGTGTTACTGCTGTTATTCGTTTGATCGCATAGATTTGATGGGCAGTTCTAAACAGAGTCAAAGGGTAGTATCGTGCTGTTTTTTGCCTGCTGAAGATCACGCAACAAAATCAGTAACAAAAGAATTGAAGAAACATTTCTGTTTGTACCTTGGGCACGTTACAAATTTACCGAGACACCTGGGCAAGTGGAGGAATTGTGACACTGTGGGCAGCGTCGCTCCGGGTTTGAGTCTCACCCCAGGACTTGATGGCCAAGTACGGTGCGTTCAAAATGTGGCCAAAGGGGTTCAGTGTCAACTTGTAGAATCCTTCCAAGCATGTCAATAGCTGACAGTAGAGTGGGAGGGACTCCCCTGGTCGGCTATGCTTGATTTAATGGATTTAATAGACTTTAACCTGGTGTTGTGAGACTTCTTACTGTGCTTACCCCTTACTGTGCTTTGTCCAACGTGGCATCTCCAAATCATAGCGATGCTTGATGCAGAGTGGTGCCTCTCAAGCTATAAGTCTCTGGTGACAGACTAGTGACCTGGTCGAGGAATTACTAGCTATGGAAACAAACAAAACTTTGCCTTAGTGCACCATTAGGTGTGAGAAGAGAAAGAAGACCTGGGCAAGTGAGATATTATAAGAAGACCTTGGGACAACCGGCATGGGCTAATAAGACTAGTCTTGAGATATGGAAACTTACAAATCTAGAATGAAAGTCATGTTGAAAGGAACATCCAGCTGGAGAACCATGAGATTATATTCTTATAGTCTTATAGTCTATTATAGTCTTGAAAGGGTTCATTCTGAAATGTCAACAGTATGGAATTCGTGCGGCAATCTTTTAAGGATGGTAATGTTTATTTGTTAAAGTAAAAGAGGTGCTTCTTCATTGTTTATTTTGGTCTGTAAAAATTCGTACATTTAAAATTTTAATATCTTCAGTTATGCAATAAAAATGTCTTTGCTTTGCATAATTGGAAAGAGATCCTCATCACCAAATTAGGGGTAGACCAGCAGGAACACGGGACTGGCAATGGTATAGAAACTGGAAATAAGGGAATTAGTTCTGTACCGGCAACAGATACACACAGTTGAAAGTCTTTTGTGAGACTTGATCTAGCGGTTCAGTCACTTATACTGGTCCTTTGTTTTGCATTGACTTTAACAGTACCCAAATAGCATTGGCATCAGTTAGTAATGAACTTAAAAGAAAAACAAACACTAGATTGTTCTGGTAAGTTGTAATACCAATTGTTGGATAAGTTCCTTGTCCTTTAAATGGATTTGAAAAGCTGAAGACAGGAGCATGTTAGTTTAGGATCATCAAAACACTGGATAAGATGCTCTGTCGGAGAGTCAGTGCAACTCAATAGGCCAAATGGCCTCTTTCTGCACTGTAGCGATTCTATGATTCTATGATTCTGTGAACTTTAAACATCCATACAGAGCAGAACAGATCGAATCACTAATCACTCACACACCTTACCTTTAATTATTTACACACACAGATTTAATAGGCTTCTCCAAGCTGATTTGTACCACTAGATCGTGAAGGTAGCAGGAGGTTTTCTTTCTAACAAAGTAAAAATAAAATGGCCGGAATTCTCTGGTCTCACATGCTCCATCACCGCTGCTAGCGAGAACAGAGAATTTGGCACTCAACCAAATCTCCATTCACCGCAGCGGGAGTGGAGAATCGCAGCTGTGGGCGAGGTCAGAGAATTCTTCTGCCATTTTCTTTATGGTCTGCCTCCTGCTGAATGCAATAGCTACTCCTGGAATTAAAAGTTTAATGATGACCACAAAATCATTATTGATTGTTGTAAAAACCCATCTGATTCATTAATGTCTCTTAGAGAGGAAATCTGCCATCTTACCTGGTTTGGCTACATGTAACTCCAGATCCTTGGCAATTTGATTAAGTCTTAACTGCCCCCTGAAATGGCCATGCAAGCCACTCAGTTCAGGGCACTTGAGGATGGGCAATAAATGTTGGCCTTGCCAAGGATGCCCACATCCCATGGGTGAATAAAGAAAAGAAAAACTGCTTACTCTGAGCCATAGTTTGATTGTAAATGAGCGAGCTTTGGCTTTGATGCTTCACCTATAGTAACGCATTAACTTTCACATTGCAGCAACCTCCAACTCTTACACTATCCCTTGCTGCACTGAAAAGTCCATGTTTCAATCTTAATAACTCTTTAAGCTCAATATTTATATGTCCATGTCTTTACAGTCTTCATTTCTGAAATTCATCCTTCTCCAATGCTATCAGCCTCATTAAGGAGAAAGAACAGGCTTTTGGCGAACATATTTGAAACAAATATCATCCATTCCAACTCCATTAGTGTGCAAGCAAAGTAAGACATTTTGAGGAGGTTTCTTCAGTCATTACGTTGGTTGTTACCTATCGATTTATTATTAAACATTTTGGAAAATGTGCAAACTTCCTGTCCATTTCTGATAACATTGTTTTGGTCTGATTTTTCACTGAATTTCTGCACAATTGGTTTGGATTTGGGTAATAAATGGAGAAAAGCAAGTTTTTAGATGCCACTGTATTGAAATCAGTGCAAGAAATTTGGATTGGAATTATCCTAACAAAAAGGCATTAATTTGTTTCAGTCCAAACCAATGTCTACCGAACCCTTCGCTTTCGAATGGATTCACATCGCATGGTTCCTTCATCAGTGGAACTTCCTGGATGGTCATCATTAATGCCTGCCTCTTTCAAGGCACACCCCCAACACCTGTGCTATGATGTGAAAATAGAACAGCTTATTTGGCTACAGTCTGACTGATCATGATGTTGAACCCTGAAAAAATCATACTGAAGGTAAAGGCTTCGCAACACTTTGATACTGTTTCCCCTGGCTGGAGAGTCTAAAACTAGCCTATTAAACCCAGTAAACAGGGCCTGGTTTTAAGGCCGATAAAATTGGATATCCTAAATTAAAGAATTGGGCATATTGAAATCAAACACAGTCACACCTCAGGCAGGCCAATTGTACAATACACAAATGTGTCTGGGCCTGACCCATCAACCACCCATCAAAGGTCGTTACACTCTACTTAAGACTTAGCAGGAGATCATGGCACCTCATTGAAATGCATCGGTCTATTGTTAGAAGCCCAGATCGGGCCAGACTTTCTGTCACCAAGAGTTCCTGTAGATACCTTATCTGATAACAAGTTCAACAACATGGAGATGGACACCTGGGGGGTGGACCCTGGTGTCCTGTCAGGCAGACATCAAGAAACCCACTGGGTATTGGAACCCCCTCCTGGGACCTCATTGGCCGGAAGCCAGAGAAGTTTCTGGAAAGGCAAGCAGGCTGGGGATAAAGGGACACACTCAGAGGCACACTGCAGCGAAGACTCGACGAGGGAGGCAGTTGTGACCATTCGGAAGACTGACCAGAGAAGGAAGAAGCTGCCATCGAGACTCACCTTCGTGACGACAGACCAGAAGGACTCAGAGAATCGGGCCTGCAGTTCAACCAAACCATCTTTACGGGTAGTATACTTGAATCTGGGGTATCCTCTTGTTTTATGTGGGTAATTTAAGGGTTAATAGTGTTATTATTAATAAACTTGTTGAACCTTTACTTGTGTTTGTCCTTTGTCCACCTTGCAAATAAGGGCACCGGGGTAAAACCTTGGAGTAAGTAAACTGGTTGAAAGTATCTGAGAATTAACAGGTACAACACCAGACAAGGCATGGAGATTCAGAGAAATTTCCACATTTAGAGGATTGTGAATCTTTGGAATTTTCTACCGCAGGGAGCCATAGATGCTCAGTCATTACACATATTCAGGATAAAGATCGATATATTTTTGGACACTCAATTATTCAAGGGACCCAGGGACAGGTGGGAAAGTAGAATTGAAGCAGATGAAGCTGTCCGGCCTACTCCCGCCCCTAGTTCTCATACTCCTATGTACTCATACACATGGAACTAAGACCATAACTACCCATAATTCTCAGTTTATTCAAAACTGATTTGTCAGCTCACTTCCAACCTCACCGTCTCCCATAGGTTTTTGTGTCTGATTGTGTAATTCCTCCTATTTATGTGCATTCAAGGATTTATTGCTGTTGCGCCTCCTCCCCTATTTAATAGTTCTCTGGTGCTGATTGTAGAACATATTTTCCTTTGGAGGAGGAGCAACACAACGTTAAAGGAATTTGAGTGGCATTGACAGTGCCAACTTAAATAACCTTTAAGTGGCTGCACCTATGGTGGCAAAATGTGGAGGTGTATTGCCCTCTATGTTGAAGTGCCCTTGAAGACGAGTCGTAGGCAATGTGACAGTAAAGAAGGTTCTTAAATGTTAGCACAAGTTGCCCCGATGTCCAGATGCTGAGTGAGAAAGGTTTTGTAAAGATAAAGTTACTTTATCCACCTTTCTGGGAATATTAAATCTCTTCTGGCAATGTTCATGACATTGAAGAGATTGTCTTAACTGCTGCCTCTCCAACCTTCCTTCAGACAGCTTGTGCCTCCTTCTTAAGGGGCTTCCTGCACTTAGAAACCAGTAATGTTGCTCTTCTTCCACAGCTGCTGCTGCTGCGAGTAGCTACTCCTGCCAGGAGATCTGTTATCGTGCTGAGCAGTCTAGTGCCATTGTCACACATCCACTGTGGCTTGTATGCAACTACTCTGCAATATTCATCATCCAACTACACTAAGATGGATCCTCCTTTCTACTGCCATCTACATTCCCCTCTAGGAGAGATTCTGCAGCTTTGCAGCTCTGATCAAACGAAATACTGACATTTTCCTTGCTGGATGTCACTTAGTTCTTTTCACTCTTGCTGTTTAAATCACCTCTTCATTTGTTTAATGGCCTGTATTTGGAACTTTTATCATACGTTTTAGCATCAACATTTTAAAGGCCTCTATTTTTGCCCACAGATCTTTAATTATCCAAAGATCCAAAGATGTGCAAGCTAGGTGGATTGGCCATGCTGGATTGATCCTTAGCCTCAGCAGGATTAGCAGCAGAGTAAATACGTGGGGTTAAGGGGATAGGGCCTGGGTGAGATTGTTGTCGGTGTGGGCTCAATGAGCTGAATGGCTTCTTTCTGCACTGTAGGGATTCTATAGTTCTATGAATTCTGGTCCAGGTTTCTCAGGCATACAGGAACATAGCTTCTTGATTTTTTTTCCTTTTTACCATCTAGAGCTTTCTTGACGTCAACACGTCCTTCATTTTTACAAAATTATTTCTGGCTATCTCCTCACTTATTCTAACTTTTGCATCACACCTGCCACCTTCGCTTACCATTTGTCATAAATATGCAAACTTTCCTATTTGTTCCAGTGTGCCTCCGTCTACTTCAATCTTCACTCTAGTTTCTTCTACTGTATTCCTTCTATCATTATTTTTGTCTTTTTGCAGTTTATACTCAATCCATATTTTAAACTTCCAGATTTTACTTATGAATCTGCAAGTAACACAGCGTCTTCAGCATACTGCAAGTTTGCTATGTCTCGGCTCAATTTTCTACGGCTAGAATTATACGTAAATCTCTGAATATTTGCCTGTGTACAGATTGAACAGTATGGTGATAGTACACAGTCTCGTCATACGTGCCTCTTCATTTGAAACATATCTGATTATCCATCTTCTAACTTAGTTTGGTCCCAATGTAGGCTCGGATAAATCTTACATCTTTATTGTCAATGTCACATTTCAGCAACACATCTTTTAACTTCTGGTGATTAAACATGATTGACTGTTTTTTTCTGGCCCTCACTTATTTTAAAATTATCTCCAGGGATGTGTCCGGAAATTAAGAAACTCTGCCAGTTTCTGATATCCGCAAGGTTGCTTGAGCTGTTCTTCTATGAAATTGATACAACGCTTTCTTTGACTAGATATATTGAATCAGTTGTTCCTGTTTCTTTTACCATCTTCATTAAAATCAAGGCATGAAACTGGTGGTATCTGGTGGTTTTTTTGTAAGGGGTGCCCAGCCAATTTGGGGGTGCGTTGTATAGATACAAACCTACTTGTTACAGGGATCAGAGATACCAAATGGAAAAAAAAATGAAAACACAAACTTATCATGGTGAGAAGGGTATTGCAGTTAGGACTTATTTTCATTACATCAAAAAAGTCAACCCATCAATGTACAACTGAATAATTTTGTATTATTACAGAGACCATTTTGTACGTGTTGAATTGAATAAGCCTTTGTACATTGATTTGTTTTGAAATAGAGGAGCAAAATAATTCTTTCCTGGCTTCATTTGATCAGTGTGTTCCTGATCTGCACTTAAAATAATTGCAGAGGCACCAGGAAAAATGTGCAAAGTACATGAATATCCAGTTCCGATCACAAGGCAGACATATAGTTGTGCCCCGTGTTATCCTATCATATAGTTAGACATTTGTATTGCTTATGAGAGTGACAAATGTTTTAGTCGATGTGGACAGACTAGATTAGGAGGGACCAGGGCGTATAAGTATGAGTTACAAAAGCATTGTACTTGATTAAACATCTGGAGACTTTTGTTGCCTATAGAACAAGTTGTCAGCTTGTACAGTAAGCCTGAGTTTACTGCCAACATTGAAATACATGGTCATCGAAGAGTAGAGGAGAACATGCCCCTGTCTACATCAATGGGGATGAAGTAGAAGGGATTGAGAGCTTCAAGTTTTTAGGTGTCCAGATCACCAACAACCTGTCCTGGTCCCCCCATACCGACACAATAGTTAAGAAAGACCACCAATGCCTCTACTTTCTCAGAAGACTAAGGAAATTTGGCATGTCAGCTACGACTCTCACCAACTTTTACAGATGCACTATAGAAAGCATTCTTTCTGGTTGTATCACAGCTTGGTATGGCTCCTGCTCTGCCCAAGACCGCAAAAACTACAAAAGGTCATGAATGTAGTCCAATCCGTCACACAAACCAGCCTCCCATCCATTGACTCTGTCTACACTTCCCGCTGCCTTGGCAAAGCAGCCAGCATAATTAAAGACCCCACGCACCCCTGACATTCTCTCTTCCACCTTCCTCCATCAGGAAAAAGATACAGACGTCTGAGGCCACGCACCAACCGACTCAAGAACAGCTTCTTCCCTGCTGCCGTCAGACTTTTGAATGGACCTACCTCGCATTAAGTTGATCTTTCTCTACACCCTAGCTATGACTGTAACACTACATTCTGCATTCTCTCGTTTCTTTCTCTATGAACGGTATGCTCTGTCTGTATAGCATGCAAGAAACAATACTTTTCACTGTATGCTAATACATGTGACAATAATAAATCAAATCAAATCAAAGAGAGTTGGATGAGCTCCTGACTGTGGCTAAGATCCCTTTGTACAGAAGGTAGGTGGGATATTGGGGCATGTCTCTCCCACTCATTGTGAAACTCTGAGACTTCTTTCACCATCTGATCAGAGAGAGATGTTCCTGAGATATCTTTCATAAGTTAACCTTAGATTTTCTTTGCCTCCCACAAATAAGCCAATGGATGGGAGGCTGGTTTGCATGATGCACTAGGCTACATTCACGACCTTTTGTAGTTTCTTGCGGTCTTGGGGCAGAGCAGGAGCCATACTAAACTGTGATACAACCAGAAAGATTGCTGGCCGGTGGTGCGGGGGAGTAGGGATGAGGTTGTATACAAATTGGTCTAGTTAAAAGTTCCATGAAATACAATGCAGTGGTTACACTCTCCTGGGAATTATGGATGTACCTGATGTCCAGCATTCTGTGAAATGATACGTTAGCCTATCACACCATGATATTAACTCACCAATGCTATTCTGAGGATGGTGGTTCCTTTACATCTGCTAGAACTTGGATATGAATGGGGTTTTGAGATTGTTAAGATCTCAATCACCATCAGTGACAAAATTAAATGAATGGAAGTTTTCCTGTCCAAATTTCCTTCCGATATTCTCACTTTGCAAATCAAAGTTTAATAAGAACAATACCAAGGACAAATAAGTTAAGGAAGCTTAATAAGAACAATATCAAGGCAGAATAAGTTAATGAAGTTTAAAAACAGTATCAAGGAAGTTCAGTTATATCAGATCTTTGACAGACCTTCTGAAAGAATATTGACTGGGACCATCTCTGAATGGCTCCTACTCCACTGCCACAGCTTGGCTGGAAGTGCAATGCAGACCCCATTATTCTGATACTACTCTGAAGCAGCTCCTGAGGCAATTCTTTAGCCCAGGTCTTCAAATTGTTTTCCATGAATAAAAAAACAATGCAGGGCAGCGAACCGCAGGGTAAGAGTAAATAGCTGCAACAGGAGGGATGGCAATTGACCGAATGCATCTTCTGAGATTCATTGTGTTTGTGTCCTTCATTAGAATCAGACAGTAAAGAATGCTCAATGTTGCCTATTAACAAAATTACAACTGATGCAACTGTGAATAGTTTTGAAGAAAGTTGAAGTTTCTGGAGGTAAACTTTGTGCAGCTTCAGACGTGGGAAACACATACAATCGGCACTGCTGAATAAAAGGAGTAAAAAGGATTGAATTTACAACGGTGCAATGAAGTTTACATTATGTTCTGTTCGATAAGCAATAATGAAATGAGGAATCATCTTTCATTCCCTCCCCTGCAGTATAAATATCTCCCACTTTCTATGCCTTTTAGCTTTGACAAAGAGGCATCTGGGTTTCAAACTTTAGTCATTTTCTCTCCTTACAGATGCTGCCAGAACTGCCGAGATTTTCCAGCGTTTTCTCTTTTGGAATGAAATGAGCAAATTCTCCAACTATTCATCACTATTCGATGAAAAGTTCCTATTTAAACAAATAACAAAGAAAAGTACAGCACCGGAACAGGCCCTTTGGCCCTCCAAGCCTGTGCCAATCATATTTACTGGGGCACTGACTGATGCTCTTCTCTCTGTCCCTAAAAACACCCTGGATAACCTATAGAGTGTTTGCAAGGATGGGATCGAGAACATCATTTCTTCCTTTAGGCCTTCTGCTGCGTTTCGGATGGAAGAGCAGCAAACCCCACTCACAATCATTTGCCGTAAAGGGTTTTGCAGCAGACATTGAAAGCTATTCCTGGACCTCTGCCACCTTTGACAGTATTGAGTGAGTGTTGGGACTGGCAGATAACAGATCAGAAGTGTAAGTGGTAAGGGGCGCTGGACATTTACCCACACATGTAATAACGTGGAAAATTCTGAAAATCGACAGCTTTGGAGAGAGAAACAGGAACATTTCTGGTTGAGGGCCTGTTAGCAGAACCTGAAATGTTTCTTTCTCTACAGATGCTGCCAGATCTGCTGAATGGTTTCGTTTTCATAGAATCATAGAATTCCTACAGTGCAGAAGGAGGCCATTTAGCCACTGAGTCTGCACCGACCACAATCCCACCCAGGCCCTATCCCTAACCCCATGCTTACCCTAGCTAGCCCCCCAGACACTTAGCATGGCCAATCCACCTAATCCGCACATCTTTGGACTGTGGGGAGAAACCGGAGCACCCGGAGGAAACCTACGCAGACATGGGGAGAATGTGAAAATTCCACACAGACAGTGACCCGAGTTTGGAATTGAACCCGGGTCCCTGGCGCTATGAGGCAGCAGTGCTAACCACTGTGCCACCGTGCCGTTTTTTAAAATTCAGAATTCCAGAATCCCCGTGTTTTGCTTTTATTTTGATGTACTCGCATTCTGCTGGCATTTTATTCTTTTAAATAAACTGCTCATGCTCTGGGAAAACAAAGACGATGTGATGATACATTAGAGACATTGCTGTAATTTAATTACATAATGAAGGGAAGTAATCTTGATTTCAGTTAATGTCTCAATTCCCATGAACTGCTTTCATTTTTTTCTCATCTCATGTAAATTTGTCACTATTGCAAGGAAGTGAACCCACATCTCTCCTCCTGTGCTCTTAACTCTAACGCCCAACCTTCTCTGTCCGATTGGAGAGGTTCACAACTGTGTACATCTTGGTATTCTCCTAACTGTTTACTGTACACCTGATAGTTTACAAACACCAGTGCCCTCTGTGTGGGAGCGGGCCCCTTTAAGGGGCAAGCTCTCGGAGGGTCACCTGACCCTTTCGACAATTGGGCCAGAGCACGCAAATCTGGAGTTGAGCCAATTAGGAGTCTGGAGACATTCAGTACGGTAGCCTTTTTATCACTGTCTGTACATAGTTACCTTCCTAAACCATTCATTCATTCATTTACTTGGTGGTCGCCAGTCTTTGCAAGATACTACATTTAGTGACGAGGATCATTCATAGTGCCTTCCTACTACTGCACAAATCAGGAGAGTAGCCCTTGTGTGGAAGCCTTTTTGAAGCAAACTCGTTCAGCAGTCAGAGTGCCAAAATGCCCTTTTTGGGAAACTGAACCCATTTGACCCTAACACAGGTGCAATATTTCGAACACCTGCACTATTTTTTAAGGCTAATGAAATCATGGGGGAAGAGAAGCTGTGGGTAATCTATTAACAGTTTTGTTGTTTCAACCTCCAGCCTGATAAGGAGCCTGACTTCTCCAGACTCCAAAACATTTTTCAGGAGTTGCGGAAATAGTCACGGGACATTATCAACTTGGTCATCGTGAAGCGATACAAACTTAATTGACAACAAGAGACCCAGTGGAGTCAATGGCGGCGTTTGTTGCATGCCTAAGACAAATAGCTGAATGTGCGAGTTTGGGTCTGCATTTAATGACATGTTGAGAGACAGGCTAGTCTATGGTGTTAACAACACCATTATACAAAATAAATTCTCAGCTGAGACAGGGATTACTTTAAAGTAGGCATTAGAGGTCATCCAGACTATAGAAAGTACCGAAGGGAGGTGGGGAGAGGGGGTGCTGGTGGGAGATGGATCTGCAGATGGTGCAAGCAGGGTGAGGTGCTACCAGGTTTGGCAGGAATCTGCTAGTAGTCGAGATGCTGGGGAGGAGGGCACAGAAAGTAATGAACAAAAAGGCTGGGAGCAAAAGAGAGTGCAGAGATATAGGGATTTTGCTCCACAGACCAGGAGCTATGAAGAATGCTACCAGTGTGGGGGGATCACCCCCAGGAGAGATATAAATTCAGAGAAGCTACATGTTATGCCTTCCATATGAGGGGGCACATTAGGAGCAAATGCAAGATGAAGCAGAGCTTACTTGGGTGGTACGGTGGTTAGCACTGCTGCCTCATAGCACCAGGGACCCACGCTCAATTTCAGCCTCAGGTGACTGGAGTTTGCATGTTTTCCCCATTTGTGTGGGTTTCCTCCGGGTGCACCTGTTCCCTCCCACAGTCCAAAGATGTGTAGGTTAGGTGGATTGGCCATGCTAAATTGCCCCTTAATGTCTCAAGATATAAGGATTAGGGGGATTGACAGGGTAAATACATGGAGTTACGGGGTAAGCCTGGAGTAGGAGTCGATGCAGACGCGATGGACCAAACAGCCTCCTTTTGCATTGTTGGGATTCTATGATTCTACCGAGGCCAAAGAAAAGTAGATGTCATTCGAGTCCAGTGTTGAAAATAAGCTTGAAATGGATTCTTAGGTATACAGACTAAACAACATTAAGATGGACAAGACAGCCAAATTACGATTGCTTTGATAGTAAATGGTCAGCCACTCAGAATGGAGGTGGACATGGGTGCCTCTGCTACAAGTTGTGGGAGAACAAACATATTGTTATTTCCAAGGAAGGGTTCAACCCCTTAAGTTAAAAAGCACAACGGCCAGACTAGCAACATATACTGAGGTCAGGTGCATTGACCCGAACAGGCGCCGTAGTGTGGTGACTGGGGAAATTTCACAGTAACTTCATTGCAGTGTTAATGTAAACCTTACTTGTGACTAATAAATAAACTTTAAACTTGAAGCTTTAAGGATTCTAGGAATAACAACCCTGTAAGCTATTGGCATCATTCAGCTCAATTGCCTCTAGTAGTAGTGTATGGGGGGATGGGGGGAGGGGTGGGTGGTGCCAAGGGTCAAATTTGATGAGCTGAGATTGGCTTCACCAAATTAGATTAAGTTGGCTAGAAATCTTCAAAAACAACGATGGAAGCTTCAATGCAATCTTGAAAAAATACCAGGAGGTGTCCCAAGATGTGTTAGGCAAGATACAGGTCCTGAAAGCAAACAGTTACATGGATACTGAGGCCAGGCCAAAGTTTTACAGAGCCTGATCTGCATCCTATGTCTTACTTGAGAAGTTTGAGTCTGAACTCAAGCAACTGAAAGGATTCAGCATTATCAAACCTGTACAGTTTTCGGAGTGGGCAGCTCCCATTGAGTCAGTGGTTAAGCCAGAAAGAACCATTAGGATAGGTGAGGACTACAAATTCACTGTGAATCAACTAGCAAAATTGGATCAATTCCCAATATTAAGAACTGAAGATTTGTATACCAAATTAGCAGGAGGCTTACACTTGATATGAGCCATGTGTACCGACAATTAGAGGTAGATGAGGCATCTCGAGGATTTGTTACAATAACTGTCCACAAGGCTTATACCAGTATGCTTGGCTACCATTCAGCATCTCATCAATGTGTATAATTTGTACGATGGAAAGCTTACTACGGAACCTACCAAAGGTGGTTATCTATCAAGATGATATTCTGATTATAGGAACGAAGGCTCTCGCAAATCTCAAGAAGGTTTAAACAGATTTAAGAAGATTGGAGTAAAGCTAAAAAGGCAGAAATGTATGTTCCAGGCACATGAAGTGACGTCCTTAGGATTCAAAGTGAATGCAAACGGGCTGCACCCTATGGAGGAGAAGATAAAAGCAATTAAGGAAGCACCGGATTCCAGAAATGTATCAGAATTGAAATTTTCTATCAGCATGGTGAACAATTATGAAAGATTTATTCCTAATCTTTCTACATTGTTGGCACCCAAACACACACACTGCTCAAGAAGCATTGGAAAGGGCATCAGAAAGAAGCCGATGAACAGGTTAAACTGGCATTGCAGCCATCCAGTGCCTAGTTCATTTGACCGCTCAAAAGAGATCATTTTCACTTGGGATGCTCACCTTACAGAATGGAAGTGGTTTTATCACGTTAAGATGGAAGATGGTGCAGAAAGGCCTACACCTACACCTCGAGGACTCTGACCGATGCTGAAAAACTTAGTCTCAAATCAAAAAAAAAGAGGGACAACCGTCATCTTCTGAGTGAAGAATCTCCATCAGCATGTTTAAGGACAACAATTCACAGCAGTTAATGACCAAAAACTTCTATTGAGCCTATTTAAGGACGATGACGCCATTCTGCCCATAGCTTCAATTTAGTCCAATGCTGGGCTCTATTACTAGCAGCCTACAAGTATTATTTCAACATAGGTCAGGCACACACATTTCAAACTTGGGCACTTTAAGGCACCTTTCCATATGCTGAAGTATACCAGCTCTCTGGGTATCACTGGAAAAAAATTACTCGATACGTTGCCCATGTTGGAGTGGCAGGTCAAGTTTTGGACCCAGGAAGACCCCATGTTATCTGATGTAAAGCACATAGTCCTGCATGGCTGGCATTATGATAAAAGATGAAGGAGCTCCTATGCAGTTATGCGTGGTGGCCCAGGATATAGGCCCAGGACATTGAGAATTTAGTCAAGCAATATGACCAATGTCAAATGCAGAAAAAATTGTCATCTGCGGCCCTAATGCACCATTGGGAGTGGCAAGGTCAACCATGGTCGACATCAATTTTGCGGGTCTATTCATGGGCATCATGTTCTGCTCATAGTAGATGTGCACTCCAGATGGTTGGATATACACTAAATGAAATCCATGCCCTTATCAACAACAGTTGAGAAAGTATGATACAGGTTGCCTGAGGTGCCATGGAACTGCTTTCACTGGTGAAGAGTTCCAGCAAACAGCGTTCAACATATTCAAACTCTACCCTCCCACCTTGCTTCAAATGGACTGGCTGAGAGAGCCATCCAAACACCTCAAAGCCGCCATGAAGAAACAGTAATCAGCCTGTCTACAAACCAAATGGCCCATTTCCTGATCGCCTATAGAACAACACCTTCTGTCGCCACATTGTTACACCTGCCGAGTTTCGAATGGGCAGACGCATCAGAACAAGGTTGGATCTTGTATTTCTGAATTTGGCGGGGAGTATGGAGGCAAAACAGGACACACAGAAGAAGCCTCATGGCTCAACAAAAACAGAGAGGGCATTTGAGGTGGACAACTTAGTATATTTAAAGAATTGTGGTATATTTAAAGAATTATGAGGAGGAGATTACTTAAAGAATTATGGTTCTGGTCCCAATTGGATCCCTGGAAAGTTTGCAGCGAGAAAAGGCCAGAGTCGTATGAAATAGTTATCCAAGGATAAAGAACCACCTGGACCATTTGAGAAGGAGAGAATCACACACAGAACCAGTGGGGTAGTCCACCTCGAGTGTGCCTGTTCAGTGATATTGCTTCAGATGAAAGTAACGCTACAGCAAGCTACCCTGAGGATGTGCCAAGTAATGTCCCAGTGGGAACTGAAGAAGTTATCTGCACTGACACACCTTCACAAGATGAGAGTTCACCTACTGAGCTTCAAACTGAAGTTACCTCGAGTGTGAGAGCACCTGCTAATGAACTACAATGCTTCCAAGGGATCAGGAAGTCCCTGGACTGGATTACCTTGTAAGGGACTGTGATTGAGATCCATTTGTCGTACAATATTGTAAATAGTTCAATGATTATTGAAATGTGTTAATCGGAACTTAAAAAGGAGGGATGTGGTAGTATGCCATTTAAAGAACAAATTCTTAGAGGGTCATGTGACCTGTTCAACCAATCAGGCCAGAGTGTGTGAATCCGAGAGCATGGGTTTTCCTTGCCAGTTGGAAATCTGGAGTCATGGAGTGCGGTAGCCTTTATATCACTCTCCGAACATAGCTATTTAGCTTAATAAATGTTCATTTGTTAATCTAAATGGTGGTCGCACATCATTGTAATATACTACACTCCAGTCATTTGCAAACATCAGTACTCTGCTCCGTTCAAATGGAATCAATACTTACAAATAACTTCTGAACTTCAGTCACCCTGTTGACCACTCAGATGAGTATGCCCCCATATGTGCTGATGATCAATCTCACCCCACTGTTCCCCTTGTAAATAACTTCCCTTATCCCTAAACACATATATCTTACAATGTCACATTCATGATAATGATTGCCAACAAAAAAATCATCCCATTTTTGATTGAACTTTCCAACATCTTACAACAACCCCACATCCTGAGTTTGTGAATAGTTCACTATGAGGTGTTTCAATATCACTCTGCAGTTTGACTACGGGAGTTCGACGGTTGAGAAAAATCATTTAAATCTTGGAAAGACTCATATCATTGTGTGATTTGATTGCCTTTGTCATTTCTTGACTAGTATATCAAAGAAGTAACTTCATTGCTTCTTGTGTTTTATTTCAAGTCCGGGTCCAAAATCCCATAGGACCCTGGGAGATGAAACTTGGCCAATTTCTGACCATTGTCCATTACAATTCACTAATACCATTGCTTAGTCTTTAAATGTTGGCTGCCTTTAAGTTGAATGTGTTCACACAGAAGGACTGTCTACACTACATACTTTGGACTAAATGGATAATAGCACTTGGAAAATTATTGTGCTCTGTCGATACTTTACTGTTGAGTATTACAATGTTGAGTATTACTGTTGAGTATTACAATGTTGAGTATTACTGTCGAGTATTACAATGTCAAATATTACTGTATAGTATTACAATGTTGAGTATTACTGTCGAGTATTACAATGTCAAATATTACTGTATAGTATTACAATGTTGAGTATTACTGTCGAGTATTACAATGTCAAATATTACTGTATAGTATTACAATGTTGAGTATTACTGTCGAGTATTACAATGTCGAGTATTACTGTCGAGTATTACAATGTTGAGTATTACTGTCGAGTATTACAATGTCGAGTATTACTGTCGAGTATTACAATGTTGAGTATTACTGTCGAGTATTACAATATTGAGTATTATTGTTGAGTATTACAATATCGAGTATTACTGTCGAGTATTACAATGCTGAGCATTACTGTTGAGTATTACAATGTCGAGTATTACTGTCGAGTATTACAATATCGAGTATTACTGTCAAGTATTACAATGTCGAGTATTACAATGTCGAGTATTACTGTCGAGTATTACAATGTTGAGTATTACTGTCGAGTATTACAATTGTTGGAATAAAATCAAAATTAA
This sequence comes from Mustelus asterias, assembly GCF_964213995.1. Taxonomy (NCBI): domain Eukaryota; kingdom Metazoa; phylum Chordata; class Chondrichthyes; order Carcharhiniformes; family Triakidae; genus Mustelus; species Mustelus asterias. The sequence continues at coordinate 124,571,552 of NC_135804.1, forward strand.
AGGATACAAAATGGTTACCTGGCACAAAATGGACTCTGGGAAGAGACATTAAGATGTGCTGACTTGGGCACAGACATTGCACAGCAAGTTAAAACCTGTTGGTGTTTGAATTGCTGCAGGAAACAGATCAGACCTTGAGTCATCTTAGCTGCTTGAGATAAAGCAGAACCAAAACAATGAGTTTTGATAATGAGATCAGTCATTGATGGGGGAAATAAATGCATAAATGTATCTACTCTATGTACAACGATGTGATAACTGCCAATGTCCATCCTTGTCTATGTATAACGATGTGTTAACTGCCAATGTCCGTACTTGTCTACTCAACATATAGAACGTTGGTTCGGCCGCATTTGGAATACTGCGTCCAGTTCTGGTCGCCACACTACCAGAAGGACGTGGAGGCTTTGGAGAGAGTACAGAGGAGGTTTACCAGGATGTTGCCTGGTATGGAGGGGCTTGGTTATGAGGAGAGATTGGGGAAACTGGGGTTGTTCTCCTTGGAAAGACGGAGGATGAGGGGAGACTTAATAGAGGTGTATAAAATTATGAAAGGCATAGATAGGGTGAACGGTGGGAAGCTTTTCCCCGGGTCGGTGGTGACGTTCACGAGGGGTCATAGGTTCAAGGTGAAGCGGGGGAGGTTTAACACAGATATCAGAAGGACATATTTCACACAGAGGGTCGTGGGGGCCTGGAATGTGTTGCCGGGCAAGGTGGTGGAGGCGGACACACTGGGAACGTTTAAGACTTATCTAGACAGCTATATGAACGGAGTGGGAATGGAGGGATACAAAAGAGTGGTCTAGTCTGGACCAGGGAGCAGCGCGGGCTAATTGTTCCTTGTTTCTCGTTTCAAGGCTTCATTCTATGATCATCTTGCTGGTGCCAGTACAGAGCGAGACTGCGGATAGTTGGGAACCTGTCTCGGGGGCAGGGAATTCATATGGTGTTCGTGGAAGTGGAAATGACTAGGGTTGGGAAGCATTTTCCGATCAGGGCCATTGTGATCTCCTGGACTCGTTTCGATCGCCTCAGGAGGTCGGAGAGGAATTTCCCAGATTTTTTTTCCCCATATTGGCCCTGGGGTTTTTCACTCTGGGTTTTCGCCTCTCCCTGGAGATCACATGGTCTGGAATGGGGGGGTGGGGGTGAGTTAATAGGTTGTAATGAACAAAGCTTCATAGCTGTGAGGGACAGCTCGGTGGATAGGATATTGGTATGTAGATAGGCTGGAAAATTGGGCGGGGATCCTGGATTCAGGATTCAATCCTGGACCGGGGAGCGGCGCGGGCTTGGAGGGCCGAAGGGCCTGTTCCTGTGCTGTATTGTTCTTTGTTCTTTGTTCAACGTATAACGATGTGATAACTGCTGATGTCTGTACTTGACCATTATTTGAAAGTGTATAAAGATGCTCAACTGCCATTGTAAAGTTGGGAAGGAGATTGCGCGCACTGCGGAGAGCCCAGTGCTTCTCCCAAAGCTTTGTCCGAATAAACTGCATGTTGAATCTTTAGGTCTGACTCCAAGTGGTGATTTTCCCACAACACAATGCATGCCAGTGATGGAATTTTACTTTTGCACTCTTTCAATTCTTTTTTTCTGCTTCTTATTGATGTAGACCTGTCAACTTTGTCCATTTGGAGTGAGTCTCATTTAGTTTTAAAAAAGTCAACCTATCTGATATTTCTCAGTTTGAAATATAAACACCGTTCCATTGTATCAATTTTACAAAATGATACTCTGGGCCAGAGCCTTGGCCACCATGAATGCACAAGGTGATTTAAATGTAGGAAAGGGTGCATTCCCCACAATTATCCAGCCATATAGAAAACCATAGAAGGCATTTGTTTGACTCTGAGCCTTTGCTCTATCTTAGCAAGGTTCTATATACACAGAAGGGCAAATTATACAATTGCCTCTTACGCAAATAGAGCGTGAGAGAGCTTACTTAACCGCCTCCCAGATCATAAATCTTACTTCGAGCTTTTCCTGGTATTGGAAACTCTGGAACTTCAGTGTTTCCACAATAGCAAGCAAAATTTCCCTTAGCCTGAACAATTAAAAAGTAAATGTTTCCAAATTGCCTAATTGTAGTTGTAACCTGACCTGTAAAGATTATAACATGTCGTGCTGATTGACAAAAGTTTCTTTCCAAAGAATGATGAGCGCATCTGTCTGATAAGTCAAAAGATTGCACCATGACATGCTGCTGTCTTGAGTCCACGTCACAAAGATTTACAAGAAATTGCTATTGTAACATGATTCCTTTGTAGTTAAAGTCACACGTAAGTCACACCAATAATGACTTTTAATCACACTGAAATACTACAGACCAGACAAATCCCATTAACCGTTATATTGAAGTGAAGTTTTTAGCATTACCTTCTGGCAGAGATTTATGGCAGATTTATGCCATCAGTCAACTTGGCCTCAAGGACAATCGACAATGGCTTGAGGTAATCGCTTTCGTTCCTCTTTTGAAATGACTTACAGAAGGACAGTGATTCATTCCTGAACTTGGAAACGATATCAAATGATAAATTTCTGCAAATATCAAATAACTGATTCCAGTATTTCTTTCTACGCCTCAGGCTCCTGGTTTCTATAAATAACTTTCATCACAGATATAAAACTCCATTAAAAACCGGATGGCTTTAAATGTCAAGTGATGAGATTGGTACCTTTGAACAGGTCTGATCGTAAAGATTGATGAACATTGGATCATGTCTTCCATTTTGGAAATTATTCATCTCGGACTTTTGAGTGTGAGCTGCACTTGCACATTTTTGTCTTGAAAAGCATTGTGCAGACACATTTATCTGGATGCAACTCAATAAATGAGACAACAATGGAATATTAAATTAAGATGCAGTCAGAAAAAAACATACTCAGATACTTTTGACACCCCTTTTCAGTTTAGTCAAATGGCGTTTGCAGCAGAGAATAATAGTCCAATGCATCATGGGTATATTTGTGCTGGGAACAGCACACTATATTTTGTGGAAGGTTAAGGGGTCCAGATAACACGGCAATGTGATCCCTAACATTCAGTGAGTTGAGGAAGTTAAGGCACCTGCCTGGGTAATGATCTTGCAAGGTTAAATTGCTGCCATTTATGGAGTTTGAGAGGAGGACTGTTGTTGACTGGATCTTACTCTGGATTGATCCATGGATTGGATGGAATTTAATGACCCTACCCTTCCTTCCCAGGAGGGTAGCAGGCCAAACAATGAAGCAGAAAGGCCCCAGGTTGGAGAGCCTATCACTTTCTCAAATCCGTTCGATCAAGATTGGGCAGCACGGTAGCACAGTGGTTAGCACTGCTACTTCACAGCTCCAGGGACCTGGGTTCGATTCCTGGCTTGGGTCACTGTCTGTGTGGAGTTTGCACATTCTCCTCGTGTCCGCGTGGGCTTCCTCTGGGTGCTCCGGTTTCCTCCCACAGTCCAAAGATGTGCGGGTTAGGTTGATTGGCCATGATAAAATTGCCCTTAGTGCCCTGGGATGCGTAGGTTAGAGGGATTAGTGGATAAATATGTAGGGATATGGGGGTAGGGCCTGGGTGGGATTGTGGTTGGTGCAGACTTGATGGGCCGAATGGCCTCTTTCTGTGCTGTAGGGTTTCTAAGTTTCTAAGTTTCTAAGTGCGGAGAGGAAGGGTCAGAGGTGGCTTGCCCATCTCGAGGTCAATTGAGGTTGTAAGGTGACCAATTTAGAGCTAGTTGTGGGCCTCACTCTGTTGCTGTAGGGATTCACCCAGCAGCAGGTGAGGTCATGCCATTCTGGGCAAGCTGTCAATATTGCCCTAGTGGGCATACCTGCAGGCTGATGGGGTTCTTCCTCCTGCCAGGGCACCCTGTGCACAATGGAGGGACACACCATTGGCAAGGGCTGTTTTTGCAGAAAGACACAACACTGCCCTTAACACTTAAGTCCCTCCCTGACTTCGCTGGTGTCTCCCTGAATGACCCCAGTTCTCCTACCCCACTTCTCTGCATTCAAGAAAGAGGTGATGTATCCTCCCTGATTCATTCTTCGGTCACCATCACTAAAACAGCCGAATTAATCAGTATTCTATTGGTGTTACAACAGTAACTAGAATTCAGAGGTACTTCAATCACTGTACACTATGTGGCAGTTGTGGAAGGTATTAAATAGATCCATTCGAAAACAGAACTAATTTCTATTTTCAAATAATACTGCCACCCTTCTCGCTATCCACTCCCTGCCAACTCCCCACGCCCAACTGGTCACTGACACAAATCGGTCTTGCAAACAACCAACCACCATTTCACATCTTCTCTAATCGTTTTTGTCAATTTATGATGTCCGATTTATCATCAAACAACATAAAAGAGGAGTCGCAACCCAGTGGGCAGCAGAGGAAAGTGATGGAGAATAACATTTATGCACTTTAACTAAACAACAGAAGCTTGTGCAATAACAAAGATTTCCTCTTCCTTTTCCTACTGCTTCTGTAAAGTGCAAGCCCTGTGTCTGAAGCAGAGGAAGAGGCAGGCTGCCTGGATCCCTGTTCTGAATTCTGAGAATCTCTTGGAGCTTTGGGTTTTTGAGCTCGGAAGGGTCCCTCCAAAGACTGCTTCACCTGCACCTTTACAGGGATAGCCTTGGCCTTCAGGACCCCAGGCAGTTTGTTAGGTACTTACTTGGAGGCGATGGGAAGGGCAATGGGTGAAAAGTGAAAGCACTTTGAGTGGAGTCAATACTTGCCCACTCTCTGACACCTATCATTGTCCAGGCACACCTGACTGATAGCATTGTGCTATAGAAAGCTTTGGTGCAGATCAGTGCGGCACTATTAGACCAAAGCTCAGATAACTGTCATGCTATTAAAGGTGGTAGACATGTTGTCATCCACATAAGAAGATCATGGAATCATTGAATTACACAGTGCAGAAGTGGCCCTTCGGCCCATCAAGTGTGCACTAACATTCAAGAAACACCTGACCTTCCACCTAAAACAGTGGCACAGTAGTTAGCACTGCTGCCTCACAGTGCCAGGGACACAGGTTTGATTCCCGGCTTGGGTCACTGTCTGTGTGGAGTCTGCACGTTCTCCCTGCGCGTGCATGTGTTTCCTCCGGGCGCTCTAGTTTCCTCCCACAGTCTGAAAGACGTGCTGGTTAGATGCATTGACCATGCTAAATTCTCCCTCAGTGTACCCGAACAGGTGCCAGAGTGTGGCGACAAAGGGATTTTCACAATAACTTCATTGCAGTGTTAATGTAAGTGTACTTGTGACACTAAGAAATAAACTTTAGAAAATTTAGTCCCATATCCCAATACTTGGCCCATAGCCTTGAATGTTATGATGTGCCAAGTGCTTATCCAAGTTCTTTTTAAAGGATGTGAAGCAACTTTACTACCACCCTCTGGGTAAAATAACCTCCTGTCCCTCACCTTGAACCTATGTCCCCTTGTGACTGTTAGGACAGTTGATTAAACCTTTGGTCAAAGAGAGAGGTTCGAAGGCGCATCTTAAAAGAGCGATAGAGTCAAGGAGATATTTAGGAAGGGAATTATTTAGTTTAGTGCCTCAGTGGCTGAACGCACAGGCACCAGTGGTAGCACAAAGGAAATTGGGCACACTTAAGAGGCTAGAAGTGAAGGAAAGCAATGTTCTTGGAACTAACAGTGCTTTAGCATGTATAAGTTAATATACAAGTGTTGCTAAATTGTGCATGCACATTTCATTTTATATTGTGTAGGAACTATAAATGTTAGCAAAATGTGGTTGCAGCGTTTCAGTAGTTTTGGTAATCTACATTGGCTTTGCATGCATTGCCCATTGACAATGAAACACATCACTAAGTAATCCTTTACATTTCTTCAAATGAATCCATGACCTTTCCAACATCTTTTGTACTAACTTGAACTCATTGCCTCACTGCTTACAACAACGGGAGGGGCTTAAGTTGAAAAACATGGACTTCAATATTTATTGCCAAATTTTACACTTTGCAGAACTGGAAGAGATATGAGAAAATAAAATTCCAGGAGGCTGTCAAATAACGAAAGGATTTCTTGTACAGGGAGTTCTCCTGCTGTCCCGGCCAAAATTCCTCCCTTAACAAAAACATAATTTTTGATCATTGACTAGTTTTCCCACTGTGCCTTGTTTTCAATAAGGATGGCATTTTTCTAAAGTGGTAATTTATTGGTTGCAAAGTGGTTTGGGACATTGTGAGTGTGGGAGGGGGGTGCATTGCCAATGTCATGCAGGGGGACCCATCAGGAGGGCCTCGATGTTGATGAGTGGATGTGGGAACATTCCATTGTTGGGGGAAGGGGGGGTGGCTGGATGTCCTTGGGGGAAGGGAGGAGGTCTCCCAGCACACTGTGAGATCGGTGTGCCCTTGCGAAATTATGTCTGAGCTCTCTGCAGTCAGGCTCACTGGCGTGATTAGGCTCCCTGCCCTCTCAGCGCACAACTCACCACTCTCCCATAAAGTGACTGAGTGTGGGACAAGTGCCATCTGAACCATGCCTGACAGACCAGCGCAGGTCGCTCTTGTGCCCTCTTCATTGTGACAAGTTTTTTGGGGGAGAATTCTGCCCTGAATCTACAGCTTGTGCTATTGACAGACAGTCACAGAGCATGTTTCTAGAATATTCCCCTCTCTGCTGCTTTAATATTGTGCTTTCCCCATTTATTATGATTTGTAATGGCCGGCAGACAGAGGAGTGTCAGACAAACGACTGAGACTCTGTCCAGTAGTAGAGTAAGCAGTCATTTTGAGGCTTAAATTAGTTTTCGGTGGTCATGTGTATCCAGCTAAAGTTCACTTTGACAATAAAAATACAGACTAAAGTGTTGAGCAGAGCTCTGAACCATTGCATCCTGTTTTCTTCCCCGCCGCTGTCGTAACTCCAGGGCTTTGAACAGTCACGGGTAGGCGAAGGCCTCATAAATAGACAAAGGTTGTATGCAGTTCAAATCCCAATGCCATTTTAGCCGGAGCTGCCTGCTGAATGATCGCGACCGACAGGGTCAAGGCTGGAAGAAGCCCTGAAACTTCTGTAAAATTGATTTTTTAAATGATTTTCCTGTGGACAAAGAGGTGCAGAAGAAACTCCTCCTACTCCTATTCCCTTTTACCATTTAAAATCATCCAGGGATTATTTCCTTGGAACGACGCCCAACCCCTATACCAACCCCCACCTGTCACACAAAATCCTGCTCCCATCCACTGGCCTGATAAAGGGAACCACCAGGATCTGGTACATTGAAAAGAAGCCCTGGAATTCAACAGCTCACCCTCATGCCCCCAAGTTATAATCTAGCCTTGGATATCCATATCTGTATTGTCTCATTGAAATTGTGTGGGCACTGATGTGGGGATAAAGCATGATTACTTCAATAGGTTTGACATACAGGCATTGCAGTATAATTATATGAACCGTACAATGGAGACCTGGGTAGTGTTCAGGTAATCACTTCATAGCACAACTAATATTTAGTCTGCGTGTTAATAATTAACATTTTGACTTATTGTGGTTCAATTATATTCATTTATTCAATTATATTTCATTTTAGTTTATTATTCGGTACATGGTCAGAATCCAATTGTAGATGTGTGTGGCTGAATGGAAATCCTGTAAAAATATTAAAAATCCTAATGATTAAGCTCCTGGTCCACTTCTGAGGGAAGTGTTGCTTTTCCCCATTTCCTTTCACCTATCCTGCACTGTGTATTCAGGTCTTTTGTTACCAGGTAAATTATCATTAAGAAAATAAAAAGAAGTATTCATTACAGATCAGAATATAGATAAGAATTGTATATATCAGCAAACGCTTTGTGAACTCTTCCTGTTTAAGCAGTGATAACAAGAGATGTAGAGCATCCATCACCTTCCATCGAAGGTTCTGACGTCTGATCCTGTCACTGACATCAATTATAGAACGGACTGGAGCAAAAGCAAGCGGCAAAGGGTGACATGACAAAATAGCCATTGGAAGAAGATTGATTGGCCCCAAAGAGTTTAAAACTGCGCTTGGAAGAGCTGACAGTCAGCAGAGACATCATGTACACCTGGACACTCATCTGCGCTGTGGCTGTCCTGTCGGCAGCCGGTCGGTTGAAAGCCCTTCCTGTCTTCCCTGAGAGCTCGAAGCTACAAGAAGGTAAGTGGAGCATCCACAGCACCACAAGTGTAGGAGATAACATATATTAGCAAAACTTTTATTTTTGTGCATCTGTAATGTCAAGTTTATCCTATGGGTTCACGTCCATTGGTAACCAGAATGAGCGTGGCTAAACTCAGGACACTTAACATCTATCTGGGAAGGAGTTGAGCTTCATGCAATGTCTGGAGGTTGAATGGGAGCCCAAGTCTGGCAAATGGCCACACAATGAACACATTGTTCCAATGTCATCTATTCAACTGTTACACATTTGACATACTTCGTTTTATTAGCTGGCATCAGATAATGTCATGACAGATCTAAGTGCAGGAAATTGCAGTCCAATGGGATGATAGACTTTTATATAGAAAATGGAAGAAAACTGACCAAGGTTAAAATATGCCTCTTATAAGGGCAAACAGCATCAAAACAGTTTGTCTTTCCCCAGTAATTATCTGTCAGGCACCGTACTCAAGCAAACAGCCCATCATGGCTGTGCTGACTTTTTGAAAGACTTATCCAGATAGTCCCAATTCCCTAATCTTTCGCCAAAGCCCTGCAGTTTGTTTTTCCATTTCACGAACTGCTCTAATTTCCTTTCGGAAGTCATTGTAGAATCTGCTTCACTCCATGGGGCCAATGCATTCTAAGGCATAACAACCTGCTGCATAAAAAAGCATCTCCTCATCTCCCTCCATGGTTCTTTTGCCAATTACCTTAATTCTGTGTCCTCTGCTTACTGGCCCTTACACGGAATCAGCTGCTCCCCATGTAACCTATTTAAACCCCTATTTAAACCCCTCAAAGCGTTGAATATCTCTATTAAATCTCTTCTTAACTTTCTCTGCTTTAAAGACTACATTCCCAACATTTCTAAATTCTCTATATAACTAAAGTCTCTCTCTCCAAATGCCATTCTAAGTGTTGTGTCACACTCAAACATTTTGCTCATTATTTTAGGAGGCTTATTCTTGACACTTGCAGACAATGTCTTCTGTCCCTCTGCAAACTATAAGTTAGATAGAGTCAGAGAGTCATAGAGGTTTGCAGTATGTCCATGCCGCCCTTTTTTTTAAACCCCTAAGCTAACCCCAATTGCCCGCATTTGGCCCATATCCCTCTATACTCATCTTACCCATGTAACTACCTAAATGCTTTTTAAAAGACAAAATTGTACCCACCTCTGGCAGCTTGTTCCACACACTCACCACCCTCTGTGTGAAAAAATTGCCCCTCTGGACACTTTTGTATCTCTCCCCTCTCATCTTAAACCTATGCCCTCTAGTTTTAGACTCCCCTACCTTTGGAAAAGGTATTGACTATCTAGCTGATCTGTGCCCCTCATTATTTTATAGACCTCTATAAGATCACCCCTCAGCCTCTTACGCTCCAGAGAATAAAGTCCCAGTCTATCCAGTCTCTCCTTATAACTCAAACCATCAAGTCCCAGTAGCATCCTAGTAAATCTTTTCTGCACTCTTTCTAGTTTAATAATATCCTTTCTATAATAGGGTGACCAGAACTGTACACAGTATTCCAAGTGTGGCCTTACCAATGTCTTGTACAACTTCAACAAGACGTTCCAACTCCTGTATTCAATGTTCTGACCGATAAAACCAAGCATGCTGAATGCCTTCTCCATCACTCTGTCCATCTATGACTCCACTTTCAAGGAGCCATGAACCTGTACCCCTAGATCTCTTTGTTCTGTAACTCTCCCCAACGCCCTACCATTAACTGAGTAAGTCCTGCCCTGGTTCAATCTACCAAAATGCATCACCTCGCATTTGTCTAAATTAAATTCCATCTGCCATTCTTCAGCCCACTGGCCCAATTGATCAAGATCCCGTTGCAATTGGAGATAACTTTCTTAAAAAAGTAAAAAGTAAAAAAAATGTAAAAAGTCGTTGTACTCTAGGACAACTGAGAGAAATAATTATATTTCTTACACTTTGATACTTCTGTCCTGGAGATGTTGGATCTTTCATATTATCTTTCACAATGACACCATCTTCACATACCATCTGTACATTCCACAAGTCATGAACATGTATCCACTGTCTTTGACATTTCTACTCAGGGGATATGCTTAGAAAGAAATATTCACTGATAGATGGTTCATCCGCTGATAGACCTGGGGTGGCACAGTGGCACAATGGTTAGCATTTCTGCCTCACAGCGTCAAGGACCCAGGTTTGATTCCCGGCTTGGGTCACTATTTGTGTGGAGTCTGCATGTTCTCCCTGTGTCTGTGTTTCCATCAAGTGCTCTGGTTTCCTCCCACAGTCCTAAGGACATGCTGGTTAGGTTGTTTAGCCATGCTAAATTCTCCCTCAGTGTACCCGAACAGACGCTGGAGTGTGGCGACTAGGGGATTTTCACTTAGACCCATCCATTCTCATACATATTTTTAAAAGGGTGATTCCTGAAGTTAATTAGAAGGAATTTTCTGTTGATGTGAAAACATCTCTGTGTATTGGACAATTTTTCTTATCTGAGATTGCAGTTAAGGCATTCTACTGGTGTTATTTCTGTTATTTGAGAATATTAGAAGGTGACACTGGACACTTGAAGTTAAGAAGTATTGTCTCACTTGAACAGCATAAATCTTTGTCAAGCATCCAGCATATTTAAAAAATGAATAAAAAAGAAGATAGATATCACTTGGCATTCAGCATTTCTCTCAATGTATTCAACCAGGCAATTTAAAATTTGCAACTCAGAGGTGATAATATGATTTTCATATTAATTTTAATGCAAACATATGAATTAGGAGCAGGAGCTGGCCATTCAGCCCTTCGAGCCTGTTCTGCTTTCCAATAAGATCATGGCTGATCTGATTGTGACACCAACTCCACATTCTCAACCTCAATTCCACATTCCCACCTACCCCCATGACTTTTTGAGCTCATTGCTTTTCACTTTTAATTTCTCTTTGTCTTTTCCATCGCAAAGACAGTGAGTACAATGTTGGAACCCCACCTGAGACGGTTGGACCCAGAATTTCCCAGCATTAGCCAGCAAGCCGAATTTCATGGCACAGTCATAGATCATAGAATCTCTACCGTGAAGATAGAGGCCATTCGGCCCATCAAGCCTACACTGACAACAATCCCACCCAGGTCCTATCCCCGTATCAACACGTTTTTACCCTGCTAGTTCCCCTGACACTAAGGGACAATTTAGCATGGCCATTCCATCTAACCTGCACATCTTTGGAGTGTGGAAGGAAACTGGAGCATCTGGAGGATGCACACAGACCTGCTCATGCAGTTCACTAATTGGTAGACTCATTTTGCATTAACATTTGACAGGATTTGACCCCAGAATGACTGAGGATGAAATTGGATTGCTGTCGAATGACCTTTCCTCTCTTGGAGCTAGAAGAATGTCTGACTTTTATTCTATGCTTCCAAAGCAAGAGAAGACTGTGCTCGATCTGGGAGCAGTTGGCCCACAGGAAGGTAAGAAATGCCTTCCTATCAATCCTGCACTGTGTGATTGGGTCATTTCCGTTTGACCTAATGATCATTTCTGTTCTTTCATTAGTAAACTGCTCTTGCAGATGATGTTGAATAATAGTGGCTGGAAATTAGCAAATAAAACCAAACACATCTCATTATTGGTTATTTATGAATATGAATTTATGAATTATGAACCCGACACTGACTCTTCTGCTGTGATTTTGATAAAGTTATGATTTATTTTAGCTAACAAAAGTCTTTTATTTAATGCAACCTTATCCACAAAGTGGAATCAGTCAAAATGCTTCACTCATTGAGATATGCACTTTGCCACAAGATCGACATTTTGGCAAAAACGGCTTATTTTTGGAGCTGACTGGTGCTATATGGTTTGTTGCCGTAACTTCAGGATTGCTGATGATGAACCTTGTTTCAACACCCCTGAACTAATACATTGCTTTAATTATTTGTAGATACTGTAGGGACACTTGGAGATAATGCCAATCTGGTAAGTGTTGGGATAAGTTCACTATCTTTTGTAAGTTGTTTTTTTCTTCATATCCTGTTATCTTCTTGGTTAGTCACTTGGCATTATTGGACTTTGCAACACCATGATCTTAAGATTTTCACGTTTCCATTCAAATCCCTACATAGTCTCATCCCTCCCTATTTCAGTTACACTTCTTGGCAGTACAACCCTCCAAGCTCTCTGCAAACCTCTAATCCTGACCTCTTGCACAACTCCTATTTTAATTGCTGTAACATTGTGGGTTGTGCCTTCAGCTGTCTAGCATCTGAGCTCTGGAATCCCTTCTCTAAACCTCATTATCCACCTCTCCTCCTTTATATCATTTGCTAAGACCCATATCTTAGACTTACCTCCTAATATTTGGTCATTTGTCCTAACATGTCATTACGTGGCTTTGTGTCAAATTTCGTCTGATAATGCTTCTCTGAGGAACAGTAGGATCTCCCTTCAAATTCCTCAGAAAAACCATGGGCGGGATTTTCCGGCCCTTCCTGTCAGCGGGATCCTCTGGCCCTGCCAAGAGGGACCCCCATGGCAGATGGGCAAGCCACCCAAATCGTCTCAAGCATCAGCAGGTCGAGAAGATGGGCGGCATGGTGGCCTAGTGAGTTAGCACTGCTGCCTCATAGCACCAGGGGCCCAGGTTCAATTATGGTCTCGGGTCACTGTCTGTGTGGAGTTTGCACATTCTCCCCATGTCTGCGTGGGTTTCCTCTGGGTACTCCAGTTTCCTCCCACAGTCCAAAGATGTGCTGGTTAGGTGCATTTGCCATGCAAAATTCTCCCTCAGTGTACTCGAACAGGCACCGGAATGTGGCGGCTAGGGGGTTTTCACAGTGACTTCATTGCAGTGTGAATGTAAGCCTACTTGTGACTAATAAATAAACTTTAATTTTAAGATCTCACTGGCAGCCAATGACAAGCTGCCTTTGCCACTGATAAATATGCCCGATGTGAATGAAATTAACTCCCTTTAATATTGCCTCCTTCAGTTATGTTTCTAATTGTACCTAATCCTGCAGTACTGCTTGCAATTAAAAAAATGCTGCTTCTGGAATGATCGGTAGGTGGTGCTGTGGCATAACTTCACTGACTGACTTAACTTGGGAATCTGCTGAATCAGCAGCTTCCTGTCTACGGAAAACCACAGTTTTAAATGTCCAAAATGACAAGAAGTTGAATCTGTTTGGGAAAGTGCATTAACAGTAGATCAGCATGTGACTAATAAATGTAACTGAGTGTTTGTCTAAGATAAAACAATGTGTGTGATAGCCATGACTTGGTGGTACTTTTCTTGCCTCTGAACCCATAAATTATTGGTAGGGCTATGCCCCACATCAGAACACATTTCTGACTCTCCATAGTTGGGTTGGAGTTGGGGGGGATAACCCAAAGATGCGCTGGGAAATCCCTCTTGGATATTCCCACGTAAGGGTTTACCTGGCAATTGTCCAGAGGGCTAACTCTCCCTACACAATGGGCTGTGAACCATCGGACAAAGTGATCCAAAGCACTGGGCATGATTTTTCCCCCAAAAAACTAAGTGCCCAACGCTTTTTTGGGCAAGCGTAGTGAAATGAATTTACGGCACTCTGCAATACAAAGACTGCCAGGCGATTCATGCTGGTGTGTGTGGGTGTGTGTGGGGGAGGGGAGGGCAGTGGGGGGGCAATTCCCGCTGGAGAGGCCAGCATTAGACTGCTGAGGAGGACACTGCACAGTATACTGGGAGATCAGTTGACATGCTTGCCCCCACCCGATCCCCGGCCTACTGATCAGTGTCCCCGACCCCCACCACCCATCCTGACATCACCAGCTCCAACCCTCCTCCGCCCGATCGCTGGCCCTGAATGCCCTCTCACCCCCACCTGGGCATCACTGACCCCAGCCCCTCCCACCCCGATCACTGGCCCTGACCCCCCACACCCTTGATCGCTGGCCCCGACACCCTCTCTCCCCCTCCATGGCCGGCCTCCTGATGGCAACCCCGGTCTCCAATAGCCAGCCCCCACCACCCGCCCCCACCCCTCCAAGCAGAGTTACCCCCTTCCCTCCCCTCCTGCTTCCCACACTTGCTCTGACTCGGCCCCCATCTGGCTCCACCCCGATGAGGCCTCGCTGTGTCAGCTGGGAACTGCCAGTATGCCAGGCTGGCAGTGCCAGGGTGCCATGCTGGCACTGCCCAAGAGGCACCCCCTTCCCCCGATCTCCTAGGGGGCCTCTTGGGCCAATTTCCCAGCCGATTTCTAGACTCCTCCCATCCTCAGATATCCAGATCCCTCAAGCCGACATCCGGACCGCACCTCCAACCCCTGATGTCTGATCCCCCCGATATCTAGGCACCCCCCAATGTCAAACTCCCTGTCCTACTGTCTGAAGGCCCACCGATGTCCGACCCCCTCCTTCAATGTTTGAACCCCGAATCCACCCCAGTCCATTCACTTACCTTAGAAATTTACCTTCTCCCTTTCAATGGTCCCTTTAAACTCAACTTCTTTATGGCTGCTAGTGTTATAAAAAAATGGGCGAACCCTCCATCTCTCTGCTGCTTTTGACTTCACCGCTGGAGGCACTGACCTGCTTCACTTCTTCCAGCCTGAGTCAGGAAGGTTGGCTGAGACAGGCGCTTTGGAAATCGAGCGTAGGTAAGTTGCCATGCAATGGCAATCTGCTGCTCATTCTACTCTGTGGAAGTTATGGGCTATGAATTCGAAAGTGCTGCTCTGCCAGAGGTGCTGACTTGCGGATAGGATGTTAAACTGAGGCCGTGCCATCCATCTCAGGTGGACACAAAAGACCCTGCAGGGCTATTTCCAAGAATAGCAGGGGAGTTTTCCCAATGTCCCTGTCTAATATTTATCCCTGAATCAATATCACGAAAATAAGATTATCCTGTTATTATTTTAGAACATAGAACATAGAAAAAATACAGCACAAACAGGCCCTTCGGCCGACAAGTTGCGCCGGTCATGTCCCTACCTACCTAGGCTTATATACAGGCTTACCTATAATCCTCAATCCTATTAAGTCCCATGTACTCATCCAGAAGTCTCTTAAAAGACCCTATCAAGTTTGCCTCCACCACCACAGACGGCAGCCGATTCCACTCACCCACCACCCTCTGAGTGAAAAACTTACCCCGGCATCTCCTCTGTACCTGCTCCCCAGCACCTTAAACCTGTGTCCTCTTGTAGCAGCCATTTCAGCCCTGGGAAAAAGCCTCTGAGAATCCACCCGATCTATACCTCTCAACATCTTGTACACCTCTATCAGGTCACTTCTCATCCTTCGTCTTTCCAAGGAGAAAAGACCGAGCTCCCTCAACCTATCCTCATAAGGCATGCCAACCAATCCAGGCAACATCCTTGTAACTCTTCTCTGCACCCTTTCAATCATTTCCACATCCCTCCTGTAATGAGGCGACCAGAACTGAGCACAGTACTCCAAGTGTGGTCTGCCGAGGGTCTTATAAAGCTGCATTATTATCTCCCGACTCCTAAACTCAATCCCTCGATTGATGAAGGCCAGCACACCATACGCCTTCTTAACCACCTCCTCTACCTACGAGGCCGATTTAAGAGTCCTATGGACCCAGACCCCAAGGTCCTTCTGATCCTGTACACTGTTAAGAGTCTTACCCTTGATATTATACTCCTTCATCCCATTTGACCTGCTAAAATGGACCATTACCCATTTATCCGGGTTGAAGTCCATCTGCCACTTCTCCGCCCAGTCTTGCATCCTATCTATGTCCCTCTGTAACTTCTGACATCCCTCCAAACTATCCACAACACCACCAACCTTCGTGTCGCCGGCAAACGTACCAATCCATCCCTCCACTTCCTCATCCAGGTCATTTATGAAAATGACAAACAGCAAGGGTCCCAGAACAGATCCCTGGGGCACTCCACTGGTGACCGACCTCCATTCAGAAAAAGACCCATCTACAACCACTCTCTGCCTTCTGCAGGCAAGCCAGTTCTGGATCCACAAGGCAACAGCCCCTTGGACCCCATGCCCTCTCACTTTCTCGAGAAGTCTTGCATGGGGGACCTTATCAAATGCCTTGCTGAAGTCCATGTAAACCACATCTACCGCTTTTCCTTCGTCAATGTGTTTAGTCAACACATCTTCTAGTCATATTTTCAAAGAACTCCACCAGGCTCGTAAGGCACGATTTGCCTTTGACAAAGCCGTGCTGACTACGTTTGAGCATACTAAACTTCTCTAAATGTTCATAAATCCTGTCCCTCAGGATCTTCTCCATCAACTTACCAACCACTGAGGTTAGACTCACCGGTCGGTAATTTCCTGGGCTATCCCTGTTCCCTTTCTTGAATATAGGAACCACATCCGCAATCCGCCAATCCTCTGGAACCTCTCCCGTCTCCATCGACGACGCAAAGATCATCGCCAGAGGCTCTGCAATCTCTTCCCTCGCCTCCCACAGTAACCTGGGGTACATCCCATCCGGACCCGGCGACTTATCTATCTTGATGCTATTCAAAATTTCCAACACATCCTCTTTCTTAATGTCCACATACTCAATCTTTTCAGTCCGCCTCAATCCTGTAGTACAACCACCCAGGTCTTTTTCCACCGTGAATACCGAGGTAAAATATTCATTAAGCACCTCTGCTATTTCTTCCGGTTCTGTACAGACTTTCTCACCTTCACATTTTATAGGTCCTAATCCTGCACATCTCATCATTTTACTCTTCACATATTTATAGAAGGCCTTAGGGTTCTCCTTAATCTTACCTGCCAAGGCCTTCTCGTGACCCCTTCTGGCTCTCCTAATTTCTTTCTTAAGTCCCTTCCTACAAGCCGTATACTCATCTAGATCCCTATCATCGCCTAGCTCTCTGAACCTTTTGTACGCTTTCCTTTTCTTTTTGACTAGGTTCAGCGCAGCTTTCATGCACCACGGTTCCCGTAACCTACCAAAACCTCCCTGTCTCATCGGAACGTTGTCATGCAGAACTCCAGACAAACATGCCTTGGAAATCTGCCACCTTTGGTACTTTTCCTCGAGAATGCCTCCTTCCAATTTACGCCTCTAATCTCCTGCCTGATGGCTTCATATTTCCCCTTCCTCCAGATAAACACTTTCCTAGCTTGCCTGATCCATAGAAATCATAGAAATCATAGAAACCCTACAGTACAGAAAGAGGCCATTCAGCCCATCGAGTCTGCACCGACCACAATCCCACCCAGGCCCTACCCCCATATCCCTACATTTTTACCCACTAATCCCTCTAATCTACGCATCTCAGCACACTAAGGGGCAATTTTTAGCATGGCCAATCAACCTAACCCGCACATCTTTGGACTGTGGGAGGAAACCGGAGCACCCGGAGGAAACCCACACAGACACGAGGAGAATGTGCAAACTCCACACAGACAGTGACCCAGGTCCCTGGAGCTGTGAAGCAGCAGTGCTAACCACTGTGCTACCGTGCCGCCCCTTACCTGTCTCTTTCCAATGCTAGGGTAAAGGAGATAGAGTTATGATCACTATCCCCAAGATGCTCCCCCACTGAGAGATCCGACACCTGTCCAGGTTCATTAGCCAGTACCAGATCGAGTACAGCCTCTCCTCTTGTAGGCTTATCCACATGCTGTGTCAGGCAACCCTCCTGAACACACCTAACAAACTCCTCCCCATCCAAACCCCTTACCCTAGGGATATTCCAATCGATGTTTGGGAAATTAAAGTCTCCTATCACGACAACCCTGTTATTACTACATCTCTCCAGGATCTGTTTCCCTATCTGCTCCTCAACATCCCTGTTACTATTGGGCGGCCTGTAGAAAACACCCAGCAAAGTTATCGACCCCTTCCCACTCCGAACTTCCACCCACAGAGACTCCGTAGACAATCCCTCCATGGCTTCCACCTTCTCTACAGCTGTGACATTATCCCTCGTCAGCAATGCCACTCCCCCCCCGCCCCTCCCCGCCCCCCTCTTTTGCCTCCCTCTCTGTCCTTTCTGAAACATCTGAAACTCGGCATCTGAAGTATCCAGTGCTGTCCCTGTCCCCAAGTCTCCGTAATGGCCACCACATCACACTTCCAAGCATTGATTCACACTCTAAGTTCATCCACTTTATTCACTACACTCCTGGCGTTAAAATAGACACATCTCAAACCTTTGGTCTGAGCTCTCCCCTTCTCCATCACCCGTCAATTCTCCCTCTTACACTGTGTACAATCCTTCTCTATTTGTGGGCTAACCTCCTCGCTCTCAGTCACCTCATCACAATTCCCTCCCCCCAACCTTTCTAGAGTGCTACATTTTTAATGTGACGCTGTGCATCACTTGGCCCTGCCCATCACTCAAAAACAACAGTGATGACACTTCTAAAGTAAGTTAGTAGCTGAGCAATCCTTTGAGACAACCTGAGGATGTGATCTGGCATTAAATTACAGATACAAATTCCTGCTTTTTTAACTATATTGTCACTCATTGGTGTTAACACACCTTCATGTCTGGAACTTGATACACGCAAATAAACAGTTTAATGTGGGACTCATACCAGTTGTGTTGATGGAATATTTAGTCACTTTGGCAAACATGTCCAAATTCTCCGTATGCTGTATAAATCTGTCACTCAGTTGTACTTTATTTCTTTACCTCACTGACAATGTTTTTTTCTCTGGTGCATGTTTCCCATGCAGGTCAATGATATGATGGCACTTTTGTGGAAGCTCACTGCTGCTCAAAAACTCCAAGACCGCAGATACACAAAATCTGCTCAGGCTGCTCTGAAGTCCAGTAAGAGAGGTGAGACTCCGAGCAATCAGAGCCAGATTTGCCATTTCCCTGCCTCTGAAAAACCTCACGGTTCACTGAATTCACGAGGAAGCCATTTGCTTTGAGCTTTCTCCAGCCGCCCCATTGCTTCAACCCCTCCTGGTCTCACTATCTTCCTTCCAGTCCCCATGATATCTGCATTCTCCCATTTCTGGCCTCTGGTGCATTGCCGATTTTCTTCACGCCGACATAGGTCACTTCAGCCTTCAAGACCCAAAGCTCTGGAATTATCTTCCTAATATCTCCTTAGGGGGTTAAGTGTCAAATTTTGATGAGAATGGTCTTGCGACATTTTACCCTGTTAAAGGTGAGATAATATACATTGTTGTTGACCCGGGATATTTACGGACCTGGATGCGTAGTCATTCTTTAATCATTCATTTTGTAGAACATTATAAGAAGAATGCAAAGATCCTGGAGAAGATGCAAAAAGAATGCAAGGATGAGACCAGAACTGAGAGGTTGAAGCTATTAGGGAGGACTGAACGATGCTGGCATTCATTTCTTTAGAAAAGGAAAGGCTGGGGTGTGAATCAATGCAGCTTCTGAAAATTATGAAGGCGCCTGAGGGGGTAGACAGGGAGAAAATGGACAGGATTTTCTGGCCCTTCCCACTGGTGGGATCTTCCGATTCTGCCAAAGGCAATCTCCACAGGGGGTTATCTGGCAGCGGAATGGGAGAAGCACTCAAAATATCGTAGACATTGGCGGGTCCAGAAGAGCCAGAAAGGGATGGGATTGGGCAAAAATCCCAGCCAATGTCCCCACGTATGGCAAACAATAAAATTCAGGGTTGTAATTATAAAACTGTCACCAATAAATCCATTAAGGAATTTGGGTGAAACTTATTAACTCACTAATTGGTTAGGTTGTGGAACTTGCTACTACAAGAAGTAATTGGGGTCAATAGTACAGTCGTATTTATGGGGAAGTCAGATAAATACTTGAGAGAGAAGATAGGATTAGAAGATTGTGCTGATAGGATCAGATGAACTATGGTGGGAGGAGGCTTGCGTGCAATGTAAACACTAAGATCAGTTAGGCCAAATAGCCAGTTTCTATGCTGTAATTTCTATCTAATTCTGTGTACCTGACTATGAAAGATGATAATCTAAAACTGCTATTACAAATATAATCTGCTAAATTCTGTCTGTCAGTATATAAAGGGCTAGATTTCCTCCATACCTCTGTGTTTAGTTAAGCATTGGTAGGGCAGACTGACATTAATGTGGTTACACAGTAAGAAGTTTAACGACACCAGGTTAAAGTCCAACAGGTTTATTTGGTAGCAAAAGCCACAAAAGCATCTCCACATCATTAATGTGGTTAAACAGGTTTATCCATTTGCCTTTCTCAATAACTTTATACAACACCAATGACTTAAAATTGCTATTAGTATTAATTAGTTGTTGATGCTCTACCTTCACTTTCAGCGATACTTTTCTTTTACATTACACACCACTGCACTTTTTCCAATCACTCCAAACAGAACTAATCCATTGCTTAATTTCCATACTTCTATCTTATGCCACCACTGACCCCAGGTACTAGAAACTATTCATTTTCTCCAGAGCTTCACCCCTAATCTTTACATCTTCACTCTAATTCTCTTCCCTAGGCTCATGCTGGTGGTCCATATATTGAGAAGAGACTCAAGTCAAGTTGCCAGCCTGGTAGGTTTCCCCACATGAACTGGCAGTGAGCTGTTGCTCCTGGGTTCATAGGAGGGTCCTCCCAAGATGTAACTATCTCCCAGATTGTCTTTCCTCCATGGTCTCTCAAATCCTGTCCCCTGCAACCACCACCCCCCCCCCCCCCCCGCATCACCAACCTCCCCTTGCTGACACCCCCCTTACCCACCACCTAACACTTACAAAACTCTGATCCAATACAGCTCACTTCCTGGTGAAGTCTGGTATTAAATAGGCTCCCGATGAATAAAAATTGAAGAGAAAGAACTTCATGTGGATGTTTAAGTTTTAGAATTTTTTGTTAACTTTTGGATTTGTATACAAACAGGCACAAGTGTGAATTCAGGTAATCAACAGTTTCAATGGCATTAATGGTCCACTTTTGTCGCAGCTGTGATCAATATGTGAATGTGCTGTCTTTCTTTTCTCCCTCAGCCTGTTTCTGGAAGTACTGCGTCACCGACTGACTGACAGTCTCAACACATTAGCATCCAACCGCTCAGCAATTAGCTCTACACAATGCCAGAACAAAGCACTCAGTAAAATTCCTATCAAGCAGACCCAGCCTTATCCAATGAGAAGCTGCAGCCCAGAGGATATGTAAATACATTTGTAATTAAACATCTAGAACACAATGTGAATAAACAACACTTTTGTACTGACATCAGTTCTATTGCTCCTTGAGAATCGATGGGTGCATATTACCCAAGATTGCAAAGTTGTGGCTTGTTTGCCAATCTCAACCAGAGAACTTCCAGAATCAATGAAATGGTCATAAAATAAAATATAAATGGCAATAAAGGATTAGCATTTAGTTTCTGGGATTTGTTTGACTCATATTATGAGGGTAACTTAAGGTGCTTGGGTGCCATGACGGGCTAATGCAATGTGCTTACATATGGATATGGATTTAAATACAATCCCAGCTAAGGGGAAGAAAGCTTCATCCATGAGGAATGAATTAGAGCTGTCTTAAAACAGTGAATTGTGTGTGGCTCTGTGACTTTGAATTTGCTTGGCCTTCATGTGCACTCAAATAACCATCTCACTGAGAGAGCCCTCAGGGATAGCTGATGTGGGCAATGGAAATGTCACACGGATGCATTAGGGGATGAGCATTTGGAGCATTGGAATAAAAGAGCTGGGAATGCTAGCCTCTGGGCATTGAGCACAAGTGTTCCATTACCACCACTAACATCCTTCACTTCCATCAGCAGGAAGAATCTCAAAGACATTACAAAGATTGGAAGACTTTGATCCTTTGATTTTGTTGCTTAACGCATGATAATTCCCCATTACCTAATCGACAAAAGTCTACCCGCAAGTTCTTACTGATGTGAAAAGAAAATGCATGATTGCTCCTTATCCTGGTTAGCAAAAAACACAAGTACACATTAACATACAAAGATAAATTCATCCAACCGGTGTCAGTGAAGCAGTTTAATTATTAACTGGATAATCAGCAGATTATATATATATATATATATGTTATAAACAGATGTTTTAATTTTTGAATTGCATGTTTAATATTTGAAAATATACTAATATCTTTTAGATCAAATATTAATTGAAATGGAACGATGGAATATATAAGTCAAAAGAAAATGAAACTGTAATTGAGCACAAGGTGAATGAACACATCGACAAGGGATATCTAAAGCATATAAACTGTTTAGTCAACTTTAAAAAAGAACAACACAATTCATTAATGTAATTCAACAAGATATTTCTAGAGGACATGCTACTGGACAATGTCAACTTTCCATATTTGCACAAATTTATCAAAATATTACTTATGTTTATGGTTTCTTATCATTTATTCAGATAAATCTTTGTGCTGCAAACATTCATCTAATTCCTGAGTCGGAAGTCAGGATTATCTGACATGTCAATCTAAAGCTGATCTATTTTTCACAGGAATTCAGAATTTTATACCTCTATCAACTCAATTATACATTCAAGCTCAACGCTTCTGATACTGTTTGTTGCTGATGCAAATTGAAAATACACATTTTAAATGTTGAAAATCAGAATCTTCAAAAGCCTTTACACTTATTTGCTCAGTTGGTTTTGTCTGTCTGAGTATTGTGAGCCTAGAATGGGGATTAATTTGGGTGGGGGTGCAGCTGGATTAGATAGAGGCTGACAGGTTCAGGAAAGGCCAGTTACTGGCCAAGTACAGTCTGATTGCCCCACATACATAGCTCTGAGATAGAGATAGAGGGGTGGCAAACCTTTGGAGTTGAGATATCATACAGTCTGATGCTGTACCACAATGACAGAGTGTTCCAGGATTCTCTGTGGAGCCTTGGGGTTGTATTCTGAATTTGGAAGTTCATTTACAATTGTACTTTACCAGTCTTTGATTCCATGTGTGTCACTTCCACTTAAATGTATTGTTGAGTACAAGTTCACGTAGGGTGGAGGATGGGAAGCTGGCCAGAGGGGGTATGCGGGTATAATCAAGACTAGAGGTAACAATGGCAGGGATAATGGCTTCAGCAGCCGATGAGCTAAGGGGAGGTTGCAGATGAGAAATACTACGGAAGTGGAGGCAGGCAGTCTTAATGATTGTACAGATGTGTAGTCAGAAACCCAATTCAGTATCAAACACAGCACCAACGTTACAAATGGTGTTGGTCAACTTAATCCAGTTACCAAGGATAGAATGGAGCTTATGATGGGGACCACCCAATAATTAATTGTTGAAATTTCTGTTCATTCAATATTGGATGTTTGACTGGTAGTGTGACAAAGACAGTTAAGGGGTTGAAGAAGGTGGTGGTAAGTTGGAGCTCAGGACTGTCAGTGGTGAAACCCTATGTTCTGCATAAAAATGGGCATGATGATGGCACAGTGTTTAGCATTGCTGCCTCACAACTCCAGTATCCTGGGTTCAATTCTGGCCTTGGGTCACTGTCTATATGGAGTTTGCACATTCTCCCCTTGTCTACGTAGGTTTCCTACAAATGCTCTGGTTTCCTCCCACAGTCCAAAGATGAGCAGTTTAGATGGATTGACCATGATAAATTGCCCCTTAGTGCCAAGGATGTGCAGATTAGGGGGATTAGTAGGGTAAATACGTGGGGCTACAGGAATAGGCCTGGGTTAGATGCTCTTGGAGAGTTGGTGCAGACTTGGTGGGCCAAATGGCCTGCTTCTGCACTGTAGGGATTCTATGATTCTATGATTCTGCTTTTGTATTTAACTCTGAGGAGCAACATATAGATGAAAATAGTAAAGGAAAGAATAAGTCCTCGGGGGAACTCCAGAGGAAACAATGTGAGAGTGGGAAGAGAAGCTATTGCAGGTTATCCTTTGGCTATGATTAGAAAGCTAAGAATTGAATCATTCTAGAGCAGTTCCCCCGACCTGGAGATGGAGAAGAGACATTGAAGGAGAATGGTGTGGTCAAATGAGTGAGTAAACAAAGTCCATCTCCTACCAAAAAACAGTTGTGAACAGGACGTTTTGAAGTATGTTGCCAAAACTGTGAACGCTGTACAGATTGTTCATGGTAAATCAGACAATATATTATTCTATAAATACAGTGGATGTTATTGTGTAGTGCAAATGTGTTATACTGGGAAGTGTTGAAAGAGAAATTCTTTAAGGCTTCAAACTCTAATTGCTGTTAAATAAACCAAGTTTGAGGGCAAATAGTGTTTTGGTGAGGAAACTTTGCAGTCTACATATTGTTTATGGTTGCAGGATCTCGGGCTGATGGCTGTCTTTATTTCTACACTTATTTTTAAGGCTGCTTTGTTTCTGTAGCAAAGTGTGTCACTTTGAAATGTGATGCTCGACACGAGACTAATAGTTTGACAGTCCGTTATCACTGAGGCAGCATGAAGAATAAGATAAGAATGATAGCAATGACTGCTGTAAACAAGCTGCGCTGAAAAGGCTTTTCGCTATGACTGTACTGTGAACAAATGGAGGTGGAACAAACTTCTTTGTCACTTCTCTATTCAACAAATAATAGAAGGGGTGTTTGAGCGATTACATTAGAACTCGTCAGAGCAATTTGAGAGTCAATTTATCTTCATTGCAGGCTTTTGGCGATATCAGCGTAAGCCCGTTCAATCTCTTCATTGGTTGGGCAGGTGTGGCTGAACTCATTTCGTTTATATGCATTATTCAGATAACGCCAGAGAGCAAACATTTCCACAGGAATCTCAAAATTCCGGTACTTCTTTGCGGCCACCTGGAGAAGAGGCCAGACAGTCAGACCCACTATTACTGTAACATTGAATTGAAGACATTAAATGAACGCAGTGAGATGCATAAGGACTACATTGCCAACTTTGGTTTGACCGGGAAACTCACAGGGGGGAATTTTACCATTTTGAGTCTAAGTGCCGGATCTGGGCGTCAAATAGATCCGCCCCTGGAATCCTCTTTCCGGCGCGCCCATACGTGTTTTGCCGGCTCCGGCCCGATCCGCGCTGTGGGCGGGGCTTAGCGCTGGCGGACCGATCGGAGCTCTGAACTGTGCATGCGCAGTTCGAAAGAAATCTGACAGCGTGCCCGGGCGCGGAAAAAAAAGCAGAGAGCGGCTCTCTGATGTTCATCCTCTGGTCGGGGTGAGGGGGGGTGGGGGGTGGGTGTGACGTATCATCCCCTGGGGGGGGGGGGAGGAGAGGAGGTGTGACGTATCATCCTCTGGTCGGGGGGGTTCTGCTGCCTGTCTGCGGCCGATCCCTCCTGGCACTATCACTGGTACACTACCAGCCATAGCCATCTCTCGCGCTCTCTCGCACCTGCAGGGAAGAGTAATCTGTGGCTGGTAGTGTACCAGTGATGGTGCCAGGAGGGATCGGCTGCAGACAGACAGCGGAACACCCCTGACCAGAGGATGAGACATCACACCCCTTCCCCTCCCCCCCCCCACCCCCAGGATGATACATCACACCCCCTCCCCTCCCACCCCGCCACCCCCCGGGAATGAGACATCACACACCCTCTCCTCCTCCCACCCCCCTCCCGCCCCGACCAGAGGATGACCTGGGTCAGAGAGCCGTTGCAGTCTCTGACCCCGCTCTTCGGAGGCTGCAGCGGCGACTTCAGACTTTTATTTTTGCAGGTCGGTAACAGCGCGGACGCGGATCAGGCCAGAAGACGGTAAAGTGGGATTTGGCGGTAGGGTTGGGCGCATGGTTCATTAAGTCGATTTAAATGCATTTAAATCGTCGGGACCGCCCAATTCTGGCGCGGACTGGACCCGTGCCCGAATCGGGTTTCAGTAAAGCCGCGATTTGCTCGGAATCAGGTGCAGATTGCAGTATAGGCCCGACGCCCAACTTTACCGCGATTTCGCGCCCGTTGAAGTTTTGGTAAAATCAGGCCCACAGTGTCCAAATAACATTGGCACATTGGTTAACCCTGCTGCCTCACAGCACTGGGGACCTGGGTTCAATTCCGACCTTATCTGTGTGGAGTTTTCACATTCTCCCCGTGTCTGCATGGGTTTCCTCTGGATACTCTGGTTGCCTCCCACAGTCCAAAGATTTGCAGGTTAGGTGGGTTGGCCATGTTAAATTTTCCCTTAATGTCCCAAGATGTGTAGGTTAGCTGGATTAGCCGTGGGAAATGTGAGGGGTTATGGGAATTGGGTTGGGGGAGAGAGCCTGGGTAAGATACTCTGTCAGAGAGTCGGTGTAGACTCGATGGGCCAAATGGCCTCTTCTGCACTGTAGGGATTCTCTGATTATGTTAGTTGTTCAGCAGCCCTAATCTGCAAACATTACTCAACATATACATAGGAAGAAATGGCAGACCCAATTTTAACTTGAATGCCCAGTTTAAGCCCCACCAGACTTTTCACTCCATTGACCTCTGTCACCAGCAGGTCAGGTTAACGATTGGATTTATAGAGCCAGTCATCAGCAAACATAATATAAACTAAATTAAAATTGCAACGTTCATCAATTGGTTTGAATATTACTGTTGATCTCATAATTCATTAAGTACTTCAAAATTTATTTACTGGCAGTTTTCTCGTATTGCTCATGGCAAGTCAGATGATTTAAAAAGACAGAACGCCAGATCTGCTTGACACAAACACTCAAGCTACCTGTGATCCAACTGTTCCTGACACTGATTAAATAACCATGGTTGAGGGAGGTTACCTCAATGTGATGGTTTAGACAGCCACCCAACCCATACCACTATAGATCTTTGTTTGACATCTGCCGGATAATTTTGTGGGATGGTGGAAAAAAAATAAAACTAGTTATCACACTCAGAAATCTGCATCACTAGTTTAAACATGCTTTCTCCTTCAGCACAGTTGTCTCCTTTGTAACAAGGCCTCAAACATTATAGATTTATGGGACTGTTTTATGGACTAAACACTGTGCACCTTCAGGGTCACTATCGATAGACATAGCTTGTATATCAATAGATTAATAGAATGATCAGGAGATACACTTTCAGGTTTTGAAGTTATTTAACTGATCAAAATTCCAATAATGCTCCTTGAAAATATTTGTAATTCAGTTAGACAATTAAAATGAGAAAAAAAGTCCTAAACCTTCACATAACTAGGTAATTATGTTATACATTAAATTTAAGCAAACCTATTCTATGGTTCCAATTAGATATCATTTTATCAAGAGCCCAATGCTGGCAGAATATACAACAGGCGGGAGGGAGAGGTATTATCGCTAAACTAGGATTCCAGAAACTCAGCTAATGTTCTGGGGACCTAGGTTTGAATCCTGCCATGGTCGATGGTGGAATTTAAATTCAATAAAAAATATCTAGAATTAAGAATCTACTGATGACCATGAAACCATTGTCGATCTTCGGAAAAACCCACCTGGTTCATTAATGTCCTTTAGGGAAGGGCATTTGCTGTCCTTACCTGGCCTACATGTGACTCCAGAGCCACAGCAATGTGGTTAACTCTCAACTACTCTCTTGGCCCAGCAAGCTACTCAGTCCAAGGGCAACTAGGGATGGGCAATAAATGCTGGCCAACAGCGATGCCCATGTCCCAGGAATGAATAAAAAAAAGGCAAAGCTGTATGCATTGACTGATTCTACTATAGTTGCTGAAGTCTTTCTTCTTTTCTCCTGAGGGCATCAACTCAATAAGGTACTGACAGCTCACCTTATTAAAGGAGCAATTCTGTCAATGTTTGCTTAAACCGTGAGTGCTGTTGGACTTGTTCAGGTGTGTGAGATACCATAGCTCAGACTTGTCCTGGCCTCACCTGATGTCAAAACATACACGTTTCCTTCAGGGATCACTGAATAGTGATCAGCAACAGGGATCTTTGTTCATTAGCTCTTGATCCCAGTTCAGCTCATTAGCCAATTTAATTCCTCAGTTCAGAGCAACTAATTCATAATAAAAAAGGGTTCAAACATGGGACAGCCTAAAGGTTATTAAATCCTTGTTGCGATTTTGGAAATAAACTATGTGAGTGTGATTGCTATTAGGAAATCATATCTTCAAGAACACTGGGTGGGGTTTTCAAGTCATTGGCCAGTGGCAGAATCTTCTGGTCCTGCCGAAGCTACCCCCCCTGTTGTATGTTTCTGGGTGGCAGGGATGGAATCAATGGGAAATTCCATTCACAGTGGTGGGACCAGGAAGATCCTGCCATGGGCCAATGGCGGGCTGCCTCCTGCCACCGAGGAACATGCCATGGAGGAGGGAAGGGCCCAAAAATCCCGCCATATATATTCTTTAGAGATTTGATGGTCGTTACATTATTTGGACACTTGGGAACTGGCTTGGATTTTTGTTAAAGGTCATAAGTTCGCTGTGACCAAGCGTGCCCTTTCCAAGAAATCACATAACTTCAGCTAAATGATCAGCATGGCCCTTGAGGAGGAGAGCTATCTGCTTATTGGAGCTATAATTAGTTTAATGGCTGGGGAAACGTATTGTTTTAAATACAAAGGTCCAGGTGATTTACTGGAAATCACCTGATAAAGCTAAGTTTTATGTTTTAAATTTGTTAGTTTTATCTCAGTTGTGGATGAATCGAGAAGGGGAAAGCTGTCCAACACATGCACTCCTAAACCGCAGTGTGGTTATCAGTATCCAGCTAGGAATCGTCATCTCAGCGTAACTTGTCTGTATGTGAATACCCCGAGAGCTTGAGATGAAAGGAAGATCCCGAGGATTAATCCAGCTCCGTGCCCCTCCATGTTGAAGCTCTGTTGGTGAGAACTTTTGGACATCTACTGGGACGAGTAAACCATCTTCACATGAGGGAGAACCAGATCGATGGCACTAAACCTGCAAACTATATCCTTTTCATAAAGCTTTCTTTAACTCCCAAGCTCTGCAGTGACCCTGTTTGTCCTTTGTTTCAGTTTCTGAAATACAATGCTGTACTGACTAACTGGCTTGCCATAGTCATGTGACTCTGCCATGTGGACTCTGTCTCTGGGGGCAAACATCTTAAAATCAATTAAATAAAAGCCTCTCACAGAAACACATTAATGGACTTGCAACATTGTGTGTGTTTGTGCACTGAGGTATTTTGAATGGGATAGATAATTAAACTTCCAGATTATAAATTGTGCATTAACCAGTTCTTGCAACTTGTTTAAAAATTAAGTTTTGTTTCATAATAAATTAATTTTTCTGAGTTTCTTAAAAGAAGTCTGGTTAAAGTCTCTTTTATTCTGAATCTAATGATAGCGAAAGTAAATAATTGCACATTTTGGTGAACAAATTAACCATTTGCAGTGATGGTACAATCCGTAGAGTAGTGGGTCCAGGTAAACAGCGCACACGTCCTGTCCTGATCGTAACATTACCAAGGTATTGAGGCATGGTAGCACAATGGTTGGCACTGATGCCTAACAGCTCCAGGGACCTGGGTTCAATCCCGGCATTGGGTGACTGTGTGGAGTTTGCATATTCTCCCAAAATCTGTGTGGATTTCCTCTGGGTGCTCCGGTTTCCTCCCACACTTCAAAGATGTGCAGGTTAGGTTGATTGACCATGCTAAAGTGCTAAGGGGATTAGTAGGGTAAATATGTGGGGTTATGGAGATATGGCCTGGATGGGATTGTTGTTGGTGCAAGCTTGATGGGCTGAATGGCCTCCTTCTGCACTGTAGGGATTCTATTTTATATTCTACAGCCTGTATTTCTATACAGTCTATCTATTTATTTTAAAATGGCCTAGGTTCAACTAGATAATACTCCGATGATGGAACAGAATTAGCTAAAAATAAACCACCCAACACACTGCTCATGTTTGCTATCCAGTTGTTAGTTGTGAAATTAAAGTGGCACATTGCAGGACATTCCCAGAGAACCAGGCCGACTCTGACACTTAGCAACTGGGCCAAGCTGTTCCAGTCACGTTTTAGAATACAGGGCTTCCTTCACCTCTCCTACCACCTGCATATTTTCATAAGGTTTATTATAAACGGTACCTTGATGATGTGCAGCTTAGGTAACAGGTTGCAGTCTGCCAGTGTCAGCTCATTTCCATCCAGATACTTCCGCTTGGAAACAAGAATCATCTCTGTACTATTGGCATCAATCTCATCGGAAAGGGGTTCTTTCAGGTAGTTGTCCAACCTTTTCAGCTCCTTCAGCAGGGCCTTCTCAAATTCTGGAAGACGATAACCACATTGCATAATTCACGTCAACCAAATGGCAGCTCTCGGTATTAAACTTCTGGAATTCATTTAACTGTCAGAAAATAGTAACTGGAATGTCATGACTCTTTCATTTTAATTTATATTTGGCAACTAGAATTCTGAGTTGACCTCTCAGGGTAATGTGCAATGGAAGTCCCCTGGACTTTGGAAGCTTCTCACACTTGTTATATTTCTAAGGCAATTTGTTTTTTTGGGAACATGCCATATAAGGACTTTTGCCCTGTGTGGAAACTCAAACGCATAACATGGTGTTCAAAGATGCATTTGCTACATAAATGTCAAATTTAGAAGAACTTGGTACATGCGTGTGTGTGCTTTCTTATTCATTCGGGATGTAGGAGTCACTGGCTAGGAGATGGTGTGTGTGTGTGTGTATGTATGTGTTTTTGTATGTGTACATGTGCGTATGTGAATGTGTGCATCTGTGTATGTGAGTGTGCGTGTGTGAGTGCATGTATGTGTGTGCATGCGCATGTGTATGTGCGTGTGCATATGTGTCTGGGCGGCACGGTAGCACAGTGGTTAGCACTGCTGCTTCACAGCTCCAGGGTCCCGGGTTCGATTCCCGGCTCGGGTCACTGTCTGTGTGGAGTTTGCACATTCTCCTCGTGTCTGCGTGGGTTTCCTCCGGGTGCTCTGGTTTCCTCCCACAGTCCAAAGATGTGCGGGTTAGGTTGATTGGCCAGGTTAAAAAAAAATTGCCCCTTAGAGTCCTGGGATGCGTAGGTTAGAGGGATTAGCGGGTAAAATATGTGGGGGTAGGACCTGGGTGGGATTGTGGTCGGTGCAGACTCGATGGGCCGAATGGCCTCCTTCTGCACTGTAGGGTTTCTATGATTTTCTATTTCTATGATTCTGTATGAGTGTATGTCTATGTGTATGCCTGTGAGCGTGTGCATATGTGTGTGTGCATATGCGTGTGTGTGTGTGGTGTACTTTGGGGCTCGCTGTCAATGTGTGTCTTATATCAGACTGTTTATATCTATTGTGAGATAGGACTGATGTGTCAAGTGATTAGTTACCAGGCAATCCCCTTACTGATATCTCTCCATTACAGGAGAAGCCTCTTTAATGTGCGCAGTACCAAAAGCCTTTCAGTGACCTCCCCCTCCTCTCCTCCTCTGAGAAATCCTTGGAAGACACAGTGCCACATCTTCTCTCTTCTCCCAGCAAACACTAGCACTTCAGCAGGGTTCAGTAGGCTGGTCAGAGCTCATGCACCCACTGCTGGGGGTACTTCAAAATCACATGTGCAGATGTTGGAGAGTGTGGTGGAGCAGGCAGTCAGAGGCTTGTCTGGGATGTTCCAGAGATTGATTCTGAGTTGGTTGATGAGCCTCTGGGCTCATCTTTAAAGTGGCAGATGCTGCAAGCTCGCATGCAGTCTGTAAAGGTTTGACGGGTGTACCATTGAGGTTTCATGTTGTGGTCTGGATGGCTGAGATGTCCATCCAAGCTATGAGCACTGCAATCTTCAGAGCGCCAAATGTTCTCAACAGACAGTTGACTGGCCTGGAGGGGCACACAATAATCAGGATGCACTCTGACCTGCACGCCATTGGCTTGGCTCTGAGCTTAGGGGCTCAGACCCAGGCCGACAGGGGGACTGGTCGTCCATCCAGCTCCAGCAACCTCGTTGGTTGGCAGGGGGGACCAACCAGTCCTGTTGGGGGGGGGGGGGATGGTGAGCAACAGCTGCCTCCATCTGAAACTTCTGTCATGGCAGCTCTGGTGGGAGCGGATCTCCTCCACCTCAACTATAACTGCGGTGATTAAAGTCTCAAATGCATCTTTGCAAGAGTCTCCTGGAATGGCCTGCCTTTCCAAACCACAACCGCACAGAGGACACTCACCAAAGTCATCCAGGGCAAGTGAGGTGGCAGAGATTAGACATTTCTCTCCAGGACAGCTGCAAGCAAGGGGGAGCACTCGCCAGAGCACTTGTAAATGTGTTGGTAAATACCCATATTAGTCACGAATGAGTGCACATGAGTGAGGTCATTAATATTGATGCTGTTACACCTTGAGAATCGTGGAAAAACATCAAATTCACATCCCTTCATGTTGGTGTTCTTATTGATTGCTGTGGCTGTGTGATTGGTGTCTGAAGAAATCAAAGGTTAAGAGCGGGCAGAAGGAATCGTGGTCTCGTGTGGGGTGATGGAGGATGTCTGGATATAAGGGCCACAAGACTTTCTCACTGCAACTGAGAAAGTGAGGGAGGAGATTTGGTCCATTCTGTAGCTGTGGTGCAAGAAGCTATAGAAACCTTTGCTGTATTAAAGCATCTCTGTTCTCATGGCCATCCACTCAATCATGGCCGGGGACAACACTGAACTCAGAGAATTGGCCCACATCTGGCCTGTCAGCATCCTCCAGAATATCTCCTCTTTGTACGGCAATGTTATGGAGTGCACAACAACCTATGACCATCAGGGACACACGTGATGTTGTGCACCTTCAAATCTGTCCAGGCATTGGGAGCACATTGTTAGGAATCTGATGGTTTGGCCCACTATGACCCTAGTGCTGGCATCGCTCATGTACCTCCTCTCTGCATCAGATCTTGGCACCCCCACAGGCATCATTAGCCATAATATAAGTGGATAGTCCTTATCACCTAGTAACCATCCCTCCAATCCAGGCAGGCCAATGGAAAGGTTCCTAAGGAAATAAGCATTGTGACTGCTTGTCAGGTACCTGGCACACACCAGCTGCACATGGATCGAGTGGAAGCGCTTTCTGGTGATGAAGGTTCATGACTGTCTCGCAGCAGCTTTAATAGCTGCATATGTGCAGTTGATGGCTCCCTAAACCCTGGGGAAACCTGCAATGAGTGCAAATCCTCGGGCTCTAACCATATGCCTTTGGACCTCCCGCATGAGGGAGATGCAATTCCTGCCCTTCGGAACATCACACCTGTGATTCAATGGTGTGCATGGAATTAGCCTGTTACAAAGAAGTTTAATTCTACTGTCACTTTTAATGTGATAGCCATCAAGTGGCCTCCAAGGCAGTTGGATGATATTTCCCCTGAGCACATCTCACTAAGTGTTGTCATAGTCACCCTTGAAAGCCTGAGTCTTCTTCTACACTGAATCTCACTCAGTTGCAGGCAGCTAAATCTCTGCCTCTATACCCTTGGGACGGCATAGGTTCACCTGCGCCTCCGCAGAGGGTTTTTGAGGTCCCCCTGACCCTTGGGGCTTGGTGCTGCTCTAACCCCTTTGTGAGGAATCACAGCATCCTCAGCCTCCCTTTGTTTCCTATTTCCTCTCACCTTTCCCCTAACTCCTCCTCCTAACCCTACTCTTCACCTCGCTGGCATGTGTCTCTAACTGAGACCACGATCTCCATGTGTCTCAGATATTTTTCAACCCTCATCCCTGGGTAAAGGACAGGAGAATATAAGATCAGGAGAGCCCTCTGAATCCACCTCATGAAACAAGGATCCTCTGCCCACTTCAATGAGCCATCTCCGCAGTCAATGGAGTTTGAATTATCAAGCTCTGGTCTCAGCTATATCGAAACAAGTTGGCCCATGAAGAAACAGATTCTCCTCCAGTTGTGAATCTCCCCCCTGGAAGTGTACCTTTTGCCTTTTGACCAGATTATTGCAATGAGACAGGCTGTTAATTACTTGAATTAGGTTTTCAATATAATGCAGATGGGTCCCTGACTTTTTGACTGGTCCAGTTATCATTTTGTTGGGAACTGGCGTGGTGACATCATAAACACCATCATCACCCTCCCCACCCCATCCCCAATACGCTTTTAAATGGCAAACATTCCCAATCTGGGAGCATATTATTCAGTCATGTGTGTTTGTATGTGTGTTTGATGTGCCTGTGTGTGTGTCTCTGAATGTGTAGTGTGTGTGTGTGTGTATGTTTGTATTTGCATGCGTACGTTTACTTGTGTGTGTCTATCTGTGTGTGTGTGTGTACGTGTGTATGTACGTGTGTGTAGTGTGCCTATGCAGTGTGCATGTGTGTGTGTGTGTTTATATTTGCATGTGTATGTTTACTTGTGTGTATGTGTGTGTGTGTATATGGGTCTGTGAGTGTGTCTGTGTATTGATCAGCGCGCACCATCAAGCTGTATAACACTAGCTCAATTAATAATTTTAAATCTGAGATCAATATATTTTCACTAGCCAAGGGTATTAAGGGATATAGAAACACAAAGAGTGAATAGGCTGTTGTCATCCTGTTCCTATTCTCCCATATTAACATCAATAATATGGTTATTGAAAGTTTACCTCGACCATAACTACTTCCAACCTCTCAGAATACCATTCCTTCAAGATATGAAGATGTTTATGTTTGGGCTCCTAAACCCAATGTCTCCTTTTATTATTATAATACAAGGATTGATTGATTTTAAATGGAATAGGTTTTCAGTTACATTGATGCAAATGAATGACACTCTATTGGGGCGGGGGTAACAGAGCATGGTGTCTCAGCAATTAATTTATTTCGCGTAAACCCACACGCACCAATTTAATTCACATTCCACCCTGTCTGCAAACACAGTTTGGAATGCTTACAACTAATTCATTGTGGTAGCAGCACTTACTTTCATTGGCATCTTTACTTGTGTTCTTGATGTATGCTGAAAATTTGGCAAAGATGTCACTGCCAGCAGCATAAGATTCTGGCTGTCGTGGAGTGAGATGTGGGTATCTGATGGAAAGAAGATAACATGAACTTTCTTCTGTGTATGCGCATCCATTTTGTGTAAAAGATTCAGGCCACAGATTAATAAGAACATTCCATAGTTCCAAAGGACCTATTCAATTTATAACATGGATTTGAGTCCCAAGTTTTATTTTCCCATTCATCCAGGAATCAAGCCCAGAAATGGTTGCATTGCTGGTTCAGGAAGTCTCAGCTACTTGCAATCTATATTAGTGACTTAGAAGAAGAGGTAGGGAGGAATGTGTCTAAGTTTGCTGTGAATGCAAAACTAGGTGTAAATGTAAGTTATGAGGAAGACCCAAAAGAGGCTGCAAAGTTAAAAAGACAAGATAAGTGAGCGGGAAATAAGATAGCAGATGGAGTATAATGTGGAGAAATATAAAGTTATTCGCTTTGGTTGTAAAAATGAAAAAGCAAATTTTATTTAGAGCATATGAAACTTGTAAATGTTAGTGTTAAGAGAGAAAGACGCGGGTGTACTGAAACAATGAATTCAAAGTTAGCATGCAGGTACAGCAAGCAATTGGGAAGGCAAAATGACCTGTTGGCCTTTATTGCAAGGTGATATGGAGTACAGGAATAAGTGGGTCGCACCACACCTGGAATACTGTGTACATAAGGATTTACTTGCATTTGATGCAGTACAGCAAAGGGTCACTAGATTGGTCCTTGAGATGAGAGAGTTGTTTAATGATGAGAGACTGAGTACATTGGGTCTTGGTTAACTAGGGTTTAAAAGGACGAAAGGGATTCTCATTGAAACCTACAAAATTCTGAAAGGGTAGATAGACACTGAGAGATTGTTTCTAAAGCTGAAGAATCCAAAACATGAGAGCAATGCCTCAAGATAAGGGGTTGAGATGAGGAGACATATCTTCACTCAAAGTGTTATGAATTTTTTAGAATTCCATACTGCAGAGGGCTGTGGATGTTCTGTCACTGAATATATTTCAGGCTGGGATAGACAGAGGTTTGGTCTCTCAAGGAATCAAGAGATATGAGGACAGGCAGGAAAGTGGTGTTGAAGCCCATGATCAGCCATGATTGTGCTAAATGGCAGATCATTTGGTGAGCCAAATGGTCTATGCCTTTTCTTATCTCTTGAGATCTTGTGTTTTTGTGCATACATACATTTCTCTACTTTGTTTCTCACATTGGAAAACAACAGAATTCCTTATTCCCAAATTCACCATTGGATATTTTCCTTTCCCCACTTTCCACCATACCCAAATTTGAGCAAAAACCTTCCTTTGACTGGCTCATCATATTTAAATAGTCCCAGGAGTTGGGACTATGTAAACTGCTGTAGTTCTCACTAGTTCTCTGTCTTGCCCACCACAGCACAGCTAGCTCTCGGTAAAAATGGAAGGGAAGTGTCCACATTGCTTGTGAGAGTAGTGGGAAGGTCACCACAATGACTCAAGAACAGCTTTTTCCCTGCTGCCGTCAGACTTTTGAATGGACCATCCTTGCATTAAGTTGATCTTTCTCTACACCCTAGCTATGGCTGTAACATTACATTCTGCACTCTCTCATTTTCTACTCTATGAATGGTATGCTTTGTTTGTATAGTGCGCAAGAAACAATACTTTGCATTGTATGCTAATACATGTGACAATAATAAATCAAATCGAATCAAATCAAATGATTGCATGAAGTAAGGACATGAAGTAAGGACCTTCCTGCAGCCATTTCTCCTTCTCTCGAGCCTCCCTCATACTAGAATGTGTTTCACATTCTCAGAGAATTCTTGAACTGTAACTTTGTACAACCCGATCGACTTGGTGATTCTGAATGAAACACAGACATGAATATCAAGCAGTTTGACAAAGTTCAAGCTGTGACGTAAACTCTGCTTCTCTCCCTGCAGATGCTGCTGGAACTGCTGAGTATTTCTGGTAGTTTATGTTCTTATTTCAGATTTCCAGCATCCTCATCTGGTCTGAATTAGATGTGGGTCATCGGCGTCACCATTCATGTACCCTTTATACATGATCAAAGCAGTCAGCTCCTGCTCCATCAACACTACCAGATTGTTTTCTCTTTCCCCCAGATGTACATGAATGAAAATCCAGCTTCCAGCTATTATTATCATCAGTAAACAATAAATGAAGAATCCCTTTAGTCACAGAGTAATGACAGAGCACTGACTCCAATTTGAATGATCTTTCA
Source organism: Mustelus asterias (assembly GCF_964213995.1). NCBI lineage: Eukaryota > Metazoa > Chordata > Chondrichthyes > Carcharhiniformes > Triakidae > Mustelus > Mustelus asterias. Next base: position 124,608,716 of record NC_135804.1, read on the forward strand.
TTAAGTCTCAGGGCTGCTGGTTATTTAAATTTTCCTAATTCGCTTGGATGAGTTTAACAAGTTTTCTTCTCCATTGAATTATGTTCATCCTGACCAAGTGATGCTGTTCGTTTCATTTTCTTTTAAACCATGCTTTCAGCCAGCTTAAACACACTAACATTTGAGACCTATTGTGGAGAACCTTTGATTTGCATAGCCCCTTTGCTTTTCCAGCTGATGGAAAACGAACAATGGTGTCAATTTCATTCCAATTAAAATGCCCAAAATATACCCATCAGGTTTTGCCACCTCACATGTGAATGTTAAGTGTGAAGAAGTGCCCATTCAAAGGTTTAATATGCAAAGTGTCGACCTACATGGCGGTATATTTAGGCTGCTTCAATTAGATTGATAAGAAGGCAATAAGTCCACATGAATTGAATGTTGTTGCTGGCCCCATTGTGCATTCATGTGACTCTCCGGTAGAAAACCAAAGTTTGGTTGACGGGTAGCTGGGGTCAAATGTGCCTGGGCTCTCACCTGTCTTAGCACCTGAAATAGTGTGTCACAGCCCCAAATAAAACACTGATATCATTGCAGAAACTGGTTTTAGGGTATAGCAATAGAAATATTCGCTACAAAATGTAATAGCACACAAAAGGATGGAACTGACGAATCAATTCCAGACTCTCACGAATCAATTCCAGCCTCCCGGACTGCCTGGATCCACTACAGTTTGCCTATCGCCGCAACAGGTCCACAGCAGACACCATTTCCCTGGCCCTGCACTCAACCCTGGAACACCTAGATAACGAGGACACCTATGTCAGACTCCTATTTATTGACTATAGCTCAGCCTTCAACACTATTATTCCCACGAAACTCATCTCCAAACTCCGTGGCATGGGCCTCGGCACCTCCCTCTGCGACTGAATCCTGAACTTCCTAACTCACAGGCCACAATCAATAAGGATAGGCAACAACACCTCCTCCACGATCATCCTCAACACCGATGCTCCACAAGGCTGTGTTCTCAGCCCCGTACTATACTCCTTATACATCTATGACTGTGTGGCCAAATTCCTCTCCAATTCGATTTTCAAGTTTGCTGATGACATCACTGTAGTGGGTCGGATCTCAAACAATGACGAGACAGAGTATAGGAATGAGATAGAGAATCAGGTGAACTGGTGTGGCAACAATAATCTCTCCCTCAATGTCAACAAAACAAAGGAGATTGTCATCGACTTCAGGAAGCGTAAAGGAGAACATGCCCCTGTCTACATCAATGGGGACGAAGTAGAAAGGGTCGAGAGCTTCAAGTTTTTAGGTGTTCAGATCACCAACAACATGTCCTGGCCCCCCCCCCCCCCCCCCCCCCATGCTGACACTATAGTTAAGAAAGCCCACCAATGTCTCTACTTTCTCAGAAGACTATGGAAATCTGACATGTCAGCTATGACTCTCACCAACTTTTACAGATGCAGCATAGAAAGCATTCCTTCTGGTTGTACCAGAGCTTGGTATGGCTTCTGCTCTCCCCAAGACCGCAAGAAACTACAAAAGGTCATGAATGTAGCCCAATCCATCACACAAACCAGCCTCCCATCCATTGACTCTGTCTACATTTCCCGCTGCCACGGCAAAGCAGCCAGCATAATTAAGGACCCCACATACCTCAGACATTCTCTTCCACCTTCTTCCATTGGAAAAAAGATACAAAAGTCTGAGGTCACGTACCAACCAACTCAAGAACAGTTTCTTCCCTGCTGCTGTCAGACTTTTGAATGGACTTGCTTTGCATTAAGTTGATCTTTCTCTACACCCTAGCTATGACTGTAACACTACGTTCTGCACTCTCTCGTTTCCTTCTCTATGAACGGTATGTTTTGTCTGTATAGCGCACAAGAAACAATATTTTTCACTGTATGTCAATACATGTGACAATAATAAATCAAATCAAATCTTAAAGTGTGGAAGGAGAAGCCAAGGTAAAACCTATGGCCTACATTATAACAATAACTAGTGTTCATTGTTTTCAATACTTTGAGTTGGATAGGTAAGAAATACACTATATAAATATATAACCAAACATATGGACCAGATCTTCCAAGCAGGACCGGAAACCTTGGCCGCGATTCTCCCATCCCCACCCGCAACGTTTCTGGTGGGTCGGGGTGGGAGATGCGCGTCGCCGGCCTTGTTCCAGAACTTTCGCATGCGTCAGGAATGCATGCGCATCTCCCAGAGTCGGCAAACAGCCGCAGGCCAGACATGCTGCAAACTGGCAGGAAGACAGATTAGTAATTTGAATATTTTGTTAATATGTTTAAAATGTCTTACATTTCATTATCAGGAACTTAGCGGTCCCAATTAAATCTCCCATCCCGCCAGGGGTACTTCATTCCGGCAAAGTTTAGAGTAGCTCCCCACATTCGGGGAACTAGCGGGAGACCCCACCGGAATGAAGGGGGGCAATCTGGGTACCCCAGGGGGTCAGGCGGGGGTGGGGGTGCCCCCTGGGCATGGCACCCTAGCAGTGCCAGCCTGTGCCCTTGGCACTGCCCATCGGGCACGGGCAGTGCCAAGAGGGTGGGGCCTATTGTGGGCAGGTCCGAAGGGTGATCGGTGGAGGTGGGGGGGCCTGCCTCCCGGGGGTGTCTGACCCCGGGGGGTAAGCGGGGGGGGGGGGGGGGGTATCTACCAGGGTGAGGGGAGTGGGGGGATCGCAACTGCTGGGGTGGGGGGGGGGAGTGGTGGGCTGGACATTGGGGCACTCTTCGGGGGGGGGGGGTAAGGGCTGGCTCAGGAATTGTGTGGGGACTGCAATCAGGCTGTGGGAGGGGGCTGGAGGGGCAGCACAGGGGGGTGGGGGGGGGAGGGGGGGTCCCGGGCTGGCCAGTGATGGAGCTGGCCAGCAAACGGGGAGACTGACAGATCGGGACCACTGCATAGGTCCCACCCCCCTGGGTTTTTAATCATATTCACGATTGTGACCTCTGCAGTGCCCAGAGTGGGGAGATTCGAGCGAGAAGTTGAACTGACAAAACAGCTGGGATTTAGAACAGTTTTCCTGCCAATTCAGCGCTTTTGGGAGAATCACGGCCCTTATTTTCAACGCTGATCATTCCTCCACCGACATTTCAGGGTGGTCTTTCAATGGAACATCCTTCACATCTGACTCAGTGGCGCAAATCTCACCACTGGAACACAGAGAATCTATGCGGCTCCAGGGTCCCGGGTTCGATTCCCGGCTCGGGTCACTGTCTGTGTGGAGTTTGCACATTCTCCTCGTGTCTGCGTGGGTTTCCTCCGGGTGCTCCGGTTTCCTCCCACAGTCCAAAGATGTGCAGGTTAGGTTGATTGGCCAGGTTAAAAATTGCCCCTTAGAGTCCAGAGATGCGTAGGTTAGAGGGATTAGCAGGTAAAATATGTGGGGGTAGGGCCTGGGTGGGATTGTGGTCGGTGCAGACTCGATGGGCCGAATGGCCTCCTTCTGCACTGTAGGGTTTCTATGATTTCTATGATTTCTATGCGGAAAACAAACCCCCTTTTTTTTTTACTGCACTCACTTCTATATTCCGGTAAGGAAAGAATTAAAAATCCCAAAGCTATTTTAAAAACAGCTACGGAGACAAGGTAAATGTATATAATGTAGGTGGATAAGAAGCTGGTATGGGTAAGGGTGTTGGGTGAGTAAAAGGGCACAGTGGCAAGTGAGTAGGGTAGCAGGAAGGTAGGTAAGATGGCCAGATGGCAGGTGGGTAGTTTGGTAGGTGGGTAGGGTGGTAATAAGATAGGTAGTGAATGGATAGGTAGATCTAGGGATAATCGGGTTAGGTCAATGGAGAGTCGGGTTGGCTCAGGTGGGACTTGGTAAATTGGGTCAGGGGGGTCATGGGGATAGTCAGGGACGTCGGGAGGTGAGTTGGGAGTCAGTTACCGAGTTACATAGGTGTTGACCAGTGCCTGAATATTTTGGATTTTTAAGGAACACATCTCCACTGACTCCAACACCCGCAATGCCACATCATGCTCTCAACGAATGTTGATTGGCGTAAGGCTGGACTTCCAAACTCAGTCGGGAGGAAGTCCCACCTCAGCCAGTCAGATTGGCCAGCAACTCGCCAGTCCCTCTAGGCACAGCACTACAGTGGCCAAAAGAGGAGTTGCAAGGAGCTGCCTGGAACAAAGTCACAGAACCCAGAGAAGAACTGGGGTCCCAGGGCACAGAGGGCGGGGAAAGTCTGAGGGTGCGTGAAGGGGGTCAGTTGGGTCTCAGGGAGGTCCAGAGGTGACTGGGTCTTCAGGGGAGGGTGCTCCAAGTCAGAAGGGGGCTTCTGATGGAGGTGCCCCACCCCCAACTCCCAACCTTCCCGTCTGAGATTGAACTTTGGTTTTTCCGGCCTTCCCCCCACCCCTGAAAAACTCCCCTAAAAATTGGGGGAGAAGGTTCTTAAGTGCCAATTAACTGGCCTTATCAGGGATGAGTGGGCTTCCTGTCTAAGACCCTGCTCGTCCCAGAATGAACTCACAACCAGGTCGGGGCTCGCTCCCTGATCCTGTTCAGCTTCTCCTCGTTCCCAAACTCAAAAGTTCTTTCTAGCCTGATTGGCTCCTGGTTGCTAAGCAACAGCCTAGTTGTCCTTTAATACCTGCTTGCTTTCTTGTCGTAAACTCTCATTACCACACAGGCACCTGAACCAAATTGAAGTCATTAACCCTTTCAAATACAGAACCATGAAAGTAAACTTACTTAAAGCTACACATTATTCCTAGTATCAACAATACAAATACAGATTATTTAAATCAACCTCTATTTCCTGACATCTTTGATCTCTAGTTTCCGTTCTTGCCATTTGCCCCTCTTGTATCCCGATGTTTCACCTCTCAATCATTGCCCAAACCATCGAGGAGGAATTTACTGGTCTTGATAACTGAACTGAAGTTACTTTTTCATAGTTACAGCAAAATTCCTAATATGGTCTATATTTTATACCTGGGTGGCGCAAGTGTCTCCTCAAGAAACTCTTCAATCTTGATGAAATCAGTTTTCAGCTCTCCATTGAAGACAAGAAATGGAGGATTGGTGCCCGGGGCCAGATCTTTCAATTCTTCTGGTCTCCTGTGAGGATTAGAACTGTTGTCAGTAAAATAATGGAAATACATGATTGCAACATTTTATCTTATTAAAATAAGGCAGGATCTGACCAAGGTTGACTGGGTCAAGTTCCTTGTGGGAAAGTCTATGGTGGAGCATGTGGGGGAGCATACAAAAAGGAACTGGGGAGAGGTCCAATATGTTCTGTATAGGGAGAAATGTAGGTACAATATAAGTTCAGGGAACCCTAGATGTCTAGGACAATTCAAGACTAGATAAGGAAGAGGAGAAAGGCTTTTATCAAGTACAAAGGGAGCAATTCAGCTGCGACCCGAGAAGAATTTAGAAAGTGCAAGAGGGAGCTTAAGAAAGCAATTAGCAGAGCGAAAAGGAGCATGCGAACAAGATTAGGGAAAAAAAACCTAAGACATTTTATAAGTACATTAAGGGAAAGAGGTTAACCAGGGAAAGAGTAGGGCCTACTAGTGACCAAGGGGGAAATGTGCGTGTGAAACCGCAGGACAGTAGAAGAGTGTTCAATGAATACTTCTTATTGGTCTTCACTCAGGAAAAGGAGAATGTAGGTACAGAATTCAGGAAAAGGGACCATGAGGAACTTGCATATTTTGACATAGGAAATGCTCTGATGGGTTTAAAAATGGACAAATCCCCAGGCCCTGATAAATTGCATCCCAGGTTGCTGTTGAAGGTGAGGCAGAAAAATGCAAGGACTCAGAAACAATTTTTTAACTCCTCTCTGGCTGCGGGGAAAGTCATGATGTGGAGATGCCGGCGTTGGACTGGGGTAAACACAGTAAGGAGTCTAACAACACCAAGTTAAAGTCCAACAGGTTTATTTGGTAGCAAACACCACTAACTTTCGGAGCGCTGCTCCTTCGTCAGATGGAGTGGCGTTTACTACCAAATAAACCTGTTGGACTTTAACCTGGTGTTGTTAGACTCCTTACTGCGGAGAAAGTGCCAGAGGACTGCAGGACAGCTAATGTGGTTCCACTTTTCAAGAAGGATAATAGAGATGAACCAGGAAATTACAGACCGGTGAGTCTCATGTTTGTGGTAGGGAAATCTTTGGAGGAAATTCTGAAAGAGAGAATGAATCGCCATTTGGAAAGGCATGGGTTAATTAGGGATAGTTAGTGATGCGCATCAATTTGACATGAGGCACAAAGCTTCGGTAAAAGAAGGCTTTTATTAACTAACAATGGAACTATCAGAACTTTAACACACTATCCCAGACTGAAGAGGTCCCGCCCGAGCAGGAGGTCTTATACCTCTCCCAGGAGGCGGAGCCCGACTGGGATGTGCCACAACAGTTACAACCACAGGTGTATCAATCCCACCCTAGCCCAACAACAACATTAGAACAACCCAACAACAACATTAGAACAATCCCACAGTGGGAACCAACGATGGTTCACCACAGTTAGCATGGCTTTGTCAGAGGGACATCATGCCTAACACATTGGATAGCCTACTCCCTATAGACAGGGTGGATAGGGAGCAGCTGTTCTCCTTAGTTGAAGTGCCAGTTACAAGGGGACACAAGTTAAAAGTGATGGGTGGGAGGTTTAGGGGGGATTTGAGGAAAAACATTTTTACCCAGAAGGTAGTGACAGTCTGGAATGCACTGTCTGGCAGGGTGATGGAGGTGGGATGTCTCACATCCTTTAGAAAGTAGCTGGGTGAGTACTTGGCACGCCATAACATTCAAGGCTATGGGTCAAATGCTGGCAAGTGGGATTAAGTGGGCATTCAGGACCTTTCATGCACCAGTGCAGACTCGATAGGCCGAAGGGCATCTTCTACACTGTAGTATCCTATGATTCTGATAGTGTTTTTCAAAGATGTGATCGAGTGTGTGGATGAGGGAAATTCAGTTGATGTAGTTTATATGGATTGTGGTTGGTGAAGACTCAATGGGCCAAATGGCTTCCTTCTGCATTGTAGGAATCTATGATTTTAGCAAAGCCTTTGACAAGATCCCACTGAGACAGATTGAGAAGGTTGAAGCGCATGGAATTAGGGAAACTTGGTGAGATGGATCCAAAACTAGCTTAGTGATAGGAAACAAAGGGTGATGGTAAAAAGTTGTTTGAGTGACTGCAGGCTGGTCTTCAAGGTTCAGTGCTGAGACCCTTGTTGTTTGTTATATACATAAATGATATAGATGTTAGTGTGGGGGAATGGTAGGCAAGCTTGCAGAGGACACCAAGATTGGTAGGGTAGTTAATAGTGAAGAAAAAGGTTACAGGAAGATATAGATGGGTTGGTCTGATGTACAGAGCAGTGGCAGATGGCATTTAACCTGATAAGTGGGAGGTGATGCACTTTAGAAGAAATAACTAGACAAGGGAGTATTTTATGAATGACAGGCCACTAGGAAGCTCAGAGGAACAGATGGATCTTGGGGTACTTATTCACAGATCCCTGAAGGCAATAGAACATGTAATTAGGATAGTTAAAAAGGCAGATAGGACACTTGCTTTTATCAGTCATGGCATAGAGTATAAGAGCAAGGAGGTAGTGTTGGAGCTGTGCAGAATGTTGGTTAGGCCATAGCTGGAGTACTATGTGTAGTTCCGGTCACCTCACTATAGGGAGGATGTCATTGCACTAGAGGGGTACAAAGGAGATTCACTAGGATGTTGCCTGGGATGGAGCATATAAGGAGAGACTGGATTGACTTGGATTGTTTTCTCTAGAGCAGAGAAGGCTGATGGGGGGACATGATTGTGGTGTATAAGATTATGAGGGAAATGGACAGGGTTAATAGGAAGCAGCTGTTCTTCTTGGTTGAGTGGACAATCATGAGGGGTACAGTTTTAGTGTAAGGGGCAAAAGATTCAGAGGGCAGCACAGTGGCACAGTGGTTAGCACTGCTGCCTCACAGCTCCAGGGACCCGGGTTTGATTCCCGGCTTGGGTCACTGTCTATGTGGAGTTTGCACATTCTCCCCGTGTCTGTGTGCGTTTCCGGTTTCCCCCCACAGTCCAAAGATGTGCAGGTTAGGTTCATTGGCCATGCTAAATTGCCCCTTAGTGTCTCGGTATGCGTAGGTTAGAGGGATTAGTGGGATAAATATGTGGGGTCTAGGTAGGATTGTCGGTGCAGACTCAAGAGGCCAAATGGCCTCTTTCTGCAGTGTAGGGATTCTATGATTTTATGATTTGAGAAAACATTTTTTCACCCAGAGGATGGTGGGAATCTGGATTGCACTGCCTGGGGAAGGAGTGGAGGCTGGGAACATAATAACCTTTAAAAAGTATTTGGATGAGCATCTGAAACATCATAACATTTGAGGATATAGGCCAAGTGCAGGAAAATGGGACTAGTGTAACTTTAGCGGTAGTTATTGTTGCAGATTCGATATACTCGATTTTCTGCACTGTATAACTGTATGACTCTATAGCATAATGTAGAAATAAGATTAAGGTGGGGTGAACTTTAAAATCCAAAAGAGGGTGGATTAGAGTCAGATCAAATGCGAAAATTTTTAAAAATCTGAACGCTGACCTAAACCTGCCCACCTCTGTCTTAAAGTAGGTGAAATAGTTAGTGTCAGCAACTGATGTTCTCCAGGAGAGGCGTTGACCATTTAAATATTTTAATGTGGCTAGTGGCCTCCAATTTAACTTGTTTTACAAGTTTAACAGTGGCTGACAGATTTCCAGGGCCTTGTGAGAGTGGACACATTTGGAAGGAGGCAAGGAGAAATGTGATGAGGAGGTAAATGGCATTTATAGCACTGCCAGAAGGAGGAGGAGTGCTTCCAGTCTCTCCCCCCTCCCCACTCCCCTCCCCCTCCCAGTTCCTCCACCATAACCATAAATATACTTAACCCCCATGGTCAGGGATTGGACTATCCAGGATCAGATATCTGAAACTTTCTATCTTGGAATTGAACTCCCCCCAACCCCTGGTCTCCTGTGGTCATGGATCAGATCACTTCAGATCGAACCCACCAGGGTCACTGATTGGCTCGATGAGCTTCTGGAGCCTGTTCCAGAGCCCTCCTTAGCCAAATGACAGTCAAGCCTCTTAATCAAGCTGATTTCTAGGCGAGGGTTTGTCAGGACAAAAAGCATAAACAATGGAGTTAAAACTCGATGACATGCAGGGAAAACTTGGGCATTCCTTTTGACCCCACCACTAACACGCTCCCAGTCTCGATCTCCATATCTCTCCCCTGTCACTATCCAAGGCATTTTGTCTCAGGTACAGAATAAAAGTCTCCTCTCACTGACTGTTAGCAGTGACTGGCGATGTTCAGAGATGCCTAATTTCAAAATCCTGAGTTGTAGAATCCCTGCACAACAGTGCTCCATGAGGCAACAATCGTCAGGGCCTTTAGAAATCAGGACAACAGAATGAACACTGGAAGCTATCAGTCCTGTGGGAGGCTGTGTTCCAAGGAATCTGGGTGGAACCCAGCTGCAAGCACACTCCAATTCCTTTAAAATAACTTTCTCATCACAAGTTTGAATTATGCTGCAATGATGCACAACTGCCTGGGCGTTGTCAAACATTTCCTCAACAATTAAAATTTTCCGAACATGACTATATGAGCAGTTTAAAAATTATACTAACTGTGGCCTTAATAAACACAAGAGTCACCAGGTAAATGAATACTAACTATTCACCTTGGCTCAATTTTGGAGCAGTACAGGACACCCCTTTTAATCTGCCATCCCTTGCTCACAAATCACAGAGGGCAACAGGTTTTCTAATAGAGTCTAAAGTAAAGTATTAAATGCCCTCCCCAGTTCTCTGGACCTTACTTTCTCATATCCACCGTCGTTACATTAAAGACAACTCCTTTCAGCCATAGAACCATGAAGAGACGTTGGCAGAAGGGGCAGTTTCCTATGTTCTCTCCATCGAAACCAGCCTGGGTAAGAGACGAATAGCAGAATCTTAGGTTCTTAATAAAATAGTCCACAATATTGTCTTTTAAAAGAATAATGAAAGAGACTGAACATTATGTTGAATACATCATTGAAGAGAAAACTGAGGATGATTTTATAACTTCAGTCGTAGGGGATGACTAGAACAGTCTAGTTTGAACTCTCTATTTAGCTATTCGCAGTGCTATAAAGTTAGTGGGAAAAACCTTACATTTATATAGCTCTTTTCTCAAGCTCAAGATGATCCAAAGCATTTCCAAGTCAATAAATTATAACCAGGACTTTAGGATTTTTAGATTGGTAATGTTAAATAACATGAAATTTGCAAGTGCTTGAAAATTTCATCTCAGACTCCCTGTTTCTCAGATAGTACACAAATTCGTTAAAGGGTTAGATTGCTTGGAATAGGCAAGATGTAAAAATGATTAAGTAATGGTCTCAATTCAGTGATCAAAGTCAGTAACTAGCAATGACATTTGAAATTCAAAAATACATTAAGAAGTCTCACAACACCAGGTTAAAGTCTAACAGGTCTTGGACTTTAACCTGGTGTTGTGAGACTTCTTATTGTGCCCACCCCAGTCCAACACCGGCATCTCCACATTAAAAATACAAAACACATTAAAACTTAATCATAGAAAAAGAAAATCATAGAAACCCTACAGTGCAGAAGGAGGCCATTCAGCCCATCGAGTCTGCACCGACCACAATCCCACCCAGGCCCTACCCCCACATATTTACCCGCTAATCCCACTAACCTACGCATCTCAGGACTCTAAGGGGCAATTTTTAACCTGGCCAATCAACCTAACCCGCACATCTTTGGACTGTGGGAGGAAACCGGAGCACCCGGAGGAAACCCACGCAGACACGAGGAGAATGTGCAAACTCCACACAGACAGTGACCCAAGCCGGGAATCGAACCCGGGACCCTGGAGCTGTGAAGCAGCAGTGCTAACCACTGTGCTATCTCTTACTTTTTTTTCCCAGGGTGGAAAAGTGAACTACAAGAGGGCAAAGGTTCAAGGTAAGAGGGGAAAGTTTAGGGCAGACGTGCTGGGAAAGTTTTTCACACAGAGGGTGATGGGGGTGCCTGGAATGCACTGCCAGTGGAGGTTGTGGAAGCAGGCACGTTGGCAATATTCAAGGTATATCTTGATAGACACATGAAGGGGCGGTGAACAGAGGGCTAGAAGCTATGTATGGGCAATACGTAGTGGGTCTAAATAAGGATTAGAAATCGGCACAGGCTTGATGGGCCAAAGGGCCTGTTCCTGTGCTATATTGTTTTTGTTCTGATGTTAATGCTGCTTGAGAAATACAGCAAAGTTAATATTAATTTCCAAATGAATAATTCACCGATTATCTCAGTCACTGAAGAGTTGGGAATCATTGCTGGTGATGTCAATTCATAAATATTTTCTTACCAAATCTCTCTCTCCAGTACTATAACAGAGGCACTAACAATTTATTTTTATGTCTTTTTAGGGATGGAGAAAATACATTGCTGCATATTTGAATTTGAACACTCCACTTAGAATTTCTCACATTTTTTTGCCATTTGACTTGTGCTAGTATATATCTGAAATAGCATTTAATTTTCAAAGTGCTTGAAGCTTCATTTTCTGACACCACTGTTTTTTTTAGATAAGGCATCCATCACAGGGGTAACAGCCAAACTTCACCATCAGGAAATGACTGATAAAGTTCACTGATGACTTCTCAAACGTACACTGTCGGAACACAATCAGCAGAGTTTAGAAATGAGCTTCTTACCCTGTTAGTCCTTTGAGGGTATGTTTATACTGGTTAGAATCCAAGCTAAATGCAGATTCTCTCTTGCTTGGCTCCTATTTAGGAGAGAATACTGCACACACCTAGATGCACACTTAAAGCTGACTCACAAAAGTTTGAAATGTATGTATTTGGAGGGTGAGAAGGGGAGAATACCAGTTAAGGGTTGGTGGGTTTACAGTGTAAGAAGTCTCACAACACCAGGTTAAAGTCCAACAGGTTTATTTGGTAGCAAATACCATAAGCTTTCGGAGCACTGCTCCTTCGTCAAATTGCCTTTAATAAAAGTAAGAGATTAAGTTTTAATGTGTTTTGTATTTTTAATGTGGAGATGCCGGTGTTGGACTGGGGTGGGCACAATAAGAAGTCTCACAACACCAGGTTAAAGTGCTCTGAAAGCTTATGGTATTTGCTACCAAATAAACCTGTTGGACTTTAACCTGGTGTTGTGAGACTTCTTACTGTGTTCACCCCAGTCCAACACCGGCATCTCCACATCGGGATTACAGTGTCCAGAGAATCCTTGACCCTCTTAACAGAAAGAGTTGCATTTATATAGCACTTTTCATGACCATCAGCTGTCTCAAAGTACTCACTTTTGAAGCATAGTCACTACTATAAGATAGGAAGCATGGCAACCAATTTGCACACAGCAAGCTTCCACAAACAGCAATGTGATAATCACCAGATAATTTGTGATATTGACTCGGGAAAACATATTGACAAACTCACTGGGGAGAACTCCCCTGCTGCTAAATGACCATGGGATCTTTTATATTTACTCAAGCAGGCAGTCGGGGCCTCCAGTTAACATTTTATCCAAAAGACGGCATCTCTAACAGTGCAGCACTTTCTCGGTACCGCACTGGAGTGCCAACCTTGATTTTTACGCTCAGGCCCTGGAGGGTTATTTGAATGATGTGAATCATTCATGTAAATTGAGTTTGTGTCTTTATATGCCCTGTTTGTGAACAGAATTCCCACTCACCTGAAGAAGGGGCTTGGGGCTCCGAAAGCTTGTGTAGCTTTTGCTACCAAATAAACCTGTTGGACTTTAACCTGGTGTTGTTAAACTTCTTACTGGGTTATTTGAACCCAGAACTAGCAATTCACAAGAAAGAGTGTTTCCAATTGAAGTACAGTTGACACCTTTACTTCACTTGAGAGGCAGCTCAGCGTGTGACTCTAGACTTTAGACTGCTAATTTAACATCTAGAAGTCACTTCATACTAAACCTGCAGCATAAATGTTCCAAGATGCGAAACAACAAAATAGGGGTAAAAATGAACAATTAAGTGGCTATCGCTAATATTGCTTGAGGCATATACTAGCACAAAACCAAATTGTCAGAATGCTGAAGCAATAATTCTTTCTTGAGCTTCAGATCCAATAGCGTTCATACAACAAGGCCATCATCTGAAATCATCTACGGAATGATTTGCGCATTCTTTGCTACATATTGTTTTGTGTGTGATATGTGAGAGCTACACAGTCTTTGTAGGACATTATATAATGACAGGAGTGATTTATTCAGTTGAAGCCACATCCTCTATTGTGATGATTTTTCTAAAGGCATGTTATTTTGAGGCAAAGAAGATCAATACATGTCTTACAAATCTGATCAATTCAAGTTGCATCTTGGACAAGAAGGCTTAAGCAATCAGGAAGCAGGCAAGGACTGTTAAGTTGGAAAAGAACAAGGGGCAGTCAATGCCTAGTGCAGGATGGAAAAAGACAGGAAAGGGTTATTATATTATGGGAAGTGTTACCTCAGCTAAGTTATAAACATTCGAGGCAATGAAACACAATGAGATGTTCTGTTTTATTATTGGTTTGGCTCCTGTTTGGGTTCAAGGAGTCAGTCCATCCCCCTGCCTTGACCCAAGACCTGGTTCAATTTTAACAATATTTACTTGCCAGGTTCTGTGTTCCTTTTAAAATTGATGGGCGACACGGTGGCACAGTGGTTAGCACTGCTGCCTCACAGCGCCAGGGACCCAGGTTCGATTCCTGGCTTGGGTCACTGTCTGTATGGAGTTTGCATGTTCTCCCCATGTTTGCGTGGATTTCCTCTGGGTGCTCTGGGGGTTTCCTCCCACAATCTGAGAAACGTGCTGGTTAGGTGCATTGACTCAAAAAGGTGCTGGAATGTGGCGACTAGGGGAATTTCATAATAACTTTATTGCAGTGTTAATGTAAACCTTACTTGTGACAAATAAATAAACTTTTTTAACGAGAAATACTGGAGCTAGGTGAACAGATTACACTCCACTTTCCCCTGTCAAATCTTCAATTTGCTTCATAACACTCACGAACAGCAACTTTACTCTCTACTGGCTGCTGTTAGCTTCCAGCCCTACAGAAAGCGAAGTAAATTTCAAGCTTGGCGTTAAACACCCCTAAATGAAAAATAGCTATCATTTTTTGTGTTATTCACACAATTTTTCAGTTTATTTTAATACTCATTGATAGATAGTGTCATTCTAAATCAAGCCACAATTCAGATTTTGGAAAAGAATTTAAGACAAAAGCTAAATCTTTACTTAATTAAATGTTGACATTTAAAGAATAAACTGTGAATGAAAAAAAACAAAATACACTCGTGACCCAACCACAGAGAAAGGTTTTGTCTAATTTTCTATTAAAAATTTCATCTTTATTTTACCTTAATGAAAAGTTCGATGTCTGGGTTTTTCCTGCCAGATCCTTGTTTGGCCATTGCTGGATCAGAGGAATAATCAGCCAAGCAGTCCGAAAGTAAGAAAAGACTTCATAGGTGTCTCAAAGGGAAGAAGATGCACCAAACAAGTATGGAAGCCTCTTTGATTAGCCCACTCTTCTGTGAGTGTTTCTCAAGGCACAGTCACCTCAGCAACAATAAGCCTCCACAAGGCACACAAGAGTTTTGCTTTCTCTTTAGTCTGGGTGTAACGTCCTGCCTGTCTTAACACTGTGTTTCCCTCAGTAGAAATCGGAGGGTGGTCTCTAACCTAACAAGGCAGAAAGCAACAACAATGACACAGCATTATTGCAATAGTATTTACAATAAAATAGAGGAATAAATTTGAACAGCAGCAAAAAAAAGCACCAGCAGATGCGAAAAGCCAACAAATATAAAAATATATTCCTATTAATACGTGTTATTGTTAACCTCTGTAATCAGACACAGACATATAGAACAGAAGCAACCATATAAATTTCAGAGTCTTTAAGGCTGATTATATTATAGTCTGTAAATACTCTAGCTGTCAAGACTTTGGCACCGGAATTGGCAGCAAATGCTACATCGAAGTTCCCGGATATAGTCTGTCCCATTGGCTCGACATGCCAACCAGAGGTGTTGGCACAGCAGTACACTATTGGGAGGGCTCTGGGAATTTTCAACATTGAAACCAGACCCCATACTGATTCATGGAATCAGGTCAAGTAAATCTCTGTGGATTACCATTTATTGCCCTCCCTCAGCTAATGAATCAATATGCCTTCATGCAGAACATCGCTTGGAAGAAACACTGAGGATAGATTAGGGGATTTCAGTGTCCATCACCAGCGCAGCACTAGCACTGCTATTGACCAAGCTGGCCCAATCTTTTAAGGCACATCTGAAGTCTGGGCTTGTGGCAGATGGAGAGAGAACCAATACATAGAACAAACCTGTTGACTTAGTCCTCACCAGTCTACCTATCACAGATGTATATGTCAATGAGAGTATTGGTAGAAGTAACAACTTCTTGGACCTTGTGGAGATGCAGTCCCATGTTAATACTAAGAATACCAAACTTCATTTATGTGTGGCACTACTAATGTTTTTAATGGGATAGATTCAGAACAGGTATAGCAAATCTAAACAGGCCATCCATGAGGCACTTTGTGCCATGAGCAACAACAGAGTTGTACACCCCATGAACTGTAACCTCATGGTCTAACATATCCCTCACTCTGCTATTACTATCAAGGCAGTCAAACAACCCTGTTCAATGGGTTGAGAAGAGAATGCCAAGAGCAACATGAAGTGTACTTGAAAATTAGGTGCCAACCTAGAGAAGTTACAGAACAGGACAGGACACGCATGTTAAACAGAAGAAGCAACATGCTATAGACAGAGCCAAGTGATCCCACAACCAACGGACCAGATAAAAGCTCGGCAATCCTGCCAGATCCAGTCATGAATGGTGGTGGGCAACAAATTAACTAATGGGTGAAGAAGGCTCTGGTAATGTCCTCATCTTCATAATGGTGGAGTGCAGTGCATGAGTGGCTAATACAATGCTGAAGTGTTTACAACCATCTTCAGCCCGAAGTACTGGTCTCCTCCTGAAATCTCCACTATCACAGATACCAGTCTTCAACTAATTTGATTCACTCCATGTGAGACAAGAAATGACTGAGCACAATTGATACAGGAACCCCAGCAACTTTGTAGTTATAGTACTGATGACTTATGCTCCACACCTCGTCAAGCTCTTCCAGAAGAATTACAACATTGGCATCTAACAACAGTGTGGAAAATTGCTGAGGTACTTCCTGTCCACAGAAAGCAGGACAAATCCAATCCAGCCAATTACCGGCCCATCAGCCAATTCTCAATCATCATGAAAGTGATGAAATTGTTGTCAACAGTGCTGTAAGGTGGTACTTATTTATCAGTAGCCTGATCGCTGAGACTCCTTTTATTTGGGTTGTACCAAGCCTACTCAGCTCCAGACCTCATTACAATCTTGATCGACATTTGTCAGAAAGCTTATTTCAACAGATGAGGTGAGAATGACTCTTTCTGACTTACGAACATCATTTGACCCAGTTAGACACCAAGGCATCTTTATAACATTTCAGTCAATGAGAATCAGTGGGGAAATGTCAGCAGGATGGAGCCATATCGAACACAAAAGAAGATGGTTGCGGCTCTTGGAGTCCAAACATCTCTGCCTCGGGAATTCACTGCTGTAGTTTCTCAGGATAGTGTTCTAGGCCCCACCATGTTCAGCTTCTTCATCAATAATCTTTCCCCCCCTCATAAAGGCAGACCTGTATTTGCTGATGATTGCACATTATTTAGTACCATTTGGATTTTCTCATGCAGCAAGACCTATCAGCATCCAAGCCTGGGCTGGTCAGTGGTAAATAGTTGTGCCACACAGTGACCATCTCCTTCACATTCAGTAAATCTCTCACCATCAATGACCAGAGACTTAACTGGACCAGTCACTTAAATACTGCATCAACAAATGCAGGTCAGAGGGAAGGAATTCTGCCTCTCAACATCTTGTCCACCACCCACAAGGCACAAGTCAGGAGTGTAATGGAATACTCTCAACTTGCCTGAATGAATGCAGCTCCAACAACAAGCTCAACACCATGCAGCCCATTTGATTGTCCCCCCATCCATTACATTCATATTCTTCATGACCAGCACATTGTGACAGCAGTGTGTGTCATCTATAAGATGTACTGCAGCAGCTCACCAAGACTCCTTCAATAGTACCTCAAGCACTTATGACCTCCAAAAGGATAAGGGCTCCACCCCTATGGTCACTTGCAAATCACAAACCATCCTGACTTGGAAATATGTCATGGTTGCTTCAATGTCAGCCCAGTAGTTCTTTGGGAATACCTTCACCACACCGCCCAAGAAGGCTGCTCACCACCACCTTCCGAAGGGCAATTTGGAGATGTGCAATATATGCTGGTCTTGCCAATGATAACCACATTCTGTAAATGATTGAATAAAGAAAAATAATTTATATAGCACCATCTCATGACTGCAGGACACCTCAAAGGGCTTTACAGCAAATTGAATTATTTTTGATCAAAGCAAATTACTGCAGATGCTGGAATCTGAAACCAAAAGAGAAAATGCTGGAAAATCTCAGCAGGTCTGGAAGCATGTTTAAGGAGAGAAAAGAGCTGATGTTTCGAGGCCAGATGACCTTTTATCAAAGCTTTGACAAAGGGTCACCTGGACTCGAAACGTCAGCTCTTTTCTCTCCTTACAGAGGCTGCCAGACCTGCTGAGATTTTCCAGCATTTTCCATTTTGAATTATTTTTGAAGTGAAGTCACAGTTGTAATGTAGGGTATACATTACAGTTGGTTAATATGCGTCTATATCCCACAAACAGCAATGTAATAATGACCAGATGACCAGCTTTTTGGTTGAAGGACAAATATTGACCAGAGCTCCCCTGCTCTTTATCAAAATAGTGCCGTGGGATGGATCGGGTCTACCTCAGTGTACTTTTACTGATGCAAATTTAATTTTATAAAAAGTAAAGCAAAATGCACAGCATAGTATGTTGCAAGTTAGAAACGATTGGTATGCCTCATCAAAATGGAATTCCTGACCTAAATCTTTCCAAACTAATAAGAAACATTACAATTTCTTGAAATATCAAACATCTTTTAAGTTATTATATAGGGTTGATCATATCTACCCCATCCCATTTCACACTCCATTTAAGTCAAATCCAACATTTGGCCCAAATCCACTATGTTCTTACTCAGCGGGGTAGGTTAAATCCAGGACTCAAGCTTCTACAGTTTCCATAATCATGCAACAGCGTCACTGTAACACAACAATCTACAATTTAATACTAGAGGCATTATCAATCTTAAAGTTATTTGCCTCTCTGGGGACCACGCATAGGTATGCCACAGTCCTCTGGAGAATTCTCCTCAATGCCAGCTATTCTCAAAGGTTAGAACATAATAAGAACATAAGAAATAGGAGCAGGAGTAGGCCATCTAGCCCCTCGAGCCTGCCCCGCCATTCAATAAGATCATGGCTGATCTGACGTGGATCAGTACCACTTACCCGCCTGATCCCCATAACCCTTAATTCCCTTACCGATCAGGAATCCATCCATCCGCGCTTTAAACATATTCAGCGAGGTAGCCTCCACCACCTCAGTGGGCAGAGAATTCCAGAGATTCACCACCCTCTGGGAGAAGAAGTTCCTCCTCAACTCTGTCTTAAACCGACCCCCCTTTATTTTGAGGCTGTGTCCTCTAGTTTTAACTTCCTTACTAAGTGGAAAGAATCTCTCCGCCTCCACCCTATCCAGCCCCCGCATTATCTTATAAGTCTCCATAAGATCCCCCCTCATCCTTCTAAACTCCAACGAGTACAAACCCAATCTCCTCAGCCTCTCCTCATAATCCAAACCCCTCATCTCCGGTATCAACCTGGTGAACCTTCTCTGCACTCCCTCCAATGCCAATATATCCTTCCTCATATAAGGGGACCAATACTGCACACAGTATTCCAGCTGCGGCCTCACCAATGCCCTGTACAGGTGCATCAAGACATCCCTGCTTTTATATTCTATCCCCCTCGCAATATAGGCCAACATCCCATTTGCCTTCTTGATCACCTGTTGTACCTGCAGACTGGGCTTTTGCGTCCCATGCACAAGGACCCCCAGGTCCCTTTGCACGGTAGCATGTTTTAATTTGTTTCCATTGAGATAGTAATCCCATTTGTTATTATTTCCTCCAAAGTGTATAACCTCGCATTTCTCAACGTTATACTCCATTTGCCACATCCTCGCCCACTCACTCAGCCTGTCCAAATCTCTCTGCAGATCTTCTCCGTCCTCCACACGATTCACTTTTCCACTTATCTTTGTGTCGTCTGCAAACTTCGTTACCCTACACTCCGTCCCCTCCTCCAGATCATCTATATAAATGGTAAACAGTTGCGGCCCGAGTACCGATCCCTGCGGCACGCCACTAGTTACCTTCCTCCAACCGGAAAAACACCCATTTATTCCGACTCTTTGCTTCCTGTCGGATAGCCAGTCCCCAATCCACTTTAACACACTACCCCCAACTCCGTGTGCCCTAATCTTCTTCAGCAGCCTTTTATGGGGCACCTTATCAAACGCCTTTTGGAAATCCAAAAACACCGCATCCACCGGTTCTCCTCCATCAACCGCCCTAGTCACATCTTCATAAAGATCCAACATGTTCGTCAAGCACGACTTTCCCCTCATGAATCCATGCTGCGTCTGATTGATCGAACCATTTCTATCCAGATGCCCTGCTATCTCCTCTTTAATAATGGATTCCAGCATTTTCCCTACTACAGACGTTAAGCTGACCGGCCTATAGTTACCCGCCTTTTGTCTCCTTCCTTTTTTAAACAGCGGCGTAACATTAGCCGTTTTCCAATCAACCGGCACTACCCCAGAATGCAACGAGTTTTGATAAATAATCACTAACGCATCCACTATTACCTCTGACATTTCTTTCAATACCCTGGGATGCATTCCATCCGGACCCGGGGACTTGTCCACCTTCAGTCCCATTAGTCTACCCAGCACTGCCTCTCTGGTAACATTAATCGTATTAAGTATTTCTCCTGCTGCCAACCCTCTATCGTTAATATTTGGCATACTATTTGTGTCCTCCACCGTGAAGACCGACACAAAAAACTTATTTAAAGACTCAGCCATATCCTCATTTCCCACTATTAACTCCCCCCTCTCGTCCTCCAAGGGTCCAACATTCACTCTAGCCACTCTATTCCTTTTTATATATTTATAAAAACTTTTACTATCATTTTTTATATTAATTGCTAGCCTAGCTTCATAGTCTATCCTTCCTTTCTTTATCGCTTTCTTAGTCTCTCTTTGTTGTTTCTTAAATTTTTCCCAATCACTTGTTTCTCCACTATTTTTGGCCACTCTGTACGCAGCTGTTTTTATTTTAATACTCTCCTTTATTTCCTTCGTTATCCACGGCTGGTTCTCCCTTTTCTTACAATCCTTGTTTTTTGCTGGAATATATTTTTGCTGAGAACTGAAAAGGATCTCCTTAAAAATCCTCCACTGTTCCTCAGCTATCCTACCTGCCAGGGTAACGAAGGTTAAACTTTCATTTTCTATCTCTTGACTCTGGATGCCTCAGTCCCTTGTACTGCTTTATTTTTCAATACTTCTAAGCTCGCTCTGCTGGTTGCTTTCTTTGCCACAGCTGTGAGCACCACTGTAGATTTGGTTGTGGGACCACATGGCTCTATCTATAGCACGTTGCCTCTTCTGCTTAGCATGCATGTTGTCCTGTTCTGTAACTTCTCTAGGTTGGCACCTAATTTTCAAGTACACTTCATACTGAGGTCAGAAAACTCCAGCCCATGTCTCCAGTTCTTTAGTTAAGTAAGCCCAGCTACCCTTTTATGGCTCGATACCTTCCATTCTGACTTTATTAAACAAACATGTGTCACCTTCTGAACTGCTGTCTCCTTTAGGTGTTCTGGAAATCTCCAAAGCTCAGAATTTTAATTACCTTACATTTACAACTTTAATCTTCCCAGAACTAAAAGTTATCTTTAAAATATTAACATGATCTATGAAATAGATAATTGCAAAATGAGTTATCTTCAAAGAGCATATCGGTTTCATTCAGCCCATCTGCAGCCAAATGCCTTCGAAGGAAGTGTTTTCCTCCCAGGCGGATCAATCCAATGGTTCCAACATTAGTAGTGTGCTCTCTTTTTGTGATAGCCTCTCCTTCTCCCTTAACCCGAGAAGGCTGTCGGCTGCCTTCCCCTTCAGTTGTTCTGCTTGAGTGTGCTGTACATAGTGTCCATTCACCATCCCTAATTGAATGTCCATAGATGTGTGGGTTGGGTTGGGTTGATTAGCCATGCTAAATTGACCCTTTAGCATCAGGAGGGTTAGCAGGGTAAATACGTGGCATTATGGGGGTAGGATCTGGGTGGGATTGCTGTTGGTGCAGGCTTGATGGGCCAACTGGCCTCTTTCTTCACTGTAGGGATTCTACGATTCTATGAGTGGCACTCTTAGCATGGTTTCTCAATTGGCCTCGGGGAATATTGCACCCGATCTCCTGCCATTTTGCTATTCTGGATTTCAACCAGCTGGATTCTAATCCAGAATCTATTCCAATAATGGGATCAACAGGCTAGCAATAAAATTCAGCCTGGGATGTCCCTCAGCAAAGGGAGAAGGTTCCTAAAACAAAATGGTGCATTTAATAATTATGAATTTATTTTCGAAACTTGAAAGAAGGTTCTAATTTCAATGCTCCATTGTAATTAATGCTTTTGACTTTCCCACAATCACCACTACAATCAATCCTCTGTAACATAGCAAAAGGTGCAGGACAAATGACAAGGTTGTTTTTAATCTACTTACTGAACTGGTAAATTGCTTCACACAGGGTTCACCAAGAGCACATCCTAATCGCTATGGAGATACTTTGAAGGCAGGTGAAGATTTATTTGGCGATTACCTCACATGACTTTGACATTGACTTTTCCATGAGATTCTTATTCCTCCAGGTTCTGATGGAAGGTTACTGACCTGAAACATTGGGTGGGATTTTACGGCCTCGCTCGGGGAGACCAGAAATTCTCGCCCGAGATCAACGGAGATTTCCGTTGTCAGACCCTCACCCACGTCGATTCCGTGGTGGGCGAGGTGGCAGAGTTCCAGCCATTAACTCTGTTTCTCTCTCTACAGGTGCTGCCTGACCTGCTGAACATTCTTCGCATTTTCTATTTTTATTTCATCCACTAACATTGTGCACTGTCTACAGGATGACCTGTGCAACTTCACAAGGCTGCTTTGGCACCACCTCCTGAACCTGTGACCTCCATCACAAAGAAGGACAATTAGGAGCAGATGCACAGGAAGATGATCACATCCAAGTTCCTCTTCAATTTGCACACTAACAGGAATTGGAAATATATCACTGTACCCTAGTTGTCACAGGGGTCAAAATGTTGTGAACGTAACCCAGTCCATCAAGCAAACCAGCCTTCCATCCATTGACTCTGTCTACACTTTTGAAAAGGAGCCGGCATAATCAAGGAACCTACGCACTCTGGACATACTCTCTTCCACCTTATTCTGTCAGAAAAAAGATACAAAAGTCTGAGATCACATGCCAACCGACTCAAGAACAGCTTCTTCCCTGCCGCCATTAGACTTTTGAATGGAACTACCATATATTAAGCTGATCGTTCTCTACGCCCTATCAATGACTGTAACATTAAATTCTGCACCCTCTCTTTTCCTTCTCCCCTATGTACTCTATGAACGATATGCTTTGTCTGTATAGCCCGCAAGAAACAATACTTTTCACTGTATCCCAATACATGTGACAATAATAAATCAAATAAAACTCATAAAACTCCAGCATTTTAGGAGCACTTTAACACAGAGACAACAATCCAAAAAGATGACTCACCATCAACCTTCTCAAGGCCAACAAGAGATGGGCAAGAAATGCAGTGGTGCCAGAGATGCCCAAAGGTATTTTCTTATTTAAAATTGGTTACTGTAATATCTAGTTTGAAAGTCTGGAAGCATTTAACAGATCTAAGGAGCCAAGTAGAACATACCAATCAGGGGAGTCAATCAACAAAATGAGCTGGTGGCCCCTCCCAGCAAGACAAACAATGGAAACAATGATGACAAGGGACTCTGGGATTTAGCAACAGGAAAATGGAAACTCTGATAAAGAAATCTTAGAAAACCAGAGGAAGTATAATTCCTATAATTTGGAAGATGTTTTGTGAAAACATGCATATCAAAAACTTTACAACTACAAATACATACTTCATTAATATTTGAATTATATAGTATTTATAGTGCAAAAATAAGCCATTTAATCTAATTCATTTTTATTTTAAAGTAAAGTTTATTAGTCACAGATAGGCTTACATTAACACTGCAATGAAGTTACTATGAAAATCCCCTAGTCGCCACACTCCGGCGCCTGTTCAGGCACACTGAGGGAGAATTTAGCATGGCCGACGCACCTAATCAGCACGCCTTTCAGACTGTGGGAGGAAACTGGAGCACCCAGAGGAAACCCACTCAGACACGAGGAGAACGTGCAATCTCCACACAGACAGTGACCCGAGCCGGGAATCGAACCCTGGTCCCTGGTGCTGTGAGGCAGCAGTGCTAACCACTGTGCCAGCGTGCCACCCTTTCAATTTCAATTCATGTACACATCCATTCTGCAATTTTAGATTTCAAATGAGCCTCCTCCCATTCCACTTCATCTCACCCCATCAACATATCCTTCTATTCTTTTTCCTCTCAAGCATTCATCTAATTTCCTAATTTAAATGGCTCCTTGTTATTTGTCTCAACTACTCCATTTGGTAGAAAGTTCCACATTCTAACCACTCTCTGGGAAAAAATAATTTCTCCTGAATCCTTTATTGGATCCATCTTATATTTATCACCCATAGACTTGGACTTCCTCGCTGGTGGAAACATCTCGAATTTAATCTACCAAAACTCTTTGTTATTTTAATGTGCTCTAATAAGTGATTTCTCAGCAGATCCCGTTTGTTTTTCCCTGCTCGCTTAATTTCTGGTTTCGTGCATGTAAATTGTTTTTGGGCTTCCTTCAGTATCTCTGCATCATCGGAACGCAGGAACAATGAAATCTGCTCATTCCTGGGGCTAAAAATTGGGGTGCTCTGGTTTTTGCGCCTGGGGATTGTGATTTGTCAGAACCACGCAATTGTTGTGTGCCCACCTCATCTACATGATTATATCAACAGCCCAAACAACTCCAGTACTATTTCTCTGCCCTCCTGTTCAACAACAACTCATATAGCGCCGTTGATGTAATGAAATGTCCCAAGCAATGTTCCTTCCAATTTTTTCCACCTACTTGTGGAATGAAGTTTGTTCTGTGTACCAATATCAAGGTGGTGTGCTGATGTGCTGCACCTGTAGAAACAAAAAACTTATATAGAACATATTACCTGGTCTAACCTATGTGTGACTCAAGACACACAGCAATGTAGTTGACACTTAACTTCCTTTGGTCCAACAATCTATTCATTTGCTGCACCATCACCTTCTCAAGGACAGTTAATGACAGGTGGTAAATGCTGGCTTTACCCTGGCATATGCCCTGTTTGCTGTTTGTGAACAGATCTCCCACTCACCTGACGAAGGAGCAGCGCTCTGAAAGCTAGTGGCATTTACGACCAAATAAACCTGTTGGGCTTTAACCTGGTGTTGTGAGACTTCTTACTGTAATATTCCTAATGCCATTCATATTTCAGCTTCTCATGTTGAGTAATGCATTGTTTTTGCTGAAGGGTGGTTGTGTATTGTGCCTGATGTTTAATGGTTATCTGCAATGGGGGAGAAGGATGCCCCTTATTACCAAATTGAAATGATGGAATAAAGTTTACCTTCCCCTCCACCCCACCCCTGTAGCCACCTCCCCCACCCCCACCAACACCCACATCCATAAAAGAAAACAAAATAAAAGTATATACACCAAGAAAAGAAAATATCTCAGTCAACCAGGCAAATCTTACTTAATTCACCTTGTTGTCTTTGGTTGTAGGCATAAGAAGTAACAAGTAAATAAATAGCGTTTTCTGGCAGCCATTTGATTCTGTACTGCAATGCCTGAGAGAGCTGGAACAACATCTGAAAGGAACACAAATGTATCTTCTGGATTTTATTGTTTCTGTGGGGTTCATTGTGCACAGCCTGAAGTTGGATAAAGCCATTAGTTTTTCTGAAAAGAAAATAAGCTGAACTCCCTCAAATAAAAGCGTCCAACTGTGACAGTTACACAACAGAAGCGGACCTGCAAAGTTCCACTGATGTCACCAGTCTGGGCTGAATTTTCTGATCTCGGCCACTGACATTAGTTGGGAAAACTTATAGAATAGAGAGGAGGAAAGTCAGCCAAATTCCCCATCTGTAAGCGGTACAGAGACAGGAATAGGCTGATCTGAACACTTCTGAATCATGGGTCCCATCACTTGCATTCGGTTCCAGCCTGGCCTTCCTGCTCAGGGTTTTTTCCAGAGTCACTTCTCCGCCCAGCAACCCTTGACCTGTCAGCCTGGAATTCCCCACGGACACTCTGTGGTGGTAGGTTCTGAGACCTCAGGTGGCCCCTCACTTTCCAACCTTCAGGATATACCTGCTCCTCCCTCTGTTAAACCTTGCTGCTTCTCCAATCAAAGCTACACTTTTCTACCCTCATGTTTTTCCACCAGTCAGAGCCCTCCTATACTCGGAAGTTCCTCCGAGCATACTAGCATTTCCTGCTCTCTCTCTCTCTCTCCCTCTGCTTCTCTCTCCAGAGGTTTGAGCTCTGCCATTTGGAATCCAGCTTTACCCTTCCACTGCTTGAGTTCACTGCTTTGCGCAATCTTTCATAATGTGCAGGGCACTCTGAATAGCTGCCCGCTGTGCACACTCGCATCTTAAAGAGAACATAGGTCCCAAGATACTTCACAGGGGAATGATAAAACAAAGTTTGACACTGAACCACGTAAAGAGATATTAGGCTAAATGACCAAACCTTTGGCCAACGACTTAGGTTGGAAGAGGTTTCTTAAGGGAACAGGGAGATAGAGAGGCAGAGAGATGCAGGGTTGGTATTTCAGAACTTGGGACCCAGGTAACTGAATCCAAAGCCGCCAATGGTAAAGAGGTTGTGATTGGAAATGCACAAGAGGCTGGAATTAGAGGAGCACAGATATCTCAGAGAATTGTGGGGTTGGAGGCAATTCCACAAATCGGGAAGGACAAAATCAAGGAAGGATTTGAAAAGAAGAATGCAAATTTTAAAATCAGGACGTTGCTTGAACTGGGAGTTAACTAAGTCACCAAACACGTGAGGTGTTAAGGCACGGGCAGCAGTGTTTTGGATGATCTCATGTTTAGTCAAGTTTCCTGTGGCCTTTGTACCCAGTAGGAGACCCTGGTAACATTGTTGCTGATCACCTGGTACAACCAGCTGCTTTCCTTAAAGGAACAATGTCCTAGTTCAGTGGGGACCAGAAAGCCCTCAAGTGCCAATTTCAAAAGGGAGGTTAAAGAGGTCAACGTCTCAACTTTGGATGCAAGAATCTGGCTGCAATGCCATAAGATCACATGGTGCTCAAGGTCAGTGAATGTATATTCACATGAGATCTCCTAACTGCCACACAATGAGTCTCACACACTTCTCAATTCACCATGCCCCCATCACTCACCCATCAGCCCTGGCACTCACGACTCATCTATACTGGAAGTGGGGGGAGGGGAGGGATCAGAGGTCTTCGGGGCTGGGAGCCGGAAGTTAGGAGGTTTGGGGATAGAAGGCTCAGAGATTGGAGGGATCAGAAGTCAGTGAGGGGTTGGAGGTCATGGATGGGGAATCAGAGGTCGGGGTTAGCAGTCTGGGATGCTGAGATAGAATGCTGAGGGGGGGCCAGACACCAGGATGGAGTGGGGGAGAAGTCATGTAAGAGTTCAAATCAGATTGGAGGGTTTGTGTTGGAGGGAGGTTCAGGTTGGAGTGTCGGGGTTCCAGTCAGGTCAGAGGGTTGTGTTGGGTCAGGGTTGAGAGTCAGGCTCACGGATTGGGTGGAGGGGGGTGTAGTCCTATGCAGGTGGGGTTAGAGGTGGCATGAACCCATGAGGAGTTTGGGAGTGGTGAGGAGAGGGTGATTTATCATGGGTGGGGTTCTCTGTGGGTTCGAGTGTGAGTGACCTGTGTGGGGCTCAGTCTGGTTATTTAAAATAGTTACACAGAAATTAGAAGAGGTTTTGTTTCTTCTAACTTTTTCTAAGCAACAATTAGCATAGTCCTGACAGAACCATCCAAAGTTAGTGATTGAAATCACTTTGTCAGATGGTTGCCAGCAGACCATGATTGTCCAGGGGAAGCGAGTGCTTCGGGACAATTGCTGCGTAAACTCTTATCCAAGAGGAATTCATCAGTACAACACTAGGGTACCCGTAAGTCCACTGATGGACAGCCAGGAAGTTGAGGGCCAATAACATTTATCCCTATCTCTTGCAGAACAAAGTGGCACACAGTTGAAAATGGCAGAGTAGTTTAAAGTTTATTTTATTTATTAGTGTCACAAGTAGGCTTACATTAACACTGTAATGAGCTTACTGTGAAAATCCCCTAGTCGCCACACTCTGGCGCCTGTTTGGGTACATTGAGGGAGAATTTACCATGGTCAATGCACCTAATCAGTATGTCTTTCAGACTGTGGGAGGAAACCGGAGCACTCGGAGGAAAACCACGCAGACACGGGGAGAATGTGCAGCCTCTGCACAGACAGCGACCCAAACCAGGAATCAAACCCGGGTCCCTGGCATTGTGGGGCAGTAGTGTTAACCACTGTGCCACCGTGTTACACCAAATAGAACAGGCAGGTCATTGATTAGGCAGCTGAAGATAGTTAGGCCTAGAAGATGAGTGGCCGCCAATAATCACAGTCATTTTCCTTGATGCTAGGTATCATAGAAATCATAGAAATCATAGAAACCCTACAGTGCAGAAGGAGGCCATTCGGCCCATCGAGTCTGCACCGACCACAATCCCACCCAGGCCCTACCCCCACATATTTTACCCGCTAATCCCTCTAACCTACACATCCCAGAACTCTAAGGGGCAATTTGTTAACCTGGCCAATCAACCTAACCCGCACATCTTTGGACTGTGGGAGGAAACCGGAGCACCCGGAGGAAACCCACGCAGACACGAGGAGAATGTGCAAACTCCACACAGACAGTGACCCGAGCCGGGAATCGAACCCGGGACCCTGGAGCTGTGAAGCAGCAGTGCTAACCACTGTGCTACCGTGCCGCCCTATGATATAGGTATGATATAGGTTCCTCTCTAACCAGTGGAAGCTTTTCTGATTGCCATTGTTTCAATTTTACAAAGGCTCCATGATACCACACTTGGTCAAATGCTGCCTTGATGTCAAGGACAGTCACTCCCATCTTACCTCTGGAATGCAGTCATTTTATCCATGTTTCGACCATGGTCAATGATATCTGGAGCTAAATGGTCCAAACTGAGTGTCGCTGAGCAGATCCTTGGTGCCACTTGATAACACCAACACATTCCATCACTTTGCTGATGATTGGAAGAAGCTAGTGGGATGTAATTGCAGTAAGAAGTCTCACAACGCCAGATTAAAGTCCAACAGGTTTATTTGGCAGCACAAGCTTTCGGAGCACTGCCCCTTCATCAGACTCACTTGATTAAGGGGCAGTGCTCCGAAAGCTTATGCTGCCAAATAAACCTGTTGGACTTTAACCTGGGGTTGTGAGACTTCTTACTGTGCTTACCCCAGTCCAACGCCAGCATCTCCACATCAGGGCTGTAGTTGGCCAGATTGAATTTGTCCTGATTTGAATATGCCTTCAGGACATACCCACAGGTAATAGTGGTGCATAGACTGATTTACAATGAAACATAAGAAACTTGATCAATGGGCAGGGAGGGGAATACCAGCCAGTATACTGACCATCCAATTAGAGATTGATTACTCTGCATTTGCTGATAGGCTCATTTGTATTTGTTGAGCCTATCAGTAGGCAATGCAGGGAAATCAGACTCCAATTGGTGTGTCTGAAAGAACAGGAAAACACTGGTCCGAACCATATGAATGATTAACCTGAAGTTTGCACATGAGGAATGAAAAGAGGAGACTGGGCGAGGAGGGACTCATGATGTGGAGATGCCGGCGTTGGACTGGGGTGAACACTGAGGCAGAGGTTGTTGACGTTTTACCGTTTTTATGACTTGACCCAGGGCTGAGGGTAGGCCAGCAACAGCGAGGCTCAAGGCCCTAAGTCCAGTCTTAGCCACAAGGAGATGCTGAGTGAGGCAGGGGGTTGCCTTTACGGCGTGCAAGGAAGTGAGATTGTAAGAATGGGAAGGGATGGGGGAATTGGGGAAGAGTGTGAGGGTGGGGGGGGGGAGAAGAGTGTGTGAGGGGATTAGTCAGGGTTGCAGACTTGCAGGAGGGGTAGTTTGTGATGGAGTTGAGGATACACGGGGAGGAAGAGTTTGTGATGGGGTTGGGGAAACACGGGGAAGAAGAGTTTGTGAGTTTGTGAGGGGGGAATGGACAGGAGAAGAGTATAGTGAGTGTTGTTTTGGAGTCACAGCTTTGTAGTTAAACGATGAATCCAATTTTTGCAGAACTTGAATTGAAGCTGCTAAAAATGTGGGATTGATGTAATCTCACCAACTGTAGCAAAACATCCCTACTTTATATTCCAATTTCTTGCAACGAATGGCAACATTTCTTTGCCTTCCTAATCACTTGGTGTACCTGCATACCAGCTTTTTGTGATTCATGTACAAGGACACCCAGACTCCTCTGCAGTGTAGGGTTCTACAATCTTTCTCTATTTTCCTGACACACTTGCATTTTACACTTATTTACAGGAAAGTTTGCTTTCCTATAAATCTGTACATAACTGTCTCTCGTTCACTAGTTTTTAATTTATAAAATTTACAAGCATATCATTGAAAGAAAGATACAAAAGCTTTAACTGCTAATTAAACACCCCATGATGCATACCCAAGTTTACACGCTCACCCAGCTCACTGACTAACTTTAAATTGTTTTTTCTTTTACTAACCCACTCACAGAGCTTCCTCCCTGTCTGTCTCTCCCTTTCTGAACTGGTCCAGTAAGGCAAAGTGACGTAAACTGGGTGCTCCAGTTTATTTGAAGTACAGCTGGTTAACAAAGGAAATCAAAATCTACCCATATCTCCAAATTGCATCGTTCTGCCAAACATGCACAGGATGCCCTAGATAATGGTTGAGTCGCCTGGTAACTGTCTCCAAGGTAATATCTCAGAAGCCTGGTCAATTTCTACTTCAGTTTTCCTGGAAATGTAAGGATGACACTCCAAATCAGATGGTGGAAATAGACTACTGTTCAGCTAATAGCTGCTGAAATAATCTAATTGTCATCACGTTGTGACAGTCTCCAGTGAAATCAGTGAACAAGTAAGTTGAACATGAATGTAATTTGCGTATTACTGTCTCCCGGACACATCTGTAACAATTACATCTCTTGCTTCCTGAGTTGTTGAATATCAAACACATTGATTTTGTTTCTTTAGGCAAATGTGGTTTTCATCCCAGAGGTATCATGATGAAAATAAAAGGCCAAAGAAAACAAGATAGAACTGTATTACGTTGAAATTCAGTGACTATTGTCATACAGACATATGCAGCAGATATTTTGTATTCACAAAAAGCAACAGGAGCAAAGGCCAGTCAATCTAGTCCAAGAGTCTTGGTTAAAGGAACAATGTTGACCTGGAAAATGGAGCTACTTCTGCTCTTCACATGGCATAGCAGGCTGGCATGGTGGCATAGTGGAGAGCACTGCTGCCTCATGGCGCCAGGGTTCAATTCTGGCCTTGGGTGACTGTGAGGAGTTTGTACGTTCTCCCCATATCTGCGTGGGGTTTCCTCTGGGTGCTCTGGTTTCCTCCCACAGTTCAAAGATGTGCAGGTTAGGTAGATTGGCCATTCTAAATTACCCCTTAGCGTTCCAAGATGTGTAAATTACATGGGGTTACAGGAAAGGGGCCTAGGTGGGATCCTCTGTCAGAAAGTTGGTGCAGACTCGATGGGCCAAATGGTTTCCTTCTGCACTGCAGGAGTTCTATGATTTGATGACATAGTACCCTGAATCCTAAAATTATTCTTTCACTACCAACAAGGCTGGTTAGCAGTAATTATGAACTTTGTACATTGTTAAAAACCCAATTACACTTCATTCAAGTGCTTATTTAAGTGCTTTATAGTAGGAATAAAAGAAAGAGACAAAGTTCTCATCAATGCAACAACTTCCCAATGATTGTAGTCTGTGTGGGGCTCAATATCACATTCTCTAGAGTGTCATTGAAAGCAACTTTTGGATTTCCTCACCTAACTGCGCATGTTCAGACTCCAGAAGTTGTTGTCAGTATCAGAGGAGTAATAGTAGCAAATGCTAATGTTTTTACCATCGCTACAACTGAAAAATCTGGGCCTTAGAAATAGAAGGAGTTTACATACATTTGGCAAGAAAGCACATCCATTTGTGGTGACAATGGGGTATCCACCTTGATGCGCCCAAGGCCAAGCTCAATGCCATCTCATACAAAGCAATGTGCTTGATGAGTACCTTACCCACCAGATTAAATGTCCACTGCTTGCACTACCCTGCCATGCTGATGTGTGCACTATCTCCAAGATACACTGCAGCAACTCACCAAGGCTTCATCGGCAGTGCATTCCAAATCTTAACCACCAGCACCTAGAAGGACAAGGGCATTTGGTGCATGGGAACACCATCATTTCCAATTTTTCTTTGGTCACACACTATTCTGATTTTAACATTTATTGCCGATGATCACTGGGCCAAAGGCCGGGAGCTCCCTACCTAAAGGGCAATGAGGGATGACTTTTACAACAATAATAACAGCCAACAGCAAATTAAATTTTTACTACACCTTTAACAGAGTAAAATGTTCTGTGATGCTTCACTGGAGCAATATCAAACAAAATTTGACACTGAGCCACTTAAGATGATATAAAGACAGAGGGCCAAAAGCTTGGTCAAAGAGGCAGGCTTTGAGGCGCTTTTTATATTCGTTCATGGGATGTGGACATCGCTGGCTGGGCCAGCATTTGTTGCTCGTCCCTTGAACTGAATGGCTTGCTAGGCTATTCCAGAAGGCAATTGAGAGTCAACCACATTGCTCTGGGTCTGAAGTCACATTCAGGCCAGACAGGGTGAGGATGGCAGATTTCCTTCCCTGAAGGATCTTAGTGAACCAGATGGGTTTTTACGACAATCGACAATGGTTTCCTGGTCATCATTAGACTTTTAATTCCAGCTTTTTTATTGAATTTCAATTTCAATTTCTACCGTGGTTGAAATTTGAATGGCTTAAAGGAGGAGACAGAGAAAGAGAGAGAGAGAGGTAGAGGAGTTTAGGGAGGAAATTGCTGAGCGCAGGGCTGAGGCAGCTGAATGCACAACCAGCAAAAGACTGAAGGAATTCAGGAATGAGCAAGAAGCTAGAATAGGAGGAGTGCAGATACCTGGGAGGGTGTAGGGCTGGAGGAGATTATAGCAATAAGGAGAGCTGTCAGCCAATCTGAATGGCCAACAGCTCTCTGGGCCATCCAGGCACAGCGCAGCAGTGGCCGGAGGAGGTATTGCAGCTCTGTGCCTGAGACTAAGGGCGGGATTTTCCGGCCGCGCTCACCCCAAGACCGGAAAATCCCATCCGAGGTCAATGGGCCTTTGCTATGATTCCCGTGGTGGGCAGGATGAGAAAATTCCACCCCAAATCTTGGGACTATAATTCTGGTAAATGCCAGAGCTCCTGGGTGGGTTTGGGAGGGGGGAGATGCCCTGGGGTTCACCAGGGGAGCAATTCAGAGGGTAGGCTGCAAGTGCCTGAGGGGAGGGCATCTCCAATCTGGTGAGGCCTTCCAATTGAGGCCCTTCCCTGCTATCCCTCCCCATCTGTGCTCGAGGGTGAGAACTTATTTTGTTTCCCACCCTTTGGGCATCTGCCAAAATTGAAGATGGATGGGTGACGGGGAGGGTGGGAGATGTGTAAAGTCAAGCAATACATTTGCATTCACGTTGGTGGTGATCTGGCTGAAATAGCTAAGGGTGTACTCTTTAGAAAATGATCTGTTCTGTTTATGCAACATTTCTTGGAAATAGGTATCCAAGGAAATGAATAAGGGAATTTCAACATCCTTTTAAAAGCAAAACATATACTTACAGGATGACTTGATAAGGAGATAGTCAAGTCAACACATCTATGGGATGTAATTTTCTTTGTGAAATTCGGCTCAACTGTCAAGCAAAACCACAAACAAATTTAAGTACATTATGTTGATCAAAAGTACAGAGGCAAGTTCATGCAAACTGAAATGATCTCATATTGAACTACTCATTTAATTGGCCACACCAAAGTGATCTGGCTTCCTCATGCACTGCATTTTCTTGGAACTGTGTAAAGGAATTTTGTGTATAATTGAATGAATTGCAGTACTGAGGGAATGAACAGTGTGTTTCCTGCTGATAAGTATGTAGCCAAAATATATAGTCATTCATTCTGTGTGTATCTGCCATGGATATGAAACACTGTATGCAATTTATATAACAAATATTGTCCACAATTTCAGTTAAATGAAAATCGCTGGTCGCTTTTTTTTAGTCATATGACCAAGGATTAATATCAACCCAATGAAACTAAACATAGAATGCATAGATGTCAGCATCTAACAGAAAAAATAATTGCAGAACTAAAACACTTTAATAATTTCATTGGCAGTTAGCTGTAAAATTAGTGGCAAAGCGGTTATCTCACTGTAGTAAACTACAGGCCCGGGTCAGGGAGCATGAGTTCAAATCCCACCTGGCAGCTAGGATATTTAAATTCAGCTTTAGTTATCCCTGAACTAACATCAATTAAGTAAGAAGTTTAACAACACCAGGTTAAAGTCCAACAGGGTTATTTGGTAGCAAAAGCCACACAAGCTTTCGGAGCTCCAAGCCCCTTCTTCAGGTGAGTGGGAATTCTGTTCACAAACAGGGCATATAAAGACACAGACTCAATTTACATGAATAATGGTTGGAATGCGAATACTTACAGCTAATCAAGTCTTTAAGATACAAACAACGTGAGTGGAGAGAGCATCAAGACAGGCTAAAAAGATGTGTATTGTCTCCAGACAGGACAGCTAGTGAAACTCTACAGGTCCAGGTAGGCTGTGGGGATTACAAATAGTGTGACATGAACCCAATATCCCGGTTGAGGCCGTCCTCATGTGTGCGGAACTTGGCTATCCATTAAGGACAGTCACCTCAGCACCTCACTGTACTGAAAGCCCACGGATAACCTCACGATGCTCCACTTCTCCAGCTTCCACCCTAAATACGTTAAAGAAGCCATCCCCTACGGACAAGCCCTCCGTATACACAGGATCTGCTCAGATGAGGAGGATCGCAACAGACACCTCCAGACGCTGAAAGATGCCCTCATAAGAACAGGATATAGTGCTTGACTCATCGATCAACAGTTCCGACGTGCCACAGCGAAAAACCGCACCGACCTCCTCAGAAGACAAACACGGGACACGGTGGACAGAGTACCCTTCATCGTCCAGTACTTCCCCGGAGCGGAGAAGCTACGGCATCTCCTCCGGAGCCTTCAACGTGTCATTGATGAAGACGAACATCTCGCCAAGGCCATCCCCACACCCCCAATTCTTGCCTTCAAACAACCGCACAACCTCAAACAGACCATTGTCCACAGCAAACTACCCAGCCTTCAGGAGAACAGTGACCACGACACCACACAACCCTGCCACAGCAACCTCTGCAAGACGTGCCGGATCATCGACACAGATGCCATCATCTCACGTGAAAACACCATCCACCAGGTACACGGTACATACTCTTGCAACTCGGCCAACGTTGTCTACCTGATATGCTGCAGGAAAGGATGTCCCGAGGCATGGTACATTGGGGAAACCATGCAGACGCTGCGACAACGGATGAATGAACACCGCTCGACAATCACCAGGCAAGACTGTTCTCTTCCTGTGGGGGAGCACTTCAGCGGCCACGGGCATTCGGCCTCTGATATTCGGGTAAGCGTTCTCCAAGGCGGCCTTCACGACACACGACGGCGCAGAGTCGCTGAGCAGAAACTGATAGCCATGTTCCGCACACATGAGGACAGCCTCAACCGGGATATTGGGTTCATGTCACACTATTTTTAATCCCCACAGTCTGCCTGGACCTGCAGAGTTTCACTAGCTGTCCTGTCTGGAAACAATACATATCTTTTTA
The DNA here is from genome assembly GCF_964213995.1 of Mustelus asterias. Lineage (NCBI taxonomy): Eukaryota > Metazoa > Chordata > Chondrichthyes > Carcharhiniformes > Triakidae > Mustelus > Mustelus asterias. The sequence continues at coordinate 124,644,167 of NC_135804.1, forward strand.
GCCTGTCTTGATGCTCTCTCCACTCACGTTGTTTGTATCTTAAAGACTTGATTAGTTGTAAGTATTCGCATTCCAACCATTATTCTGTAAATTGAGTCTGTGTCTTTATATGCCCTGTTTGTGAACTGAAATCCCACTCACCTGAAGAAGGGGCTTGGAGCTCTGAAAGCTTGTGTGGGCTTTTGCTACCAAATAAATCTGTTGGACTTTAACCTGGGTGTTGTTAAACTTCTTACTGTGTTTACCCCAGTCCAACGCCGGCATCTCCACATCATGACTAACATCAATTAAACAGGTTACCTGGTCTCTTATCTCACTGTTGTTGGTGAGGCCCTGCTCTGCAAATTTGTTCCCACGTTTCCTACATTACAACGGTGACATCGCTACCAAGGTCGCGCATTGACTGTGAGATGATGAGGTGATAAAAGGTGCAACATAGTTGCAAATTATATTTTTCTTTTATGTATTCAGCATGCTGGTAAGCTTCAAACAGCTTATCGAGATGAAATCATCCTCTTAATTGGGACATTAGCTTAGACTACATCGAGCCAAGTGGGGAGACTTATCAATCCCCAGTGAAAAGTTTACCCTTCCTGGTTATATTTTTTTCTGATTGATACAAACAGACAAGATAGGAGTCGAAGAAGGCCATTCAGGCCCTCAAACATGTTATGCTATTTGATAAGATTATGGCTGATCTGTTTGCTTTAAGTTCTACATTCCCCATCCACTCCCCAATAACCTTTGACTAACAAGAATCTATTTACCACCACCGTAAAAATATTCAATGATCCCACTTCCACCCCCTCATGAGGCAGAGAGCTCCAAAGTCGCACAAAGCCCTGAGACAGAAACATCCTCCTCATCTCTGTCATAAAAGGTGACACCTAATTTTAAAACGGCGCCCCCTAGTTCTGGACTCACCCACAAGAGGAAACATCTTTTCAATGTCCACCTCGTCAAAACCGTTCAGGATCTTATATACTTCAATCAAGTCACCCCTCACTCTTCTAAACATCGGTGGAAACAAGCTCAATCTGTCCTATCGTTCCTCACAAGACAACTCACTCACTCCAAGTGTCAATCGAGTAAACCTCCTCTAAACCACCTCCAATGCATTTACACCCTTCTTTAAATAAAGACACCAAAACTACACACAGTATTTGAGATGCACTCTAACCAATATCCTGTATAACTGAAGCATAACATTCTTACAATTCCTCTCATCATGAAGGATAGCCTTCCACTGGCTTTTTTAATTATTTGCTGTACCTGCATACTAACTTTCTGAGACTCATGCACTAAAGCACCTAGATCCCTCTGATCATCAGAGCAATGCAGCTGTTCAGTCATTCACATTGTTGTCCTGCCTGTTTCCAATATTTAAAGTTTAACGTTTATTTATTAGTATCACAAGTAGGCTTACATTCACACTACAATGGAGTTACTGTGAATATCCCTTAGTTGCCACACTCCGGCGCTGTTCGGGTACACCGAGGGAGAGTTTAGCACGGCCAATGCACCTAACCAGCACGTCTTTCGCACTGCGGGAAGAAACTGGAGCACCCGGAGGAAACCCACACAACACGGGGAGAACGTGCAGACTCTGCACAGGCAGTGACCCAAGGTGGGAATCGAAACCGGGTCCCTCTTGCTGTGCGACAGCAGTACTAACCATTGAGCCAGATTACACCACAATGGTTTCTGTAGTTATGAGATTCCTTTATCAGCCATGACATCCCTGACCAGCTTCAAACCTGAAGAAACACAGTTTACTTCAAACATTCCCACCCACAATACCCCACTTCACACCTGCCCCATCGCTCATCCTACTGTCATCAAGGAGAATTGTCATTAGTTGCTCATAAGACTACTGACAAATACAGGTTTGGTCCCTTGCAAGCTGCACAGCAGGTATAATATCAACTACCACATGAATTATTTTTTCCTTTTAAAATCGTAGAATTATACAGCACAGGAGAGGGCCATCGTGCCTGTATACTTTTTTGACAGTGATTTCCAATTAATTTCATTCCTATAGCCCTGTTACATCTTTTCCTTCATACACTTATCCGATTATCTTTTGAATGTCACTATTAAGTTTGCTTCCTTTCAGGTAGTAAGAAACATTTCCTCATATTGCCTCTTCTTTTGCCTTTATGTCCTCTGCAGTTCCCCACATCCCAGCCACCATTCCAGTTACTCTGTTCAACATCCTCTCTAAGGCATTGACATCCTTCCTAAAGTGTGGTGGCCAGAATTGAACACAATGCCCCAGCTGAGGCCCAGTCAGTGTTTTATAAAGACTTGGCATAACCTCCTTGCTTTTTGTACTCTATTGATAAAACCAAGACTCCCTTGTCATTTTGAACAACCTTCTCATCTTGCCCTGCCACCTTCAAGGATTTGTGTGTGTGTGTGTGTATGTATGTATACGCTCAGGTATCTCTGTTGCTGCACCCCTTGAAAATTGTATCATTATCCCCACCAAAATATATGACATCACAATTCTCTGGATTAAATTTCACCTCTGGTGTTTCTACTCATTTCACCAGTCAGTTTATGTCCTCCTGAAGTCTGTTATGAAGGACTCATTTCTACTACATTCTTGAGTTTTGAATCATCTGCAAACTTTGAATTTATGGCCTTTAAGCCCAAGTGCACATCCTTACAACACATCAAACAAAGTCATGGTCCTAGTCCCAGTCTCTGGGATGCAACACTATATGCTTCTCTGTACTGCATTACTACTCTCTGCTGTCTGTTCCATAGTCAGTTTTGTATCCATGGCCCTGATTTTCCAGAGAGCAGCAGCCATTGTCGGATTGATACCCCACTCAAACTTTCTCCTGTCTTGACACTGCTCCGCATTGCTGGCCGGGTTTTCTGAGCCAAGCTTCTCCAGAAATGAAGAATGCAGTGTCCCTCAGAGAGGTCCATCACAACACTGTACCACTGCGGAGCAGGAGAGGGCATGGGGGAAAGGACACATTACCTTGTAACAGCGTTAGCTTTTCGGTCAATTTAATTGTCCGGTTTGAATGTTTATGAATGGCTGATTGGATCAATGACCGAAAGGGTGGATAGCTGGATGAGGTAAGTGGGTAAATGACTGGGGTATCAGGTGACTGAGGTGGTAGGTGGGTAGAGGCAGGTGGGTGAGGTGACAGGTGGGTAGGCTGTTAGGTGAGTATGGTGGCTGAGGTGGCTGATGAATAGGGTGGCAGTGGGATGAGATGGTAGGTGGTTAGGGTGGCACGTAGGTAGGGTGGCAGTTACATAGATTGGCAGTTGCGGAGGAAGACAGATAGGTGACGTGGCAACGAATGAGATAGTAGATGAGTAAGGTAGCAGGTGGGTGAGGTGGCAGACAGATGAGACCGTAGGTGGGTCAGCTAGGGAGGGGTAGTCAGGTCAGAAGCTAGTCAGGTCTGGTCAGGGAGCTAGTTGGGTGGTCAGGGTTGGTATTTGGGTCATGTAAGGAGGTAGTCGGTGGTTCGGGGGGGATAGTGGGAGGGGGTATCAGTGTGAGTGATTGGAGTGTCAGTTCTTTACTTACCCAGGAGTTAGACAAGGAAGTTCTTGTCTAACCCGTCAGTGAAGCTTTAATGCCTCCATTGCCACGTAGCACTGTATCTCGGATTGCACCAGTCTGCAACACATGGTCACGACAGCTCTTTACACTGGATGACCATTAGGTCTTCCAGCGGCAGCTAATGTTTATCCCGGAGTGCACGCCCAGGAACAGCCCATACAGAAGAGTCCTGCGTCATGGAATTACTGAGGGTGAATCTCGACAGAAATAGCTGTGTCTCCTTCCAGGCCTGCTTAGCAGAGGCACGTTCCAGGAGGAGGTGGGTCCAGGACTGTTTTACTCATTGGGCTCGGAACACACTGATCAAGGTCACTTGTACACATTTCAGCAACTGCCTCCCCTCTTTGTGTTTTGTGCTATTACTATCCCAGTCCATACCAGGATAATGACTGTAAACATGACTGTAACACTACATTCTGCACCCTCGCCTTTCCTTCTCCCCTATATACTCTATGTATATTTTGTCTGTATAGCGCACAAGAAACAATGTTTTTCACCGTATCCTAATACGTGACAACAATAAATCAAGTCAAGTAATTTATGTTCCCCTGATCACCATGTGATTCTTGCCTCATTGTGTCACCACCTGTCAATTTCCCCATTTACCTCCTTCCTACCATTTGGTGGAGGGTAGATCGAATAAATGGTCTGGACAGAAATGGAAACAAATTCGACTATTAACTGGTTTGTTTATGTAAAATTAATGAGTGAACTGTAAAGAACTGAGACAATGACATGTTCTACACTCCATTTATAAAATTAATAAAGGCACACTTTGCTGGCTGGACAGACCCTTGAACACTTGAAAAAATGGGAGCCTCAGTGCTGAATTTCTCAGCCCGAAAGTTGTGTCGTTGCCTCCTTACCTTTAGGTGACCGAGTTGTCTGTAAATGAGTCATCATCAATACACTGGAGCTGTGAACATTGTCAGGCATCCCTTCATGTTTCCTCAATTCACTTTCAAGAATTCTTTATAAAATTAACATTGGCCTTTTACAAACATTCACATGCAAGATAACAGTGATTATTAGAGTTGTCTTTGTTCTTCAGTGAAACTCTGCTGCTGCTATCATTTGGTTCAAGTTCTCAGCATTTTATTTCAAAAGTAAAGCTTGCCCTTAGCATCCATTTTAATTGCAATGTGCTCTCACTGATTTGTATTTCTTTTCCTTTACCCGCAGTTTGTTTTTCACTGTGCTTCGCTGTCCGGATGTGGGATTGGCCTTTTCCTGTGCTTCCTGTAAAAGTCATCTCACGTTGTTTGTTCTTTACATATCCCTTGTGAGCAGCTCCGATCCTGAAATGTTTGGTTCAGTTACATTTTAAACACACTGTAGTCGGTAAAAAATACCTCTGAGGCTGATATGAATCAAAATAGAGTAGGCTTTATTCTCACAAGCTTGCTGGAGAACTTGACCCCTTGAAAGTGGAAGCCAAAGTTCTCCCTGAACACAGAAAAGTGGGGATATATATACATTATGGCTCCCAGCACCAGTCACGACACAAACACTGGTCTGGTCATGAATCAAAGTCCATACAACAGTCCTTGATCACGAAGCAGCAGCTCTCTGGCAGCTGTAGTCATGATACAGTCTGAGGTTTCCTGCTCTTCCACGGCCCTTCCTTTGAAGTTACCGGTACAATTGTAGCTGGCCCAGCGGGAGTCCTCCTTTAAACGACTGTTATCATGCCCCACATCTTGTAATGCTTTCTTCCATTTACATTTACCACGCAAGCCTGTAGAAAAGGTAAGACTTGCATGTCTGCAAACACATTCACATTTACATTTACATTTGACTATCTATTGTTATAAGAATAAAAGTTAACTTGTATTAATGTCAGAAGCAGTATAAACAAGGGGATTAGCCATAATGAAGGGTTATGCTTGTGATACATTCTGAGTACAAAGTTCAACCTTTTAGGTACAAAATACATTGAGTACAAAAAACATTCACCCTTTCCCTTCTTCACACACGTTTGCAGCGGATTCACTGACAACCTAATTTCCTAGGTTACGATCATTTTGGACAATGTTTTTGTTATTTCCTTAAAATCATAGAATCCTTACAGTGCAGAAGGAGGCCATTCAGCCCATCATGCCTGCACCAACAATCCCAACCAGGCTCTATATCCATAACCCCATGCATTTATCCTTCTCGTCCTCCTGAACACAAAGAGGCACGGCCAATCAACATAAACCACACATTTTTGGACTGTGGGAGGAAACCGGGGCACTCAGAGGAAACCCACGCAGACATGGGGAGAATGTGCAAACTCCGCACTGACAGTCACCTGAGGCCAGAATCCTACCTGGGTCCTTGGCATTGTGAGGCAACAGTGCTAACCTCTGTGCCACCCTCCCACCCCAAATGATCTACTTTTTTTTTCACGGAAATTAAATAAATGTATTGGTTTGCAATGAAATGCCTAGATCCTCTACTGAGGAGCTTGGGCTTTCTACACTGCTCTTAATAGACCTATTCAGATAATCCACATGTAGCTTTCAACTGGTTCTGATTTAATTAGAATATCCTGACATTTAATAGTATAATTGAGTACCTACTGGTGCCAAAATCTAGTGATTGGCCGGTTTTTCAGGAACTGCTTTCCTACATCCAAGTTTAGAATCCCACCCTTGTAGCACATTGCTGGTTGAAGAATAGGAATCAATGCAATCTATCGTCCATTGTTTTCTACAATAGACTTCAACTGAGTACAATTGGATTAAAATTAATTCACTATGCCTTTCCTGGGAAGCGGTTTAATTCACTGCAGCTTACAAAACCTTACAGGATAGAAGGTGGCCGTTTGGCCCATTGGGTGTTGGTGTTGACTCCTTGAACTGAACTTTCTAGGCTACTCTCTTCCTTTTCCCTCATAGCCCTGCACATTTTTCCTTTTTAAGTATAGATCCAATTCCCATTTGAAAGTTGCTGTTGAATCTGCTTCCACCACCCTTTCAGGCAGTACATTCACTTACATTTTGTTGCAGATCAATTCACAGAATCACAGAACTGTTGTGGTGCAGAAGGAGACCATTCGGCCCATCGTGTTTGCAGCAGCTCTCCAACTGAGCATCATGACTTAGTGACATTCCCTGCCTTTTCCTATACCCCTGCACCTTGCTTCCATTCAAATAATCATCGAATAACCTCCTGAATTCCTTCAATGATCCTGCCTCTACCACACTTCCAGGCAGTGCATTCCAGACCTGAATCACTCGTGTGAAAAAGCATTTTCTCACATCACATTTACTTCCTATGCAAATCACTTTAAATCTGAGCCCTCTCGTTCTTGGTGCTTTTACAAGCAGGAGCAGTTTCTCTCTATCTACTCTGTTCAACCCCTCATGATTTTGAATATCTCTATTAAATCTCCTCTCAGCTTCCTTCTCTCCAAGGAGAACAGTCCCAACCTCTCCAATCTATCCTCATGACTGAAGTTTCTCATCCCTGAAATCATTTTTGTAACGCTCTTCTGCGCTCTCTCAAATGTGTTCACATCCCTCCGATAATGTAGTGCCCAGAACTGTACACAATGCAGCTGAACTTAATACCCTTGTAAATGTCCCTAACTTTGGACTGATATTCATGCATTATGAGAACATTTACTGATCTCTGGATCATCTGATCTCTTGGGTGCAATCCTCAGTGCAGCTCAATTAGCAATTGATAACCACATTGAACCAAGGGGACTCAATTCTATATACAAGGCTTTGATAGACACTATCTGTTTCTCACAGATCCAGTAACAATAAACTGAGGTGATAAATCTAGCTCCAGCTTATTAAAGTCCACTGGCTGGTGCAGTATGTCAGAGAAAGGCAGTAATTAAAATTAATTTGTTTTTTTTGCATTATTTACATCTTTCTCTGTAGACGCACCTAGAGTTCCATTTAATTACAAAGTAGATCAAGACTAATTTGTTGACTGGTGGTTATCTGACGGATGGCAGCGTTATAACTACGCTGCTAAGGCCTGCTATGTTGTGCTAAATTAAACCCAGTGACAGTGCTGCCTTGGATCCTGAACAGATCTGTTCCCATAGATATCACAGGTCTTGGCAGCTGCATAAACACTGGTCCCAATTTTGCTGTCACAGAAACAGTGAAGCTTGGTGAATTTAATGTCATTAATGCAAAAATGCTGAGGCAACTTCAGATGAGCAGCGAGTGCACGGTTAAATGGCAAAAGTCACCATTCATGTTTTGCCACTCTGCTGTTAAGCTTAGCAAACATGGCAGTTCCCAGGCAACGTCACCATCAGAATGTATTGAATGGCTCGAAGATGTAGCTACAAACTAAACTCTCCACAGAAAGTTGAGTCTGTCATTAATTACTTTTTCTGAATGGAGGTTGGTCACCAGTGGAGTGCCCCAGGGATCTGTTCTGGGACCCTTGCTGTTTGTCATCTTCATAAATGACCTGGATGAGGAAGTGGAGGGATGGGTTGGCAAGTTTGCCGACGACACGAAGGTTGGTGGTATTGTGGAAAGTTTGGAGGGATGTCAGAAGCTGCAGAGTGACATAGATAGGATGCAAGACTGGGTGGAGAAGTGGCAGATGGACTTCAACCTGGATAAATGTGTAGTGGTCCATTTTGGCAGGTCAAATGGGATGGACGAGTAAAATATCAGGGGTAAGACTCTTAGCAGTGTAGAGGATCAGAAGGACCTTGGGGTCTGGGTCCATAGGACTCTAAAATTGGCCTCGCAGGTGGAGGAGGTGGTTAAGAAGGCGTATGGTGTGCTGGCCTTCATCAATTGAGGGATTGAGTTCAGGAGTCGGGGGATAATGATGCAGCTTTATAAGACCCTTGTCAGACCCCACCTGGAGTACTGTGCCCAGTTCTGGTCGCCTCATTACAGAAAGGATGTGGAAGCCATAGAAAGGGTGCAGAGGAGATTTACAAGGATGTTGCCTGGATTGGGTGGCATGCCTTACGAGGATAGATTGAGGGAGCTCGGTCTTTGCTCCTTGGAGAGACGAAGGATGAGAGGTGACCTGATAGAGGTTTACAAGATGTTGAGAGGTATAGATCGGGTGGATTCTCAGAGGCTTTTTCCCAGGACTGAAATGGTTGCTACGAGAGGTCACAGGTTTAAGGTGCTGGGGAGTAGGTACAGAGGAGATGTCAGGGGTAAGTTTTTCACTCAGAGGGTGGTGGGTGAGTGGAATCGGCTGCCGTCAGTGGTGGTGGAGGCAAACTCAATAGGGTTTTTTAAGAGACTTCTGGATGAGTACATGGGACTTAATAGGATTGAGGGTTATAGGTAAGTCTATTTATAAGCCTAGGTAGGTAGGGACACGACCGGCGCAACTTGTGGGCCGAAGGGCCTGTTTGTGCTGTAGTTTTTCTATATTCTATGTTCTAAAGGTGCAAGTACTGTTTTAACAATGTGATAAATGTAAATTATTGCCAATAATCATCACTGAAATTGAAAATTAACTATTAGAACTGAATAGTCTCATTCATTACTTCAGGTATTAATTGTTGTTGGATATTACAAAAAATGTAAAATTTAATTTTTTTGTTTAACATTTTCTTTCTCTTCTGTAATCTAATGTTTCCTTCTCTTTGTTTTTCTGTGCCAGATACAAGACTGAATCCACTCATTTTAACTAAGCTTCTTTCTCCGTCCGTCTATTGTTTGTATCTCAATTCTTCAATCTGGTTGGTTAAGGGGTTACCTTGGCAATTGTTCTGAGTGCTCAGATTCCAGGTGCCCTGTTTTGCTCATCGAGCTGCTATCGGTTTGCACTTGCAGCAAATTAATGGGCAAAAATATTCTATGTTGAAGGGTCGACACCTTTAGGTGCCCTGCTCCAGGAAAATCTGGCCCATTGTAGTTAGAGATGAAGGTGACCAGCACGGCTCATTCTGCTGGGAGAGGACAGTGAGGTTGTTTGGGGATCACTCACTGCATTTCTGTAGCTACGAGTGTGGTTTGTCCACATACAAGTTTTGAATCACAATTGCATAGCAACTGCACAATTGGTTTTTGGGTTCACTGTGGAATCCATTTGGATTCACGACACACGACAACACAGAATCGCTGAGCAGAAACTGATAGCCAAGTTCTGCACACATGAGGTCGGCCTCAACCAGGATCTTGGGTTCATGTCACACTACATGTAACACCCGCGACTTGCCTGGGCTTGCAAAATCTCACTAACTGTCCTGGCTGGAGACAATACACACCTCTTTAACCTGTGCTTAACCCTCTCTCCGCTCACATTGTCACATTTAAGACTTGATTACCTGTTCAAGACTCGCATTCCAACTATTATCTTGTAAATTGAGTTTGTGTCTATATATGCTCTGTTTGTGAAGACAACTCCCTCTCACCTGATAAAGGGGCAGTCCTCCAAAAGGTTGTGCTATCAAATAAACCTGTTGGACTGCAACCTGGTGTTGTGAGATTTCTTACTGTGCTTACCCCAGTCCAATGCCAGCATCTCCACATCATGGAATCCACTTGGCACAGGGTCCCACAGGTATGTTGCTTGGACCACTTCTTTGAATTGTACAGTGTGTGTCAGGGAGATCATTGTGTATATGGTTTGCAATCAGAGGATAAAACAACAAAGGCTCAGTGGTGCCTTTGTCACCTGTATGAACAGGCAGGTTTGTTTAAAATTCCATCCAAAGAATAGCACACCCAACACAGCAGAACTCCCTCACTACAATGAAGATTCAATTTTTTGCTTGATCTGCTTTGGTGTGTCCTGGTAATAATTTCTCTCATGCTGGGGAAGAGGACTATCAGTTGACCAGAGAGCTAACAGAACCTAGGTTAAACACAACTGATGAAATGTCTGGTTAAAATATAATTGTAGAATTAATTTTAATGCTGATTTGCCTCCACTGGATTCCTCTTTGAAGATACCGTACTGACCTCTAGTGGTCATTTCTGAGGTTAAATGTTTGAGTGTTAAATGCAAATGTCAAACCCCATCTTGTTACAGCATTCACATAAATCCATTTCTTATAACTTGCAGCACTAAATACAAAGTAGGACTGGCAACATATGCTGTAAGAAGTTTAACAACACCAGGTTAAAGTCCAACAGGTTTATTTGGTAGCAAAAGCCACACAAGCTTTCGAGGCTCTGAGCCCCTTCTTCAGGTGAGTGGGAATTCTGTTCACAAACAGAACTTATAAGACACAGACTCAATTTACATGAATAATGGTTGGAATGCGAATACTTACAACTAATCCAGTCTTTAAGAAACAAAACAATGGGAGTGGGGAGAGCATCAAGACAGGCTAAAAAGATGTGTATTGTCTCCAGACAAGACAGCCAGTGAAACTCTGCAGGTCCACGCAACTGTGGGAGTTACAAATAGTGTGACATAAATTCTGATTCTAGGATCGCATGATAAAGACTCAGGAGGAAAAAAGCAGAAATATTTATGTGAAATAGTGTGACATAAACCCAATATCCCGGTTGAGGCCGTCCTTGTGTGTGCGGAACCTGGCTATCAGTTTCTGCTCCGCGACTCTGCGCTGTCGTGTGTCGCGAAGGCCGCCTTGGAGAACGCTTACCCGAATATCAGAGGCCGAATGCCCGTGACCGCTGAAGTGCTCCCCAACAGGAAGAGAACAGTCTTGCCTGGTGATTGTCGAGCGGTGTTCATTCATCCGTTGTCGCAGCGTCTGCATAGTTTCCCCAATGTACCATGCCTCGGGACATCCTTTCTTGCAGCGTATCAGGTAGACAACGTTGGCCGAGTTGCAAGAGTATGTACCGTGTACCTGGTGGATGGTGTTCTCACGTGAGATGATGGCATCTGTGTCGATGATCCGGCACGTCTTGCAGAGGACGGCCTCAACCGGGATATTGGGTTTATGTCACACTATTTCACATAAATATTTCTGCTTTTTTCCTCCTGAGTCTTTATCATGCGATCCTAGAATCAGAATTTATGTCACACTATTTGTAACTCCCACAGTTGCGTGGACCTGCAGAGTTTCACTGGCTGTCTTGTCTGGAGACAATACACATCTTTTTAGCCTGTCTTGATGCTCTCCCCACTCCCATTGTTTTGTTTCTTAAAGACTGGATTAGTTGTAAGTATTCGCATTCCAACCATTATTCATGTAAATTGAGTCTGTGTCTTATAAGTTCTGTTTGTGAACAGAATTCCCACTCACCTGAAGAAGGGGCTCAGAGCCTCGAAAGCTTGTGTGGCTTTTGCTACCAAATAAACCTGTTGGACTTTAACCTGGTGTTGTTAAACTTCTTACTGTGTTTACCCCAGTCCAACGCCGGCATCTCCACATCATAACATATGCTGTACCAAAGAACCAAGAAACAACTGAAATTTTCTTTATTCTGAAGTACATGCTATTGCAGTCATTGGGCATTAACCTTTTGAAGATTGAAGAGGTGTTTCTATCTAATTAAGTTAAGAACAAAACAGCCCATCATCTGAGCTAATCACTAAAAGACATGGTACCGGCTTTCTTGAAAACTGATTCTAATCTGAAAACAGGAGGAAAATGTGTTTTTCACTTTAAATATAAAACTCCTTACAAGTCAGACAAATAATAAACTTAAGACAAACAATAAATGGTTAGGATGCCAGATGAAAAGGTGGAAAAGTCCAGAAAAATTAAGGAGTCACACATTTTTAATTGTTTTCAAGTTGAAATTCACTTCACAGGATCGGAGGATTTGTACAGTGCAGAAGGACGTCTAACGGCCCATTCAGCGGAATTCTACTGCCCTGCCACCATGGAATCAGAGCGGATGAGGGGCAGACAACAGAAATGTCCGTTGACCTCAGGTGGGAATTTCTGGTCTCGCTCGAGTGAGTCCACAAAATCCCACCCATTGCGTCTGTTCTCTGAATGAGCAATTCACCTTGTGCCATTCTCCCACCTTCTCCCCATAACCCTGCACATCACCCCTTTTTCAAATAACACTCTAATTCTTTTCTAAATGCTCGATTGAACCAGCTTCCACCACACTCTCAGGCAGTGCATTCCAGACCATTAAACACCCACTGCCTGATAAAGTATTTCTCATATGACTGTTGCTTCTCGGGCGGCTCGATGGCACAGTGGTTAGCACTCCTCCCTCACAGCGGCCAGGGACCCGGGTTCGATTCCTGGTTTGGGTCACTGTCTGTGTGGAGTTTGCACATTCTCCCCGTGTCTGCGTGGGTTTTCTCCGGGTGCTCCGGTTTCCTCCTGAAAGACGTGCTGGTTAGGTGCATTGACCCTGAACAGGCGCCAGAGTGTGGCGACTAGGGGAGTTTCAGTTACTTCATTGCAGTGTTAATGTAAGGCTTACTTGAGACTAATAAATCAACTTTACTATTTTACTTTGCTTCTTTTGTAAATTACTTTAAATCTGAGCCCTGTCACTATCAGTCATTTCACAAGTTTTTCATGTGTTTTTCATTTAAAAACCTTCTTCGCTGAAGCTTTACTGAAGGATCACCAGAAAGTAAGAAAAAATGTATTTCTGTCTTTTGTGACAATCCTTCAGTTTGAGTTTAACAGAAAAACATGTCAATTCGGTGGAATTCAAAAGTTAACTTTGGTAACAATCATCATTCAAAAAGGCAGAATTTGAGAAGATTTTAACATTGGTTTCTAACTGTGGGCAATGGATTCTGTAACTACTCCTGGGACTGGTTCATATTTTACAGGATTTCTTTGCACTACCCTCTTGGGAAGTGTATTTTCCACCTTCCCAGCTTGGTTCAGTAAAACTATGGTTGTTTTGCCCTCAAGGTTCATAAACAAAAAAAAACTACTATACCCATTGAATGCACAAGTAATCTGCTTCACCTCAAAAAAAATTGAAACTTGCAGAATTTTCATTTCAAATAATTATTTGTAAATTAGGAAAAAACCTAATGTGGTGATTGATGCCTTGTCCCAAAATTTCATGCATCAATGCACTGATGGTGCTTTTTTATTCACAATGTTAGACGGTTGTATTCCATAACCGTAAGGGGGAAAGAATTATTTCAGCTTCCGGGTATTCTAATTCTCCTGTCAATCACACCTGGAGGCTGCATTGCTGAGAGAAACTGGGATTGATTTTACGCACACAATTTTCATCTACTCACTGCATGTTGCTGGAACAATCTTCGTCTTTTTATCAGAAGAAACAAAAGCAACTGTGTTACCCACAGAAATTTTGACAATGAGGGAGTTGCAACCATGGAGATAAAATACTTGGACTTCAAGTACAATGTAGCTTAGATCCACTACAGTCCTTCTTTATTTTTGATACTTTACAAGTTTACACGTGTACATCGGACAACAGTGAAAACAACCATAATTTTTTTTGGTTTTTAAACCCATCTCTGTTGCTGGCTCCTTTATCCTGGGGATGGAACAGCCTCTGCATTTGTAAACTGCAGTTACACTGCAAACACATTGTACTTACTTGGCCCTGCAAAGCAATGCTTTTTACTGACAAATAGAATAGCAGCTATGTTAAAGTATGCTCTTTCTGTGTGATGCAGTGAATAAGATCCATATAATTTCAACTTGAACAACAGTTAATTTAAAAATAAATCTATAAAAGGATTCCTTTCTTGTCTAGAAACAGATCCAGGAAATTGATTTTTTACACAAACTGAAGGCCATTTCATTTTCAGACATCATCGAGGACTTGACCTCTTGCAACTACAGTCACCCTATTATCGTATCAGGATCAAGTTACAATCGACTGTATATACACTCTGAACCATTCTGAACTTGTTTAGATTATCAGCTGCATTTTAAAATAAAGCCAAGAAGAACATGGCTGTACTAAATTGAGCATTTGTACTAGAACAGCGCTGATCCCAATTCACATCCAGTTAAACCATAAACTTGCGGCAAAACTAAATGAAACTAAATTTGTGCGCTTGAGCAGAGTTCGAAAACTTTGGGCTTGTATCAACATAGGTGTTAACAACACCTATCGATTGAAGTACATTTTGGTCAGCTGTGACTATGCTATAAGGTTAATTTTAATGCATTTTGTCGAATTCCCAAATCAAGCATTTTTAACACATTCTTGGTCTCAGAGCTATTACTGCCTCTCTCATCAATTGGCAATAACCTCAGCAACTCTGTTTAGCAACCTCCATCTTATTCTTAGACGTGTCCCTAATAAAACAGTACCCTTACTGCTTGTTACACCACGGATAGAGGCTCAGTCATTAATAAATTACCCTACAAAACTTTCTCTTTGTACTCAACCCTTTGCAATACTGTGAGACCTTCACTCTTTGACTGTCAAATGCATTGTTATAGCTGGGTGTCCACTCAACATTAACATAGAACATAACCCCCAGCTATGTGGGCCATTCTCATGTAACAAATATTCAACCACGGTCTCTGACTTTAACTTCAAGATACATCAATTAGACTTAACTATTCATTTTTTTTTCAAGCAAGAATTCTCCCTTATGCTGGTTTATTTAACTTACTTAATTCAAACAACTGGATAAATCAAAGTAATTTGGGGAAAAATGACTTGACAGCACATTTGCTCACTAAAATGGAAGTAATCTGCACAGAGCATTTGAGATGTTCTGTGTGCATTTAAACACTCTGTTTGCATTTTAAATAGTTCATCTAAAAGCATTGCTAATAATAAATAAATAATGTCTCTTTTTTATATATTTGCATTAAAACCATAAGCAAAGCAACAAAGGCAAATATTAGCCCAGAGTGACGGTTCTGCCTCCTCTTCTTGCTGCTGCACTACGCCGACGGATCTTCATGGAGGAGAAACGGTCATTCAGGGTCACATTTGTCTGCAATAAAACATATTCTGTTAGCATTAAATAAACTGGGAGGACAAGTATGTTCTGCTCAAAGAGAGTCAGCATGGATTCACCAACAGTAGGTCACCGCAATAACCTAGTTGAATGTCTGAGCCGGCTAGTGGGTAGAAAAGTATCTGCTGATGTGGCAGCATGAACTTCCTGATGTGCTATCAATTAGGCAAAAGACTACTTGTGTGCCAATACAACTGTAGGCTTTTATTCATTACAGATCCAGGAGCACATCCCAACAGATAACCGACCCGAACTGAACAAGGAGGAGGAAACAGCCACCTTTATACTAGGTGACAAGGGGAGGAGCCGAGCCAGCAGGGGATGTGTCCAGGCATGACAAAAACAACGGTGGTCCAAGCAGGACAAAGGCACAACTGAAGTCCACCACACTTCCAAAAGGCATTTGAAACTTATACGGTGTAACACAGGCGAACAAACTGTAGATATCCAAGGTCAAATGCAGTTAGGAATGTGGTCATTATACAGCAGAACATAAAGAGGAATTTTGTTCCTTTTGGAAGAATATCTGACCTTTTACACAATTCTTCTGTAGATTTGATATCTGTCATAATTTTCCTGTCAATTTTGTGTGATATAAACTCACTAGTTGGAGCAATGGAAGAGAAGCTGATCATGCTCAGTTGTCCTAACGTTGCCGCACTTCACCAGCATCATGGATGGCACTTAACCAGAATATCTGTCCAACTGCAGAGTGCACAAAATGAAGCAAACTTTTGCATTTATGGCTCAGCATCATCCCATTCATAAAGAAACAGAAACATTGCAAATAGAAGCAGAGAAGGCCATTAAGCCCCTCAGTCTGCTCCGCCATTCAATATGATCATGTTTGACTCTCTATCTCAACGCCATACTCCAGTGCTCTCCCCATATCCTTCGAGTCTAGAAATCTATTTCCTTCTTCAACACATTCAGTGACTTGGCCTCTACAGCCATAGGTTTACCACCATCTGGGTGAAGAAAATTCTCCTCAGCTCAGTCCTAAATGGTCTACCCCGTATCCTGAGACTGTGACCCCTTGTTCTAGATAGCCCCAGCCAGGGATAACATCATCCTTTCAGTCAGTCTGTCCAGCCATGCCAGAATTTTAGAAGTGTCTATGATAAGCTCTCTCATTCTTCTAAACTCCAGTAATTATAGGTCTAGTTGGACCCAATCTCTCCTCATACAACAATACCAGGAATCAGTCGAGTGAATCTTTGCTGCGTTCCCTCTATGGCAAGTATATCCTTTCTTAGGTAAAGAGAACTAAACTGCACACAAAACTCCAGGTATGATCTCACCAAGATTTTATACAGCTGCAGTCAGACACCCTTGTTCTGATGATGGCACTTTCCAAAATAGCACTGCAGATATGTCTTCCTTCTTCCTCAATCGTGGTTTTCCACCCACTGTGGTTGAAAGGGCTCTTGACTGCCTCTGACCCATCCCCCAGGCCACTGCTCTCACCCCCTCCCCTCCTTTCCAGCACCAGGTTAGGGCCCCCTTGCCCTCACTTTTCACTTCACCAGCCTCCGCATTCAAAGGATCGCCCTCTGCCATTTCCACCAACTCCAGCACGATGCCACCACTCAACACATCTTCCCCTCAACCCGCCTGCTCCACCCCATCATCATTCCAGAGGCACACCCTGGTCCATTCCTCCATCACACCCAACACCTCACGCCCTGCCTATGGCACCTCCCTATGCAATCGTAGAAGATGCAACACCTGCCCCTTTACCTCCTCCCTGCTCACCGTCCCAGGTCCTAAACACCCCTTTCAGGTGAAGCAATGCTTCACATGCGCCTTCTTCAATCTGATCTATTGTATTCGCTGCTCCCAATGCCATCTACTCTTCATCGGAGAGACAAAATGTAGACTTGGTGACCGCTTTGCTGAACACTTTCGGTCTGTCTGCAAGCAGGACCCAGACCTTTCTGTCGCTTCAACACACCACCCTGCTCTCCTGTCCACAAGGCCTTCCTTGGCATTTTGCAGTGTTCTAGTGAACTCCAATGCAAACTAGAGGAACAGCACTTCATCTCCTGATTGGGCACTTTACAGCCTTCTGGACTGAACATTGAGTTCAACAACCTCAGAGCATGAACTCTCCCCTCCACCTTTCCCCATTTCCATTTATTTTATTTCATTTTGGTTCTTCTTTTCATCTCATTCATCCACTTTTATCATCCTTCTTTCTCTCTTCCATTTTTTCACTTCTCCATTCCTGAATTCTCCCACTTCCCCCATTCACCCCTCCCCGCCCCCCCACCCAAAACCTCCATCAGGCCAACTGCCTTAACCATCTGTACCTCTGTTCTGCCATTCACTCATTCAGATCTCTTAAGGGGTACTTTTAGCTCCTCGCCTAGCTGTCTTTATCCTCATTTATATTCCCTTTGTCCTTTTACAGCCCTCCCCCACTCCCATAGTATAAATCTTTTCTGATTTTCTTTGCCCTTCGCTCTGACAAAGGGTCATCTAGATTTGAAACATTGGCTCTATTCTCTCTCCACAGATGCTGTCAGACCTGCTGAGATTTTCCAGCATTTTCAGTTTTTGTTTCAGATTCCAGCATCCGCAATAATTTGCTTTTACCCTTGCTCCTGTAGTCAACATACCGAGTGAAATTTTCCCAAAATTTGTTAAGAATGTCTGGCTCTGACTGAAAACTGGCCTGTATCTCCCTAGATGCACTGCCAAGCTTTCAAACCAGATCTTGAGCCACTCTGACAAAATAAAATCAATGAGTGGGCAGGATTTCTGCCATCAGTTTGGCAGAATGGAGCAGGGCCTGAGCCTCTACAGAGATCAGGGTGCCATCTTTAAAGGGTGCCCTGATCAGAAATGAGGTTAATCTCCCCCCAGCCCTTCCCACCTTCCTCCCTCTGCCATGAAGGATCAGGAGCTCCCCCTCCCACTGCACAATTATCAATGGCTTTTGCCTCTCCATTGGATAGTTATTGGGGACTTCCCTCCCCCCGCAGCAGTATCACTGACGCTGACTGTCACTGCCAGGGCATGTCCCTCTCTCCACGGAGGCCTGTACTTACTTTGGCAACCCTGGCATGATCCCCTCAATCCCCGCCTTCATAAAGCTGTTGTGAACCTCAGTGAGGGGAATCATGTGATCGGTAGGCCCTTAAAAAATATGCAAATTAATTCAAATATATTTAAGTGAGGTCCCCATCTGGAACCGGCAAGGGGTGGGGAAGATTGGGAAACAAGATTTCGCCAGCAAGAATTTCGATCCCCAACTCTCTCAGGATTATGTGCCAATGTTGCCATTTGCGCTTGTGGTGCTGTTTGCAGGCACAAAATCACCGCCACCATCTCCTTTTCAGTAACTGGCATACAGGGACAACCAGAACGCTTTGTACATCAACAAGCACTGCTGCTTCACAGCTCCCGGGACCTGGGTTCGATTCCCGGCTTGGATCACTGTCTGTGTGGAGTTTGCACATTCTCCTCATGTCTGCGTGGGTTTCCTCCGGGTGCTCTGGTTTCTCCCACAGTCCAAAGATGTGCGGTTTAGGTTGATTGGCTAAAATTGCCCCTTAGTGTCCTGAGATGCGTAGGTTAGAGGGATTAGTGGGTAAACGTGTAGGGATATGGGGGTAGGGTCTGGGTGGGATTGTGGTCGGTGCAGACTCGATGGGCCAAATGGCCTCTTTCTGCACTGTAGGGTTTCTATGATTCTATGATTCTAAAAAAACATTTCCAATTTATCACTACTTAAGTAATACGCTGCTACTCTGTTTTCCCTATCGAAGTGGATAATTTCACATTTATCTGCATTATACTGCATCTACCATGTATTTTCCCACTCACTCAACTTGTCTAAATTGCCTTGAAGCCTCTTTACATCCTCCACACCATTCACATTCCACCTAGTTTTGAATCTCCAGCAAACTTGGAAATATTACATTTGCTTCCACCATCCAAATCATAGATCTCGATTGTGAATACTGATCCGTGTGGACCAACCTGCCAATCTAAAAAAGACCCATTTATTCCTACTCCTTTTCCTGTTTGCTAATCAATTCTCAATCCATGCCAATGTATTACCTTCAGTCCCATAGGGGTAACTAACCTCTCATCTGGGACTTTATCCACTCATGTGGGAGTTGATCAAATGTTTTCTGAAAATCCAAATACACCACATCCACATCCTATGCCCTCAAAAAAACGCAGTAAGTTTGCCAAACATGACATTCCTTTCATAAATCCATGTTGGCTTTGTCTAATCCTATTGATATTTTCTAAATGTCTTACTATCACTTCTTTTGTAATAGACTCCAGCATTTTCCCTACTAACAATGTTAGGCAAACTGGTCTGTAATTCCCTGTTTTCTCCTTGGCTCCTTTTTTAAAAAAATAGCGGGGTTACGTCTGCCACCTTCCAATCTGCCAGGACTGTTCCAGAACCTACAGAAATTTGGAAGATGACAACCAACTTTTTCCATGGCTACCTCCTTTTACCCCTGGGATGTAGCTGATCAGGCCCTGAGGATTTACCAGCTTTCACTCCCATTAATTTCTCCAGCACTGTTTTTTTAAACTAATATTAATTTCCTTCAATTACTCCTTCACACTGGGTCCTTGGGAAAAGATAGGCAAAGATTCTTGACCATTTTGGTGGGCTCAAACTGTAAATTTAATGGGAGTTTGTTGGAACATTTGCTAACTCTGCTGGGATCTGATAACTATCAAATTCAATATACGTGCAAGGTGTACTGACTTTTGGAAAGGTGGAGATGTACCTGAGGAGTTGCAAAATATGAAGAATACTATCACTTACAGAGAGCTATTTGGAGGCGGTGTGTGTGTTTCTGCAGGCCCAACATTCCCACCTACATCCTGAGACTAGCAGCCAAAGTCTATGTTTTCTGTTGGTCTCGAACACGAGTGCTAATTAGATGTTCTCCAAATTCTAGCACTGGGAGATATTAGTGTGCATGATCCTGGCACAAGTGTCAAGAAATAAAATTCACTGACATGAGGGAGCATGAAAGTGTTTATTATTTTATGTTTTTACACAAAGCCGAGTTGTACTGATTGAACTGACTGAGTCTGATTCTCATTGTTACTCTGTAGCTTCACTTGCTTTCCAAGAAATGGAAACAATTTCTATCTGGCCTTGTTCAAGCCAATGCTTTCGCAGTCTCTTTTTGAAAAAATTGGAAAGATGCACAATTATCCAGCAATGTAACAGCTCATCTTCTGTTCTTTCATTCTGCAACAACCTTTGATCAAGAAACAGCAAGGAACATTTGTAATTTCTTTAAAATGTCGACAGAAACTGTAATTGTTTTTTTAAAAATTCAAAAGGGACTTTTAAGTGTTTGCATCAATTGTAAAGGGATCAATTGTAATTTCCTTGGCTAGTAAGAAATACTGTGACCTGACAATCCGTGACCTGGAAGCAATACCAACAGATAGGAAGTTAAGGTACAGGCAGTGTCTGGCCACCTAGACTGTTGTGAACCTAGCTAAAAAGGTTCTGCAGGAGTGTGTGCACTATGTGGATGATAACTATCTCCAGGGGACTTGGAAGGAATGGACCTACTGTTGCCAGTGACTTGAGGGTCAAATCCATTGAGAGAGAAAAGTGAGAGATCCAATGTACCCGAGGCTGAGTTGGAGAGACTGAGATTGCACTTAATGCCACATTTATGTGTGGAGTAATGCAAATGCTTGTAATCTCATGATATAGTCTCTGTTTTAGCTGCTAATCCATGTGTAATTATAGTTCATACTAACTGTAATTATTATTCTATGCTTAATTGACACCAACTCTGATTTGTTTTAAAAAGTAAAATTTCCATTTGGTAAATTTGCTTATTTTGGTTTAGAGCTTTCCCATGGAAATCATGACAATTTGAATCAAATGGACTAGTCCTGAAATCATTTACTATATCCTCTCTATTTAGATTGTAACATCATCCTTAATTAAAATTACCCTTCCCCCTTTCTCTTTAATCTTTGGCTGGATTTTTCCGGGTTGAATTTAATGCAGCCTGTCACAGGGGGTAACATAGCAGTCGTGCCCACTTAATGGTGGGACAAGCCCTACAATAGCACCCCACCAGCGGCAAAACATATCCTGATTAAATCGCAGGGCGGGAGGGACTGACATGAAATTCTGGCAGTGGGATAACAATAGGTTTATTAAAGTGTTAATTGACACCCACAAAGCAATGCAATTTAATAGTGCCTCAGGAATTAAGTGGGGGCCGCAGGGTATCCCTGTGGCTTTGGTAGTCTGTGTCTGGCCAAGGGATCTGACATTGGGAATGGGGGTGGTGGCTGTTAAAAGCCACCCTCCTGCTGTTGCCTCTGGCCCTCTATCACTCCCGCTATCCTCATCCCGCCTGTACTCACATTTTTAAAATTTATTTTCTTGGGATATGGGTGTCGCTGGCAGGGCCAGCACTTGTTGCCCATCCCTAACTGCCGTTGACTGAGTGGCTCGCTAAGCCATTTGAGAGAGTAGTTTAGAGTCAATCACATTGCTGTGGGTCTGGAGTCACATGTAGGCCAGACCAGGTAAGGATGCCAGATTTCCTTCCCTAAAGGACATTAGTGAACCAGATGGGTTTTTCCAACAATTGATGATAGCTTCTTGGTCACCATTATTGAGACTAACTTTACTAATTGACTTTAAATTCCATCAGTTGCCGTGGTGGGATTTGAGCAGTAGACTGTGCTTCCAGATTACTAGCCCAGTGACATTACCACCATGCTATCATCTCATTGATCTGGGGGTTCAACAATGCGCCTGGGCCTCTGTTGGGTGTTAATGCCTCCAGCTGCTGCCGCTCCTGCTGATTTTGATGAGAAGTTTGCGGTCGGCAGTTTTTGGCAAACAGGACTTCAGCCACTGGAGATCTCAATGGCAGGGACGAGCTGATGGTGGCCACGTACCTGATTTACCATTGGATCTCCCCAACAAGACCTGCGTCAGTCCAACAGAATCCCAGCTCTTATCTATTGTTTCTGAAATCACGGTAACCAAGAATATTGGTTCTACTATTCCTGGCCTTGTTTGATCTATGTTTCTGTTAATGCAGCATGTCATAATCCCACGTGGCGACCTGTGACTGCAACTCACCAACCTTCTTTGTTATACTGCGGATGTTGATGTGCTTCCTTTGTACGTTTTGCTATGCGCCTCATTGGGTTCCTGCAATTTTTGGTTTATTTCTAATCTTACCCTCGTAATAGTATCAATTAACCTTTCAGTGTTAACAGTGATCCTCTTTCTTTTCAGCTGCAACACATCTATATTGTACAGGGGCCATTCCCCTAGAATCAGACCCATCGCTGCAAGAATCTGAAATGTCTCTTCCTGCACCAGCTTTGCAATTAGCTGCACTCCTGTTTCTACAATCACTAGCGCACTGCGCCGGGAGTCGTCCCGAGATTACTACTTTTGACATTTTCTTTTCAATTACTTCCTGAAACTGTCCTTAAAGGATCTAAACACATTTTCTACCTATGCCATTGGTTACAATATCTGACTGCTCATCTCTCCAGAGAATGTTCTACATCTAAATAATGTTATCCTTTACCCTGGCACTAGGGAGGCAACATGCCATTTGAAAAATCATATTTGCAATTGCAAAGACGTTTACTGTTTCCCAATTTTCCTGCATAAATGTGTGGGGGGGGGGGGGGGGGGGGAGATGGGGTAAAATGCAAAATCTGCAGAGGAAGTCTAATCATGAGTTATGAGCACTGAGTAAATGAAGAGAAATCCAGAGGAACGTTCAAAACACAATAGATATGATGGAATGCACTTACATGAGCTTAACTAAAAAAATAACAAATACAGCAGACTTTGCGAAGTGCACCAGTGAGCAGGGTTCCCCACTGAGAACACATTCATAAAATCACCCTCATAAATCAATTTACACATCAATGGATTTCACAGCTATGGTATTACAATACATTAGAGCATGGAACCATATGGAGGCATAGACTATTTTCTAAATGGAAAATGCTTAGAAAATCAGAAACATAAAGGGACTTGGAAGTCCTTGTTCAAGATTCTCTTAAGATTAACTTGCAAGTTCAGTCGGCAGTTAGGGAGGCAAATGCAATGTTAACATTCATGTTGAGAGGGTTAGAATACAAATGCAGGATGTATAAGGCTCTGGTCAGACCCCATTTGGAGTATTGTGAGCAGTTTTGGGCCCTGTATCCAAGGAAGGACCCTTGGATAGGGTCCAGAGGAGGTTCACAAGAATGATCCCTGGAATGAAGAGTTTGTCGTATGAGGAACGGCTGAGGACTGTGGGTCTGTGTTCGTTGGAGTTTAGAAGGATGAGGGAGGATTTTATTGAAACTTACAGGATGCTGCGAGGCCTGGATAGAGTGGACGTGGAGAGGATGTTTCCATTCGTAGGAAAAGCTGGAACCAGAGGGCACAACCTCAGGCAAAAGTGACAATCCTTTAAAAGAGAAATGAGGAGGAATTTCTTCAGCCAGAGAATGGTGAATCTGTGGAACTCTTTGCCACAGAAGGCTGTGGAGGCCAGGTCATTGAGTGTCTTTAAGACTCTTTAAGAGATAGATAGGTTCTTGATTAATAAGGGGATCAGGGGTTATGGGGAAAAGGCAGGAGAATGAGGGATGAGAAAAATATCAGCCATGATTGAATGGCGGAGCAGCCTCGATGGGCCGAGTGGCCTAATACTGCTCCTATGTTTTATGGTCTTTATATAATGAACGTGCAGGTGGATAGTAAGAGATGTAATACAAACCGCCATACAACTAATACCTGGAAAACTTTCAACTGCCTTCAATGTTGTGCATCTCTGTTCAATGTTGTATCTCTTCAAACTACATCTATTGCTAATTGTCAACTGCCAAAAACCGCACCCGGACGTATACTCATC
Source organism: Mustelus asterias (assembly GCF_964213995.1). Taxonomy (NCBI): domain Eukaryota; kingdom Metazoa; phylum Chordata; class Chondrichthyes; order Carcharhiniformes; family Triakidae; genus Mustelus; species Mustelus asterias. Next base: position 124,668,464 of record NC_135804.1, read on the forward strand.
TACACATTCAAATGGCAAATCGAGTAACTCAAATCTGTGCAAAAGTCCTTTAAAGACATGCTAGGACTCAAGTGCAAAATAATTTGTCTACATCTCTTTTTCCACATTTGTTAAGTATGCAATTTCTAATTGGAAGTGACCCTTTGAAAAGAACAGCAACAGATGTGACAATTGTTATGATTCAGGGAAATCCACAGCCTCACATGCTCTTTGGTTTGATTGTGGCAGCAGTAGAATGTGACTTTGCTTCTACTTTCGATTAGATTGCAAAACCTTCTTTTATGGCTTGGTGTAAACATTGCCTGCCACTGCTGCCAACATTGTTAGTGTTTCATTGTTTTAGTTTTGACTTTCAGTCTTTGTCTAATTCTAGGTAAAGACTCTACCATGCCCTCAACCACCCCACACTTCTTATATTATTCCCCTCTAACAAATTGTGGTTGGATCCTTCTACAGCTCCCGTCACAGATTTGTTTGTTAAGATTGGGCAGTGTTGCAAAACTTTAGCCACTTTAATTAAACATCAGTTAAGAGCAGAGGGCTGGCACATTAGCAAGTTCCCCCCACCATGCGCCCTGATTTCCATCACCCCCCCCGCCCCACCAAACATGGGCAAATGTTTTGGCCCATCTTCCAGAGAATGCTTAACCTCCATTTCCAATATTCTGTTTTAAAATCTAAGTTGAAACCAAGAGCAAAATTGTAAAAATAAAAGAAACCAAGAAGCAACTTCAACTTTTGTGACAGCAATGAGTCTTTAGCTTTCAACACGTAATAAACATACATCAACATGCTGCCATCACATTCAATTATTGCTGATCTTTACTGGTGTTGTTCAGAAGTAGTGTTGAAAATAATGTTTTAGCCATGGAATTCAGCAGTGTGGCGCTGTTATGCAGGTTACCTTGCTTCCCCAGGGGCAAGAGGTGCAACATTCATGACACTTGCAGCATTCTCCAATGATATGGATGCATATTGTGTAACCCTAATGTCACACAGCGTAGCAGGTTGATGTGATGCCAAGTACCAAATTTGGATAGTGTGGGTCCTGGCAACATCTGCATTATTCACAACTAATAAAAGAAGCATGAAGCAACATTAGCGGCCCTGCAGAAACATTCATTCAAAGTTCAGGTACCTTGTTTTCAGGCTAGCAAAATCTATGGAACTTGTTCTATTGAAGAGTGCCTGAAAGTATTCAAAGAGTATTTTTGCACATGTTTTGGCCCATCTTCCAGAAAATATTGCTGATTCCTCACAGATACAGCAGAGCAGTGTGAGATCTCTTCAAACCTCAAAGGCTCCAAACGGTATGGGGATAGCAGTATAGTGCCACTGGATCCACGCACTGTGGGGTGTACCTACATTATAACAACTGCTACGGTTCAAGGCGTGGAGATGCCGGCGTTGGACTGGGGTAAACACAGTAAGAAGTTTAACAACACCAGGTTAAAGTCCAACAGGTTTATTTGGTAGCAAAAGCCACACAAGCTTTCGAGGCTCTGAGCCCCTTCTTCAGGTGAGACACGGTTCAAGGCAGCAGCTCACCACCACCTTCTCAATGGCAATTATGGATGGGAAATAAAAAAACATACTGGCCTTGTCAGCAATACCCACGTCCCATGGAGGAATAAAACAAACAAGGCAGATGGAGCAAAGTAGTGGGAGGATAGGTAATCTGTCTGCCAAATTAATGTGCCACTGTGCCATCCTCCTTGATAGTGACAGAAGGCAATCTGGCAGGCCAATTTACCCAGCATCTTGTCTGCCACCTTGCGCTCCCATGAACTGGCAAGTGCACCTTTACCCTGGCATAGCTGCAAGCCATTTGTGCCTGGTGACTCATCATGTGCTGATGCTTACTCTATACAAGCTTTCAGGCTAAACACAGTGTCAGTATCTGTGCTGGTGGCTGAGTGTCTGACCCAGTGATCAGGCTTCTTCATCCTTGCTGCGCTGCTCTCTCTCTCTCTCTTCCTCCTTGGGACACTATGATTATGCAAATGCTATTTCTTTGGTGTCTGAAATCAGGAAATAAGAGATAAGTTCTTGTCAGCAAAGCAGGGTGCCAGGTGAGAAGCAAAAGGTCCATGGTCAAACGACAACTTGCTCCCCATTCCAGATAGCAGGGCGAGGGTGAGGTGGGAGTGGTGAAGAAACAAAGCAGGAATACACTGCCCTCCTCAACGTTCTCAGTGATATCAGCTATTGCAGCTAGCACCATGATGGCACAAACCATCTCCGCTGCAGGACTCAGGAGATTCAGTTGTCCTTGTCCCCTGCTGGATCTGCTCGCTCCCTTCTGTTGTATGCCACATTGTCCTGCAAGAGGGCAGAATGTCAGTGGTTGTTTAGGACTGTTATTGGGCGATGTATATGAAAGGTGAGCATGAGGCTGCCAGCATTGGTAAGTGTGAGGGTGAGTTGCAGTATCTAGCTATTAGGCATGAGTCCTCTGTGTCAGAAAGTGATTCTAGATTAATGCTGGGCTTTGAGCAGAATAAGTGGCTGGGTAGATGGCATGAGGTGGTGCATTCATTGGCATTGAAACCCATGTCATTAGAGGTCTTGTGGCTCTGCCTCCAGGTCTTTCTGGCCAGACTCGGGAGTTGACCTTCTTGGTCAGCTGTCTGCACTCCCTTATGGAGGGTGGTCCTTGAGGGTCTTCTGTCACCTTGTGGGATCTTGGCTCACCTGCACCATTAGTGGCTCCAGTGCATAATCCCTCCATGCGCTGTGATGTTCAGACTGTATGAATTTCCATGGCTGTAATCTTCTTTTCCATCTTCCCTTTAAGAGAAAGCAGGCTGCCGGTTGTGTAGCTGCATTGTCAGTGAATCCTGACACATGCAACGTGTTGTCAAATGTTCAGATGAAGAGACCAGAACTGAAGATCTGGAATTGCATGTCTTACCCACCTCTCTCTCAACCCAAAGGGGCACGTCACAAATCACAGTCCTCATGTCCACAAATTAGGGCAAATGACTTTTGTGCCCTCTTGAAACATATAAGATGATTAGAGGTTTAGATAGGGTGGATAGTGATAGCCTTTTTCCTCTGATGGAGAAATCCAGCACGAGGGGGCATGGCTTTAAATTGAGGGGGGGTAGTTATAGAACCGATGTCAGGGGTAGGTTCTTTACCCAGAGGGTGGTGAGGGATTGGAATGCCCTGCCAGCATCAGTAGTAAATGCGCCTAGTTTGGGGGCGTTTAAGAGATCCGTAGATAGGTTCATGGACGAAAAGAAATTGGTTTAGGTTGGAGGGTCACAGTTTTTTTTTTTTTAACTGGTCGGTGCAACATCGTGGGCCGAAGGGCCTGTTCTGCGCTGTAATGTTCTATGTTCTATGTTCTATGTTCTAACTCTGAGTTCCCACTGAATCGGTGGGCAGCAGAGCCTGAATTAGCCAATCTTTGCTAGCACAAGACTAGTTGCATTCTTGAGGAATCAACAGGTGGGATTCCCCACCATGGCATGTTTTACAGCAGCTCGCATTTGGACACTGGTGGGACCTTCCGATCCTGCTGGTGTCTATGGCATTTCATGTGGCCTCGTGCCAGAGTAGAAAGTCCCACCCAATGTCACTGAATTAATGTACATGCTTTATCTATTGGCAGAATATTTACCAAACATTGAATGCCTGTAAAATTCAATCTTTGTGAATACGGTCAATATTTTTCCTTTTTGCATTCATGTGTGTGATGATTAGAAACATAGAAAAACTACAGCACAAAACAGGCCCTTCGGCCCCACAAGTTGTGCCAAACATATCCCTACCTTTTAGGCCTACCTATAACCCTCCATCCTATTAAGTCCCATGTACTCATCCATAGAGAAACATAGAAATAGAAAAACTAGATTCTCTAATTATATTTGGAGCACAATCATCCTAAAATCTTCCTAGATTTCAATCTGAATAATTAGAACAAAGAAATTCTCATTGATACTATAGTGCCATTCTGGAGTTACTTTTCTTACTTCCGTGGTTGGAATTTTTTAGTGAAGGTGGTGACCCCGCCCACTGGCTGAAAAGTCAATGGCGAACCCACCTCAGGCAGGCCAGGAAGCTGCAACCAGATTTTATAGTCAGCAGGGAGTTGACTTCATGTGATCATGACTTCCACCCACTCCATGGAGGATGTCCCACCTCCAGAAGTTGTCAACTAGGGGTAGCCATGGCCAGGACTGGAGTCAGTCTCCAGAAAGGAACAGTGATGGAGGTCAGATAGCCAGGTAAGTGGGGTGTCTTTGCCAAGGCCAGTCAGATAGGCTCTGGTTAGGGGGTGGGAGGGGGGGAAAAAGGTAGGCCAGCCTTTGCTAGTTAATGAGAACCTCCATTGAGCACAGGGTGCCTTAGCAGGAGGGTCACTGACCTGATTCCACAGTCATGTACCTGGTGGGCTCGCCACGTGGAGCGGACATCAACACCACTCATGACCATCTTTGGTAAAATACCAGAAGTAGCAGGAAGAGTCTCTCAAGTGACTATTAATTGGCCCGATACGTGCCCCACAGCTGGTAACAACCCAACAGAGATGGGTAGGCGAAGAGCAAAACAACTAGTCTCCCCACAAACCACAGCCCCATCCGCCTGCTAGTCCACAGCTGGTGGGCAGCACGGTGGCACAGTGGTTAGCCATGGTGCCTCACAGCACAAGGAACCCAGATTCAATTCCAGCCTCGGGGGACTGTGTGGAGTTTGCATGTTTCCCCGTGACTGCATGGGTTTCCTCCGGGTGCTCTGGTTTCCTCCCACACCTCAAAGATGTGCGGGTTAGGTTGATTGGCTAAGCTAAATTGCCCCTTAGTGTCAGGAGAACTAGTAGGGTAAATATGTGGGGTTACGGGGATAGGGCCAGGGTGGGATTGTTGTCAGCGCAGACTCGATAGGCCGAATGGCCTCCATCTGCATTGTAGGAATTCTATGATTCTATCCTATGGTGGGTGAGCAAAAGTCCGGCCTGCATGTCCTAATACCTATAAATAAATGGTGAGGATATCCTTGGATTACTCCTATTTTTGGACATTCCAGAAATAAAGATCCATAAATTCCATGGACCTCAAATCACAGTCAGATTGGTACTCCGTGCCTTTTACTTGCACTAAAATGAAGCCACACCACTCTGACCATCTGACTCTGACTGGGTGAGAAAGGTGCAGTGCAGTGGATGACCAAGGCCTTGATCAAGGCCAGTAAAGGCAGGGTAAAGGAAGGCACGCCCAATTTATTTACACACAAACTGCCGTATGGGTGCGGGAGATCAGTGGGGAGAGTCAGGTGGTCAGAAGAGGGGTGGATGTTCATGGGGGTGATCAGTGGCAGGGATGGTCGCTCAGGGTAATTGCAATTGGGGAGAGAACTTGACAGGTAGGGCATAGTCTGGATGTTGAAAGAGCAGTCAGAGTGGTGTGTGGGGTAGCCAGGGTGTGGAGGGAATTGGCAGTAGATCAGGGAATCCCTGGGGACTCAGGAGGGTAGTTTTGTGGTCCAGTGGGGGGTGGGGTTGGCTGAAGTCAGTGTGGAATTATAAATGGTTTTCATTCTTCTAAAGTTTCCTGGTAACTGTTTCTGTAGGAACCATCCAAGAGAGAGCAATAGAGCAATTTAGAAACATAGAAACAGAGAAAACTACAGCACAAAACAGGTCCTTCAGCCCCACAAGTTGTGCCGAACATATCCCTACCTTTTAGGCCTACCCATAACCCTCCATCCTATTAAGTCCCATGTACTCATCCAGGAGTCTCTTAAAAGACCCTATTGCGTTTGCCTCCACCACCACTGACGGCAGCCGATTCCACTCGCCCACCACCCTGTGTGTGAAAAACTTCCCCCTAACATTTCCCCTGTACCTACCCCCCAGCACCTTAAAACTGTGTCCTCTCGTAGCAGACATTTCCACCCTGGGAAAAAGCCTCTGACGAGTCCACCCGATCTATGCCTCTCAACATCTTATATACCTCTATTAGGTCTCCTCTCATCCTACGTCTCTCCAAGGAGAAAAGACCGAGCTCCCTCAGCCTATCCTCATAAAGCATGCCACTCAATCCAGGCAACATCCTTGTAAATCTCCTCTGCACCCTTTCAATCTTTTCCACATCCTTCCTGTAATGAGGCAACCAGAACTGAGCACAGTACTCCAAGTGGGGTCTGACGAGGGCCTTATATAGCTGCATCATTATCCCCGGACTCCTAAACTCAATCCCACGATTGATAAAGGCCAGCACACCATACGCCTTCTTAACCACCTCCTCCACCTGCGGGGCCGATTTTAGAGTCCTATGGACCCGGACCCCAAGGTCCTTCTGATCCTCCACAGTACTAAGAGTCTTTCCCTTTATATTGTACTCCTTCATCCCATTTGACCTACCAAAATGGACCACTACGCATTAATCTGGGTTGAAGTCCATCTGCCACTTCTCCGCCCAGTCTTGCATCCTATCTATGTCCCTCTGTAACTTCTGGCATCCCTCCAGACTATCCACAACCCCACCAACCTTCGTGTCGTCGGCAAACTTACCAACCCATCCCTCCACTTCCTCATCCAGGTCATTTATGAAAATGACAAACAGCAAGGGTCCCACAACAGATCCCTGGGGCACACCACTGGTAACCGACCTCAGAATATCGGATGGTTCCCAATGCTGGAAGTTTGAACTTCTCAGGCAATTACCATGCGATCCTTCTATGAGGGGGTGGCCACTACATCTGACCCCCCAGGTAAAATACCCCAGCGATCAGAAATTATGGGCCAAAACAGACCTATTTTGACTTCAAACAAATATTGGTGATTGGTTTAATGATTAAAAGGGAACAGTAGCAAAAATAATCAATTTTAAAAATTCATTCATGGAACGTGGGCATCGCTGGCTGGCCAGCATTTATTGTCCATCTCTAATTGCCCTTAGAGGACAGTTCAGAGTTAGCCACATTTCTGTGGCTCTGGAGTCACATGTAGATCAGACTAGGTAAGGACAGCAGACTTCCTTCCCTAAAGGGCATTAGTGAACCAGATGGGTTTTTCTGATAATCGACAATGGTCATCAGTTGATTCTTAATTCAAGATATTTTTTATTGAATTCAAATTCTATCATCTGCCATGGTGGGATTCGAACCCAGGGCCCCAGAACATTAGCTGCCTTTCTGGATTAATAGTCTAGGCGGCATGGTAGCACAGTGGTTAGCACTGCTGCTTCACAACTCCAGGGTCCCGGGTTCGATTCCCGGCTCGGGTCACTGTCTGTGTGGAGTTTGCACATTCTCCTCGTGTCTGCGTGGGTTTCCTCCGGGTGCTCCGGTTTCCTCCCACAGTCCAAAGATGTGCGGGTTAGGTTGATTGGCCAGGTTAAAAATTGTCCCTTAGAGTCCTGGGATGTGTAGGTTAGAGGGATTAGCGGGTAAATATGTGGGGGTAGGGCCTGGGTGGGATTGTGGTCGGTGCAGACGCGATGGGACGAATGGCCTCCTTCTGCACTGTAGGGTTTCTATGATGATAGTGATAATAGCAGTAGGCCATCGCCTCCCCTGAATATGACTGGAATAGTAATCCAGGTGCTTACACTGATGCTGTGGAAACACGAGTTCAAATCTCACCACAGCAGTTGGGCTATTTTAATTCACTTAATTAATGCGCAGCATGGTGGCACATTGGTTAGCACAACTGCCTCACAGTGCCAGGGACCCAGGTTCAGTTCCAACCTCGGGGTCTGTGTGGATTTTGCATGTTCTCGGGGTCATTGTCTGCGTGGGTTTCCTCCGGGTGCTCCGGTTTCCTTCCTCATTCTGAAAGGCTAGGTGCATTGACCTGAACAGGTGCCGGATTGTGGCGACTAGGGAAATAGAACATAGAACAGTACAGCACAGAACAGGCCCTTCGGCCCACGATGTTGTGCCGAGCTTTATCTGGAACCAAGATCAAGCTATCCCACTCCCTATCATCCTGGTGTGCTCCATGTGCCTATCCAATAACCGCTTAAATGTTCCTAAAGTGTCTGACTCCACTATCACTGCAGGCAGTCCATTCCACACCCCAACCACTCTCTGCGTAAAGAACCTACCTCTGATATCCTTCCTGTATCTCCCACCACGAACCCTATAGTTATGCCCCCTTGTAATAGCTCCATCCACCCGAGGAAATAGTCTTTGAACGTTCACTCTATCTATCCCCTTCATCATTTTATAAACCTCTATTAAGTCTCCCCTCAGCCTCCTCCGCTCCAGAGAGAACAGCCCTAGCTCCCTCAACCTTTCCTCATAAGACCTACCCTCCAAACCAGGCAGCATCCTGGTAAATCTCCTCTGCACTCTTTCCAGCGCTTCCACATCCTTCTTACAGTGAGGTGACCAGAACTGCACACAATATTCCAAATGTGGTCTCACCAAAGTCCTGTACAGTTGCAGCATAACCCCACGGCTCTTAAACTCCAACCCCCTGTTAATAAAAGCTAACACACTATAGGCCTTCTTCACAGCTCTATCCACTTGAGTGGCAACCTTTAGAGATCTGTGGATATGGACCCCAAGATCTCTCTGTTCCTCCACAGTCTTCAGAACCCTACCTTTGACCCTGTAATCCACATTTAAATTTGTCCTACCAAAATGAATCACCTCACATTTATCAGGGTTAAACTCCATTTGCCATTTTTCAGCCCAGCTTTGCATCCTATCTATGTCTCTTTGCAGCCTACAACAGCCCTCCACCTCATCCACTACTCCACCAATCTTGGTGTCATCAGCAAATTTACTGATCCACCCTTCAGCCCCCTCCTCTAAGTCATTAATAAAAATCACAAAGAGCAGAGGACCAAGCACTGATCCCTGCGGCACTCCGCTAGCAACCTGCCTCCAATCCGAAAATTTTCCATCGACCACCACCCTCTGTCTTCAATCAGACAGCCAGTTACCTATCGAATCGGCCAACTTTCCCTCTATCCCACACCTCCTCACTTTCATCATAAGCCGACCATGGGGGACCTTATCAAACGCCTTACTAAAATCCATGTATATGACATCAACTGCCCTACCTTCATCAACACACTTAGTTACCTCCTCAAAAAATTCAATCAAATTTGTGAGGTACGACTTGCCCTTCACGAATCCATGCTGACTATCCCGGATTAATCCGCATCTTTCTAAATGGTCGCAAATCCCATCTCTAAGGACCTTTTCCATCAAATTTCACAGTAACTTCATTGCGGTGTTAATATAAGCCTTACTTGTGACTAATAAATAAACTTTTAACTTTATTAACTTAATACATTTGGAATAATCTCAGCAATGATGATCATAAAATGACCTTATTTTAGAATCATAGAATCCTTACAGTGCAGGAGGAGGCCATTCAGCCCATTGAGCCTGCACCAACAACAAACCTACCCACACTGTATCTCCGTGACCTCATGTATCTACCCTACTAGTCCTGATGCTAAGGGACAATTTAGCGTGGCCAATCGACCTAACCCACACATCTTTGGACTGTGGGAGGAAACCAGAGCACCCGGAGGAAACCCATGCAGACACGGGGAGAACATGCAAACTCCACACAGTGACCCCGAGGTTGGAACTGAACCTGAGTGCCTGGCACTGTGAGGCAGCAGTGCTAACTACAAAACCAAGCTGGTTCACAAATATGCTTCATAGCTAGTAATCTGATATCCTGACTTGGTTGGCCCACATGTGACTCCAGACTCATTGCAATGCGTTTGATTCTTAACAACAAAATCACATCCTGCAAGTTGTCCCACAACCACAACAGATGTTCATGGGGGTAATGCCCATGTCCCGGACTCCTCCATCACCATCCCTGGGTACACCTTTTCTCACTGGCATAATAGACAATGAGAGAGAGTGCCACAGTAATACACAATTAGGAAAGAGTGTTCAGGGAGTCCTCCAAAGGACCCTATCAAATCTTGTGGCATCAGGTCAAACATGAGTAAGGAATCATCCCGCTGATTCACACCTACCACAGTGGCACAGCTGATGAATCAGTATTTTTCCATGCTGAACACCACTTGCAAGAAACATTGAGGACAGCCAGGACACAGAATGCATGCTGAGTGGGGAACTTCAATATCCATCACCGAGAGTGGCCAGGAGCACCACCACTGCTGTTCATGCTGGTTGAACCCTGAAAGATATATAATAGACCTCGTAGCTAACATTCATGCCGAGTGCCAGGTAATGGCCACCACCACCATTTCCCATTGACAATCAATGGCTGAATCCATTACCATTGATCAAAAACTAAATTGAACCAACCATATAAATGCCGTGCTACAAGAACAGGTCAGAGAATGGGAATTCTGTGGTGAGTAACTCACCTCCTAACTCCCCAAAAGCATGGTCACTATGATCACATGGTCCATGATAGCCCATAGACATATTTGACTGTTCGAGAGAGAAAAAAAGAGAGAGAGAAAAAAAAGGGAGAAAAAAGAGAGAGAAAAAAAAGCGAGAGAGAAGTGTTTACAAATCTCCACATGAAGCATGGCAAGGAAGCAACCCTCCTTGAAGTGCTACATCTGGTATGGGGATTGAACCTATGTTGTTGGTGTAGCTCTGGAGCACACTCTAGCCATCTAGCTAAATGAGCTAACCAAAACCTGGTCACCGTCCACAAGGCATAGGCCAGGAACATGATTGAATACTCTTCTCTTGCCTGGGTGAGTGCAGCTTCAACAACACTCTGGGGTAGTGCCGGCTGATTGGAAAACAGCTACTGTTACCCCGCTGTTTAAAAAAAGTAGACAAAAGGCGGGTAACTACAGGCCGGTTAGCTTAACGTCCGTAGTTGGGAAGATGCTGGAGTCCATCATTAAAGAGGAAATAGCAGAGCACCTGGATAAGAATGGTTCGATCAAGCAGACGCAGCATGAATTCATGAAGGGAAAGTCGTGTTTGACGAATTTACTGGATTTTTATGAAGATGTGACTAATACGGTTGACAGAGGGGAACTGGTGGATGTGGTGTTTTTAGATTTCCAGAAGGCATTCGATAAGGTGCCCCACAAAAGGTTGCTGCAGAAGATTGGGGTACATGGAGTTGGGGGTAAGGTGTTGGCGTGGATTGGGGATTGGCTATCTAACAGGAAGCAGAGAGTTGGAATAAATGGGTGCTTTTCTGGTTGGCAGTTGGTGACAGGTGGCGTGCCGCAGGGATCGGTGCTGGGGCCTCAACTGTTTACCATTTACATTGATGATCTGGAGGGGGGGACTGAGTGTAGGGATCAAAGTTTGCCGATGACACAAAGATGAGTGGGAGAGCGAATTGCATGGAGGATGCGGAAAGTCTGCAGAGAGATTTGGATAGGCTGAGCGAGTGGGCGAGGATCCGGCAGATGGAATATAACGTTGGCAAATGTGAGGTTATCCACGGGAAGAAATAATAGTAAATTGGAATATTATTTAAATGGAGCAAAACTACATCATGCTACTGTGCAGAGGGACCTGGGGGTCCTTGTGCACGAATCGCAAAAACTCAGTCTGCAGGTGCAGCAGGTGATCAAGAAGGCGAATGGAATGTTGGCCTTTATCGCGAGGTGGATAGAATATAAAAGCAGGGAGGTCTTGCTGCAACTATACAAGGCACTGGTGAGGCAGCAACTGGAGTACTGTGTGCAGTTTTGGTCCCCTTATTTGCAAAAGGATATATTGGCCTTGGAGGGAGTGCAGAGAAGGTTCACCAGGTTGATACCGGAGATGAGGGGTGTAGCTTATGAGGAGAGATTGAACAGATTGGGTCTGCACTCGTTGGAGTTTAGAAGGCTGAGGGGTGATCTTATAGAGACATATAAGATAATGAAGGGGCTGGATAGGGTAGAGGTAGAGAGAGGTAGAGGGAAACCAGAACTAGAGGACACAACCTCAAAATAATTGGGGGCTGGTTCAGAACAGAGTTGAGGGGGAACTTCTCTCAGAGGGTAGTGAATCTCTGGAATTTTCTGCCCATTGAAGTGGTGGAGGCTAACTCGTTGAATATGTTTAAATCACGGGTAGATAGATTTCTGATCGCTAAGGGAATTAAGGGATATGGGGAGCAGGCGGGTAAGTGGAACTGATTCGCTTCAGATCAGCCATGATCTTGTTGAATGGCGGGGCAGGCTCGAGGGGCTAGATGGCCTACTCCTGCTCCTATTTCTTATGTTCTTAACACTCAAGAAGCTCAATACCATCCAGAACACATCAGTCAACTTGATTAAGTATGTCAATCTCCAAGTTCAACATCACTCCCTCCATCATTGACAAACAGTTGCAGGAGTGTGCACCATCTAACAAGAAGCACAGCAGCAGAAGATTGAGGCCGAACTTCAGAGTCAAACATTTGCTGTCAGAGAACCAGGAAAAACCACAGCAATGAAGCTGGAGCTTCAAGTTCACATGCACAACGTGAAGTCGATTCCAGAGGAGGAGAGAAGTGACCATCAACTCACCAAGACACACCTCAGGAAAGCACAGGTGCACATTAAGACAAAGAGTGCAGCATTTGAAGTTGAGCTCAAAGGTGAGGAACATACAATCATAAGGGAGGGAACTTGTCAACTTACAAGACTCCATCAACAGTATCTTCCAAATTCACATGCTCTGCCACCTAGATGGACAAAGACAACAGGTGCTTGGGCACATCACCACCTCCAAGTTCCTCTCCTAGCCACCCATCATCCCGATTTGGAACAATATTGCCAGTGCCTCACTGTCACTGCTTCAAAATGCTGGAATTCCCTTCCTAGCAGCACTCTGGATATACTCTCACTACCGCAATGGTTCAAAAAGGGGGTTCAACTTCAACTTCTCAAGAGCCATAAGGAGTAGCAATGAATGCTGGCCTTGCCAGCGATGGTTAATTTATCCATTAACAATAAAACAAATATTCAATTACATTCTCGTACCTGATTAGCTATGCTCTTAAAGTCAAACCCAAGATAAACTCCTTTTGGTTGATTCCTTACTGCTTTTGTTGCCATCCTCTTTCCTCCATTCAAAGTTGGGTGCTGGATCCTTTGTCTTTGGCTGTGAATGTAGAATATACTCCAGTTAAGTCTCTGCATCATTTAATTCAATTAATTTGCTGTATATTATATGTAGGATTGTATATCCTAAAGCATGATAAAATTATTACTTTATGCTAATTAGATGTAAGAGGCTGCATTTTAAAGCGGTTGCATTTTTTGAATTCTTTACAGCATAATTTCCCTCGCTTTGCATGTTAAACGTAGTATTTTTAACCATCATTCCTTGACAAAGGATGAGTCAGTAAGTGGTGCTAAAAAGTTGCATGTTGATTGCAATCAATATTATTAAAGATATTATAGGATGGAGAGCTGTCTACATTTTACGATAATTTAAACCTTCATATTGGAAAAATAAATTTGTTCTTGAGCATTGGCAACATTGACAAGGCACAACTTATTGTCAATCCCTAGTTGCCATGACAACAAGTTCAATCACACATAAGCTGCACCATGTAAAGGTACAGCTACCAATGGTACTTGGATCAATGGGAGGGCCGGGGGCTGTGGGTTGATGGTGGATCTGTTACACATCAGTAAGGAAAGGCAAATGTGGACATGACATGTTGCGAACACTCAATAAGCTCCCTGCCTGTACAATGCCCATTTCTGCTTTGAAGCAACAGGCCTTGGATTTGGTATGATTCCTGAAGGATGGTAGTGTGGTGGTTGGGTTTTACAACAATCAAACAGCTTTCATAGCTATTTTCTGGTGCTAGCTCACAAATGACCAAACGTATTGAATTTGACAGCGTGCATTCTGCAATTTAAACTCTCAGACTCTGGGTTGCTGAACCAGTACAAAGGCCACTAGAAGCCATACCCAATTCAAGGTCAATTTCAACCTGCAAAGCAATAATGGGTTTAGTAAGAGTAGGAAACAGAGTGAGTGTGTGTATCTCCATATCGCTTTGCCTTGCTGATCAGCCCACTCTCAGTTCCATTGATCCAGATGCCAACAGTAAGGTTGCTTACGTGGCTACGTTAGCCATAAACCATACAGATGTATACATATTGTACCCTGGTGTTGTTACATAGACATAGAACAGTACAGCACAGAACAGGCCCTTCGGCCCACGATGTTGTGCCGAGCTTTGTCTGAAACCCAGATCAAGCTATTTCCTCCCTATCATCCCGAAGTACTCCATGTGCCTATCCAATAGCTTCTTAAATGTTCCTAAAGTTTCTGACTCCACTATCCCTGCAGGCAGTCCATTCCACACCCCAACCACTCTCTGAGTAAAAAACCTACCTCAGACATCCTTCCTATATCTCCCACCATGAACCCTATAGTTATGTTGGATGTAAATTCATGTGCAATTTAATTTAATGGAGTGAAGAGCTGAATAAAAAGGGGTTAATACCATTGAGGGCATGAAGTAGTAAAAATAATTAAACAGAATGCTCCTGATACACTTCTGGCATCATATATAGAGAGCTTTATTATGAATTAAAAACAGAAAATGCTGAGGCTCAGCAGGTCAGATTGCATCGAGGCAGAGAGAAACAGAATTGATGTTTCTCATTAGTGTTCTGATGTTTCATTGACCTGAGATATTGGGCCAACCCTTCCTATCTCCAGGTTGTCAGAGACCCGATGTATGACTGAAGATATGCACTGAGTATCTGTGAAGGTTTGATCTTCCAAGGGCAATTCCCTTGCTCCCCTAGACCCTTCACAAGTGTCTCCAAATCTGAGCTAGAGATAGTTACCCAAGAAATGACAGGCAGCTGAAAAGCTAGTCTAACACCTGGGTAACTCCACCACCCGCCCACCCCCCCCCCCCCGACCGCCCCTCACCCATCACCCCCTCCAAATCCCCACCAACCATCTGACCAGACTACCTGTCTGGCCCGACTACCACCCCCTTCCCCCAATTATCCAAGCATCCCCCCGAGCCGGCCCAACTATTCCCTTCCACCCAACTACCCCCAGAACTGGACCAAAATTCCCCGACCACCACACAAACATCACCCCCCCCCCCCCCCCCACCCCGCCACCTCGCTCCGGGTCCCTACCTATCCCATTCACCATCTCATTCATTCGACTCATTCACCCATTCGACAACATTCAGATGTTGGACCTTTTAATCTTATTGTACAGCAGCTGGTGTAGTAAAAAGGAGTGTGTCCTGTCTTCCCCCTGACTCCACTCTTCTGGAATTCCCTGAGGGATGCCAAGTCGTGCACCTCTTTGACAGTTGGGATTGAAAGATTCTAGAAGAAATATGTAGCACCGTCAAGTCAGGTAAATCTGTGAGCGCAGTGGCAAAGTGCTCATCATTGCCTCTGCTTGAAGATCTAGGCCATTAACTCTGTGGCCCTCCCTGTAGATGCTGCCAGTCCTGCTGAGTATTTCCTGGAATTTTTGTTTTTATTTCAATTTGCCAGCATCCACAGTATTTTGCTACTGTATTCTGAATGCCTGCTTACTTTCTGCTGCAAGATGGTGCAGATCTGGTGGAGATCTAAATATACATCTAGATATATTTAAACTTTCTGGAAACCTCCTGCCGCACTCACCACATGCTGTCATAGGTTCTCAATGACACTTTGCTGGTAATATCCTATTATGCGCAATATATGCTGTGACTCACATGAGCAACAGCACAGAATATATTCCAATTCCCTTCCCACACCTAATGGTACCCTTTGGCTATTTCCATAGGTAGTAATTCCTGGAACAGGTTGGTAGTCTGTCACAAGGGGCTTTCAACTTGAGGGGTGCCATTCCACATCAAGCGTGGCTGACCAGGAGTCTCCCCACTCTTATCGCCTGCCACTGGTGTGTTCAAAAGGATTTAGAGATTAAGGTACAAACTTTTTGACCATGCTACGAACGCACCTTCCTTGACCATCAAGTCTTGGGGCGAGACTTGAACCCAGAGCTTCTGGTCCAGAGGCAGGGATACTACCCATTGTGCCACAAGATCTCCCACACAGAATATATCCTGTTTAGGTTTAAATATTTTTCTGACAAGGTCAGACTCTTGGTATTTTAAACTTACACTGCTTGCTGGTTGGCCTGTGGATTGGGTACAGATACTGTTAAGATGGAGCTAGAAGTTGACTGCTTCCTCCACCTGAAAAATCAAAGTTAGGTATGCAATGATCAATCTAGAGTGTAATTCCATATCAAAGTATATGTGAAATGATTAATGCAACGTAATAACAAGATTCTCACACGAGTTAGATTTGCAAAGTGTACATGGTTGGCACAACCTAAAATAATTTTCTACCATCTTGGAACTATCTTATTTTCAAAAGGGTTTATCTGACCCCTGCCAAGTAAACCCATTTTCTATAGGATACTGGATGCATGATGTCAGCTTTGGTTCATTGGTAGCATTCCTGCATCAGAAAGTTACCAATTCACGCTCCATTTCACAAACTTGAGGACATTATCTAGGCTGACATTTCAGTGCTGCACAATTCAAGGTGCCCCCTTTCAGATGCAATGTGAAGTCAAAATTCGAATTAGACTAATGGAACATCAGCCTTTACCTCAAGTAGCTTTGGATACAGTTGTATTGAGCCTTAGTCAAACCCCATCTGAAGTACTGCATTGGGTTTTGGGCAATGCACTTGAGTGAAGACATGACTTTGGAAAGCGTGCAATGTAGGTTCACCAGAATGAAATGAGCGCTGAAAAAATTAAATTAAGATGGCAGGTTGTAAATTTTTTTTAAAAATACGCCTTGAATTTAGAAGATCAGGGAATGGTCTAACTGGAGTTCAAAACTATAAAGGGATTCATTCAATTGCATAAACCATTTTCTCTGCTAAGGGAATCAAGAACAAGAAGCATAATCTTAAAATGAGCGCTAGACATTTAGAAATAAAGTCATAGGGGACTTTCTCAAAGCAGTGTGTCATGGAAATCTGCCCACCCTTTGCCTCATAAGATTGTAGATTCTCCAATAATGACAATTTTCAAGTCTGAGATTAATAGATTTTTGTGAAGTTACTGAATCAGAGGATGTGATGAAAAGACGTAAATGGAGGTGAAGTATAGATCAGCCATGACTTAACAGAATGGCTGAACAAGCTTAGACGGTTGAACAGCCTACTCCTGTTCTGATGTGAATGTAAAAGATCCCATCTCAGTACTTGACGAAGTGATAGGAAGCTTTCAAGTATTGTGGCCAACATCTATCCCTCAATTACCACCATTAAAACAGATAATCTAGCTATGTATCTCATTGATTTATTGTGGGACCTTAATATGTACTAATTGCCTGCAGTGTTTACTGACATTACAACAATGACTAGACTTCCAAATTAATTATCTGTGAAGTACTGTGAAATATGAAAAGTGTTATATCAAGTCAAATTCTTTAATGACTTGCATGAATGGATCATGGTGTGGGATTAAGGGAGTTTTTTTTCTCAATTTTACTTCCTTAAAACATGTGCCAAAATATAGCAGCCGCAATAAGTATATTTCCTAGCCTTAAAAATGTGCCTTATTATAGTTCTTTTCACCATCCTCAAGATGCTGTTAGAGTTATAAGAAATCGCATGTTGTAGTAAGGCTATATGTTGTCTCATGAAGAGGTCTAGAGGCTTGTGTGGTTGAAAAATAACTTTATTAAATGACATATAACTATAAACATATAGACAAGAGACAGTTGACTATACCTTACTACTCCCATGCGATTCTCTACATTATAATGAGTGGTACCGTTTCCCCAGTCCCATATTAACGGTTACAGTCTCAAACACCCTAACACTGCAACTGCCCAATCACCGAGTCTTTACCCAAATGCATTTACAATAATATTTACATGCTACCCAATGTGCCCCTGTCCTCCCCCAAAGTCTCTGACTTTACAGATTCAGACTATCTTCAAGTTTTACAGCTCTTTCATACCTTGTTCTTTTCAAGTTTTGGAGCAGCACAGTGGCACAATGGGTAGCACTGCTGCCTCACAGCGCCAGCGACCCGGGTTCGATTCCCGACTTGGGTCACTGTGTGGAGATTGTACGTTCTCCCTGTGTCGGTCCTTTGACTAGGCTTTCAATTGGGTCTCACAATGGACCTCCACATGGCTTTGGTGGAGTCCTGTTACGCTGCACAACGGCTCTTTCTTCTGCCCTCAGTCTCTATGCCTGTAATGCAGCTTATTAGGCAATCTCCAGCTGTGTCTTTCAGTGAGGCAGACTTCTCCTATATTTCATCATTCTTAGGGGTTTTGGTGTACTTCACATGCTGCCACCAGGTTGGATGGTTGCATGTTGTCTCATGAAAATGTTTAGAGGTTTGTATGGTTGTACAATAACTGTTTATTAATAACACATAACTCTATACATATATACAGGATATAGTCCTGATTAGGTGCCACCTTTATGCTGACTTCTACCAGACTTACCACTACGCGACTTCTCCCAGGTGTCTATCTACATCATAATGTGGGCCATACTTATTCCCAATCCCGCATTAACATTTACAGTTTTGAACACCCTATAATACAAACATCACACTGACAAGACCTTTAGCCTGAAATAGAAAAGTACTACTTCCGGAGATGCTTCGTGGCAGCAGGAGGTGGCATGTCACTTGCTGGCGAGAGGATCTTATGGTCCTGCCATTGTCAATGGGTTTTGCACCCCTCACTGCCAGGAAACCACGGCGGTGGTGCATTGTCGGTGGGACCGTAAGATTCCGCTGGCGTGAATGGCAGCAAGATTTTGGCAATTATCTTATTTGTGGTATTATTTCTACATTTTTGGACTAATGAAGAACATGACTGTAGTCACGGTAAAACGCTTTTCATTGATAGTTCACTTTATGCCGGTTCTTGAGAAGATTTAAAAACAATTCAATCACTTTTAAGAGTACGAAGTGGTTTATGGTGTGTATTTTTATGAAAGTAGTGTCAAGTTCCCATCTGATTCCCAATCGTGCTCCAGGAATCTGATTCACACTTTGTAAAGTTTGCATCCAATTGTGGAGCTGGTCCTAACTCATGTCATTATTATGCAGCAGTGGAAAATAGCTGTGATGTTGTTCTTGGGAACTTGTAAAACTTTGTAAGAAATGCTTTAAAAGCAGGTAGAAGGCTGCTGCTCCCACCCACACTTTCCTAATATGTGAAAAAATGTTGAGGGTGTCACTCTGAACACGGTAAGTGTGAACAAGCAGAAAACTACTTTGAGGCTAAAGCCAGCAATGTACAGTTGGCTGATTAGTGAATTGCTGACAGCACATCATATTCCACAGGTATCAAGTCAAGACAGGCAAAAATCATGTAATTACAGAATATATTACACTGCTATTTTGACAGAACAGTAATGAAAATTAAACTAATTTAGGATTAATGATAAAGTAGAGCATGTTAAAAGATTCAGATAACATCACAAACCACAACAGCAAAGCTTAACTGACTTACCAGCTACATTACATATTTGGAATGCACTTCAATGTAGGTTTAATTTTACATAATTACACACAGGATAAAAAAAGACTCCCACAATTATGTCTCAAGTGTATTTTTTTTATCTCCAGTGCTTTCAGTGGAAAGTTACATGTGTTATATGCACACATTTGTAATTCCCCAAAGGCCAGCGATTCCCCACATGCCGTGAAATTTTAACTCCATAGCACACATATGATGTCTCAATAGGTCCTCTGCCCAGAAGTCAGCCTGATTAACAAATAGGCTTAGCTTTCAGTCGGACCATGAGCAGGCTGGGGGAGGCTGCAGAATAAGGAAACTCTGTGCCACAGTGAGCTTGTGAATGCTGGTCCAAAGAGTGAAGGGTGTTGGAGGCCTGTGTGTTAGGGTCATGGACCAGAATCCCGAATTACATTAGGAAGCCGGACAGAACCAACAATTTCTCTATTCTTGCATAAATGTGAGGATAGGATGCTTCACTCCAAGTAATTCCAATGACAAATTAGGGATCTTTTATAGTAAAGCAAACTTTATTTAATAACAAAATTTAAATATAACTCTAACAAAATGAAGCAGCTTGACTATTAACAGTTGAACAATATTTTGAAAATGAAAGGAAATAACTTTAATTTCTAATATGTCGCTGTTTCAGTTCCAAAGAAACAACAGTCCTCTTACTGACTCAAAATTCCATTTTACAAACAGTTAGCAACCATAAATATACTGGCTGTAAGGAATGTACACCTGAAGCAATTTTAAGTTTCAGAGCAGCTTATTTACCTTTTGTCTTCAAACAAACCCCAGCCAGAACTGAACGCTGTTTTCTCTCCTACAGACCTAGTTCATCCCATAACCACCTTATTCATGACCCTGTCATTCAACCTAATCAAAACCCCCAGGAGGAATCTTCATCTATAAACAAATATCCATTAGCTCTATCCTAAGTAAACACTACATGGCTAAAATGAGTAATTATCCTGCTCTGCCAGCATCTGAGCCAAATGTTTTTTCAGACACACTGACTGCCTGCAGAAAAAACTGAATCTATAAACATTCCCGAAACATTTTTAAAAATTGCATTTATAGCAATACCATCATCACACCAGGTATGAGGGATTCAAAGACTTGGGAGGGGGAATTAATATCGCAGGATTTGATGAGAAAATTAGAGACCTAAAAAATTGTGGAAATGGAAGCTTTGCCATTGAGTTGTCAGTGGGAGATAAAGGTTACAAGGAATGAGTCTTCATTGGGAAGGTCAGAGACCTGGGCTAGGATGTACACACACACACATACACGTTGGATATGTTTTTCTAACATGCATTTACTTACATTCTCGTCCTCTTCTGCCCAGTTCTTGGACCCATTGGTGGAAACTAAAAATTAGACACATACGGATAAACAAAACAAATCAAATTCTATGGGATGGATTTTTATGGAGTCAGGGGTCTCCATGGAGGTGTGACAATGGCAGCTGGGGCCCTATTCCAGATTTTCATTCCTAGATTTCTGAATTTCAGTACAGCCTTTTAAGGGTGTGGGCTGGTTAGGGTTGCTCATGACCTGGCTGGCTCCATGGTGGGGATAGGCATGCCCCAGTTCTCCACAATTTTTATGGAGTCAGGCCAGCTTCTTAAAGGTCACCTCAGAGGTGTCATGAAACATAATCTGCATCATGAAAACTTTTGAAAGGCAGGTTCAGAAGGTACTCCTCATATGACTCCCCTCAGTGCTAAGATATGCCCTCTCTGTCCAACCTCAATGACCTCTCATTCCAAAGTACATCCCCCACTCATGTTTGCCATTTACATGCCCATACAGTATATAGAACCAATGGACCATTTAGTGATAATAAGACGTGAAAAAAGTCAGTCATTAATAACTTTCCATTTCCTTAAAAAAAAACTCCTTTCTATTACAGGCCAATAAAAGTGGCAATCAGACCCTTTAAAATGCCAATAACAGAAACTTTCAAGCACTTGAAAGCACCTTCATCTTGTGTAAGTAAACACTGTGCAGTTAACAGAAAGGATGAGAAAACCAGAGCAATCAATCAAGCAACATTTTCCCTGGGGCTCAGGTGTTTCACTATTCTAATAGATTTCTGGGTTGTCAGCCAAGAATGCATAATGTGGAGTAGTAATGACATTAAAACTCTAGTCGATAACTTTCCTGTCCCACTAACCCAGTCAATCCCGTTGTTTATAATTTTAAAAAGGAGGAAAGAGAAGTTTGAAATTATTTTTGTTGTGTCCATTCATGATTGTGATCCTTCCCCCTCACCACTGCTATCAACACTTCCACTCTGCACTCACCTTGTGGTTCAATATTTTCTATCTGATCATTAGTGCAACTTAATCTGGTTAGTTGCATTGGGCCATGTGTTTGGCACCCACAGCCCAAAGTCCAACTGTAAATGATGCCAGTACCATAAAAGCACAGCCATCTTTCACTGTGGGTATGGACAATCATCCAACATGCTTTGCATCTGACAGTTCAAAAGTCAGTCAACCCTTTCATGTTTGAGTGAGGAAGGTGAACTCTGTCTAGCTATATGGCTGTTCAGGGCATCACTGCCAAGCTTGGTTTTGTCTTCTGGTATTCCCCTAATCAATTGTTTCAGTAGGAAAAGGAATCCAGGCTGATTTCATTATTTTCCAATTAATTCAATTATAGTATTTCTTCTATTCCAACTCACATCACCAAAAATATAGGAATTAAACTTACATCTTTCATAGTCATTTTGCCTCAGTTCCTTATACATAGAAACATAGAAACCCTACAGTACAGAAAGAGGCCATTCGGCCCATCGAGTCTGCACCGACCACAATCCCACCCAGGCCCTACCCCCACACATTTACCCGCTAATCCCTCTAACCTACGCATTTTAGGACACTAAGGGCAATTTTTAGCATGGCCAATCAACCTAACCCGCACATCTTTGGACTGTGGGAGGAAACCCACGCAAACACGAGGAGAATGTGCAAACTCCACACAGACAGTGACCCAAGCCGGGAATCGAACCCAGGTCCCTGGAGCTGTGAAGCAGCAGTGCTAACCACTGTGCTACCGTGCCGCCCCGTGCCATACCAATAGATACACTTACCAACTCATCTATCAGGGAAATGTCTATCCTACAGACTATTTCTTTCCTAATGTCAATAATTTTTGTCTTACTTGTTTATTCTTTCTTGGGATGTGAGCATTGTTGGAAAAGCAAGTGTTTGTCACCATCCTTAATTGCCTATGAATTAAGTGGCTTGCTAGGCCATTTCAGAGGGTAGTTAGTAATCAACCACAGGGCTCTGGATTTGGAGTCATATGTAGGTAAGGATGAGATTTCCTTGCCTAAAAGAACACTAATGGACCAAATGGGTTTTTTACGACTGATGATAGTTCCATGGTCACTATTACTGAGATCAGCTTTCAACTGCAGATTTTTATTAATTCAATTTAAATTCCACTAACTGCTTCAGTGCGATCTGAACACGTGTTTTGAGAGCACTACCTTGGGCCTCTGGATGACTGCCCCAGTGACATTACCATTACATCACTATCTCCCCCATATAAACCAAAATTGCCTCTGACTGCAGTGGTAAAGGCTTTCTCTTCGATATCTGCTTTTTTTCATCATTATTAATAGGTTAAAGTCAAAAGCAGCACAGCTTATAAATGAGCAATTTGTGGAAACTAACAACACACCACTCATCATTCTTTTCCTGTTAGAAAAGTTCACTGTGTCGTTTTTTTATCCTTGTTGCTCTAAACAGACTCATTATCCTGACAATGGAAATAGACAAACCTACAGCCAGGCTGTCACTCCTAGCAGAGCTAAAAGCAAAAATAAACTGTTCCACTTAACTCTTCTGGAGGAGAGGTGGTCTACTACAATCTGGCAGTAACTGTGAAAAATAGCTGCTTCACAATGTTAGGGTAAATTCAACAGTCTGTGCTCTCAGTGGTGAGCAGTAGTCGAACGGAGCATGGATTAAACATAATGCATTGTAATGCTGATTCTTCAACTATTTTTTATTAGTTCATGGGATGTGGGCGTCACTGGCTAGTCACACATTTATTGCCCATCCTTAATTAACATGTTCAGAAGCCATTTAAGAGTCAACCACATTACTGTGGGTCTGGAGTAACATGTAGGCCAGACCAGGTAAGGGTGGCAGATTTCTGTCCCTAAAGGGCATGAACGAACTAGATGGGGTTTTACGACAATTAGCATTAGACATTTAATTGGTCACCATTAGACATTTAATTCCAGACTTTTTTACTGAATTCAAATTCCACCATCTGCTGTGGTGGGAGTTGAACCCAAGTCCCGAGAGTATTACCCTGTATTTCTGAATTACTAGCCTAATACCACTGTGTGACCACCTCTCAATAATGCTACTTGGCTTGTGATGGAGTAGCCAGGATTAGTGAATTTATCTTGTAGAGTCCAATAGTATATATTTACACATTTCAGTCACCCCTTTTCTAGCCTTGACAGAAGCTAGTGAAACTGAACTAACTGTGGTGTAAAAACTAGAGCTAATCAACCTACTCTTGTTCATCTTTGGGTAATGGCACTTAATGGGTTGGAGCTATTCCAGAAATGTTATAAAAATGTACTTTATTATCTTTTTAGGTTTTTTTCTCTTTGCAGTTGGGTCTAACTGATTACTCTCTGGAATCAAATGCATATTTCCAAATCATTTTCCAAAAACTGTCAATGCAGCGAGCAACATACCCCTCTGTTAATATTGACTCTGGTTTGTTGTCCTTGCCTCTGTGTTTGCAGTTTCTTCTGCTGACTTGCCCCTCTATTCAGGAACATAATCCTGTAACAGCAAAGGATAAATTAAAATTGCAAGGTATTTTGAAGAAAATTGCTAAACAGTATTTTCACAACTACATTTTCAGCTATTGGCATTGGAGAAATGTGATCCCATTCAGTCACTCAATTGGAGGAATAAAGAGGTCACACAATGTATACTTGACAAGCACATTTATTTCTGAAACTGTGTCCACTCTTTTCCAATCCTACCTCTTTCTTCCACTTATTCACAAGACACTGTTAGATTATAACAACAACTTGATATTATACAGTGTCTTTAACATAATGATGCATCAAAAGGTCATCCAGACTCGAAACATTGGCTCTGTTCTCTCTCCACAGATGTTGTCAGACCTGCTCAGATTTTCCAGCATTTTCAATATTTGGCAGGGAGCCACATAAAGAAATATTTGGATGCTGACCAAAAATTGGGACCAAGATGCATAATAAAAGAAGAGATGGAAGTTGACAGGGTGAGAGTTTTAGGGAGGGAGTTCCAGAGTTTATGACTTAGCCTAAAGGCACAGCTATCAATTTATGGGTGACTACAGAGATACAGAGGGCTGAGTCAATGGAGTTTTGTGAAAACAAGGATGAGAACTTTAAAAACTGAGGCGATGCCAAACCAGAAGTCAGTGAAGGAAAGTGAGCATAGTGGGTGAGCAGATCTCAGTGCCAGTGAAGATATTGGCAACAAGAGTGTTATTTGAACTCAGGTTTATGTAAGATAGAAGATGGAAGGCCAGCCAGAAGAAACACTTGGAATAGTCAAGCCTAAAGGAAGTAATAGATGAGGGTTTCAGCAATAGATGAACCAAACCAGTGGTGTGCCCCAGGGATCTGTTCTGGGACCCTTGCTGTTTGTCATTTTCATAAATGACCTGGATGAGGAAGCGGAGGGATGGGTTGGTAAGTTTGCCGACGACACGAAGGTTGGCGGGGTTGTGGATAGTCTGGAGGGATGTCAGAAGTTACAGAGGGACATAGATAGGATGCAAGGCTGGACGGAGAAGTGGCAGATGGACTTCAACCCAGATTAATGCGTTGTGGTCCATTTTGGTAGGACAAATGGGATGAAGGAGTACAATATAAAGGGAAAGACTCTTAGTACGGTAGAGGATCAGAAGGACCTTGGGGTCCAGGTCCATAGGACTCTAAAATCGGCCCCGCAGGTGGAGGAGGTGGTTAAGAAGGCGTATGGTGTGCTGGCCTTTATCAATCGAGGGATTGAGTTTAGGAGTCCGGGGATAATGATGCAGCTATATAAGACCCTCGTCAGACCCCACTTGGAGTACTGTGCTCAGTTCTGGTCGCCTCACTATAGGAAGGATGTGGAAAAGATTGAAAGGGTGCAGAGGAGATTTACAAGGATGTTGCCTGGATTGAGTGGCATGCCTTATGAGGATAGGCTGAGGGAGCTCGGTCTTTTCTCCTTGGAGAGACGAAGGATGAGAGGAGACCTAATAGAGGTGTATAAGATGTTGAGAGGCATAGATCGGGTGGACTCTCAGAGGTTTTTTCCCAGGGTGGAAATGTCTGCTACGAGAGGACACAGGTTTAAGGTGCTGGGGGGGGAGGTACAGGGGAGATGTTAGGGGTACGTTTTTCACACAGAGGGTGGTGGGTGAGTGGAATCGGCTGCCGTCAGGGGTGGTGGAGGCGAACTCAATAGGGTCTTTTAAGTGACTCCTGGATGAGTACATGGAGCTTAATAGGATGGAGGGTTATAGGTAGGTCGAGAAGGTAGGGATGTGTTCGGCACAACTTGTGGGCCGAAGGGCCTGTTTGTGCTGTAGTTTTTCTATGTTTCTATGTTCTAAAATGGGGCGGAATTAGGTGACATTATGGAGGTAGAGGTAGGTAGGCTAGATGTGTACTTGGAAGCTCAACTCGAATTCAAATGCAACATTAAGGCCGGAATTTTACCAGCACACTCGCTCCGATTCTGGGGAAGAGCGAGGCTCAGAGAACGGCATTCTCCGTTGGCCTCGGAGGGATCGTACAAACCTCGGGCGGACGTGCCAGTAAAATTCCACCCTAAGGCTCTGAATGATCTGGTTCAGTTTAAAATGGGAAAGGGATGGAATCAGTGGGTGAAACAGGATATCAGACAAGTAGTCTAACAATTAAGAAGAAATAAACAACTAAAAATTGAAATATGGCATTTTCTGTCTTGTCAAAAAAGTGTAGATTTGCATGTGGTCATTTAAGGTAAAGTGCAGATAGCCTAGTGAGGCCATGGTGGAATGTGTTGATTGTACATGTATTCACAACAAGATTATGGTTTATCAATTCAATTTATCTGGTAATATGTAAATGGAATGAAGTTCAGTAGACACAATGGATTTTACGGCCTCGCTCAGGCGAGACCGGAAATTTCCACCCGAGGTCAACAGAAATTTCCATTGTCGGACCCTCGCCCGCACTGATTCTGTGGCGGGTGAGGCGGTAGAGTTCCAGCCAATATATTATTGTGTTTAACTGATGATAGGAAACTGTTTATAATCTCTGAATTTTAATATTTTTCCATTTTATTTCAGAAACATACCTACTAACATTAAAAAAAGAGGCCACAATGAATTTATATCTCTCACACTTTACTTTCCAATAATGCCACCATTTTAGTTTAAAGGTTCCTCTTTCTCCTCTGTGTAAATTAGGAATTTCATCTATCCCTGATTATAATACATCTTCATTCCTACACTTACTTTCTTTGTTCCTCTTCCTGATCTTTGACCTGGGACCATTATGCTGCCTTCTCAGCAACTACATTCATTAAATGAAAGTTAAGTTCTACAGCTGGCAGAAAACCCATTTCCTCAGCTACCACCCAGGCAGCAAATGCAGTAATTTATCCCCATCAATCTTAATGCTGCACTGTGAGGTTCTATATTTCCTTATTAGGGCAATAGAAGTCCATCTGGTTTCTGGTCAAATCCAGACTTTTGCCACCGTAAAACTATCCAATCTGTCTCTTTCAAAACTGGCTTTGGATCAAGGCAAATCATTTCAGGGATTGTATGAGAGGAGCAAGAAAATCAAAAAAATATTTATTTGTTTCTTGTATTCCATTCTCAATCCTGCCTAATTCCTCACTTATTCCCACTGCGAACAGAGTAACAAAACACCAGAATAAAAGCACTTTGTAAAATGAAAACCAAAAGGTATTCTGGCCTCAATATATGCAGGGAAGCAGGGAGAGTACTGTGGACCAGGAAAACGCAACAGAAAATCTGAAGACCAGGGACATGGATGCACTGTTGAATTTTACTATTCATCCCTGGGACGTGGGCATCAGTGGCAAGGTCAGCAATTATTGTACATCCGTAATTTCCCTTGAGAATGTGATGGTGAGCTGTTGTCTTGAATCACTGCACTGTGGATGATATAGGTACATGCAGTGCTGTTAGGAAGGGAGTTTCAGAATTTGGACCCAGTGTCAATGAAATAAACAACAATACATTTCCAAATCAAGATGGTATGCGATTTGAGAGGAATTTGCAGATGAAGGTATTTCCATGTGTGCCTGCTCCACTTGTTCTTCTAGTTGGTGGAAGTTAAGGGTATGGAAAGTACTGTTGAAACAGCCTTAGCGAATTACGCACTACATCTTGGAGACAGTACACACTGCAGTCACCGTGGGCAGTGATGGAGGAAGTGAATGTTTAAGGTGGTGGATAGTTTGCCAATCAAGTGGATACTTTGTCCTGGGTGGTGTAAAGCTTCTTGAGTGTTATTGGAGCTGTATACGCCCAGGCAAGTGGAGTGTATTCCACCACACTCCAGACTAGTGCCCGGTCAATGGTGAACAAGCTTTGGGGAATCAGAAGGGGAGTTACTCACCACAGAAATCCAAGTTTCTGACCTGCTCTTGTAGCCACAGTGTTTATGTGGCTGGCTCATTAAGTTTCTGATCAATGGTAACCTCTATACATGAAGCTTGCTGCATGTCGACACAAACTGCTTCACCAGTGAATGGAACTGAACACTCTCCAATCATTAGCAAACATCCCTACTTCTGACCCTATGATGGAGGGAGGGTCATTGTTAAAGGGCTGAAGATGGTTGGGCTGAGAAATTCTTGCAGTGATGTCCTGGGGCTGAGATGATTGGCCTACAACAACCACAGCCATCTTCCTTTGTGCTTGGTATGACCCCAACCAGTGGAGAGTTTCCCCCCCACACCCCGCCGCCCCCCCAATTTCCATGGACTTTGGTTTGGCTTTGGCTCCGTGATGCCACACTCAGTTCAATGTCTCATTCCTTGTTGTGAAGGGGAATCTCTCTCACCTCACCTCTGGAATTCAATTCTGTTGTCCATGTGATGACTGAGGCTGCAGTGAGGGAGGGCTGGAGCTAGATGGTCCTGGAGGAACCCCAAACTGAGCCTTAGTGAACACCTCAATTAGGAAAGACTTACTTCATTATAATTTTTTTCTTTACTTTCCCATCTGTCAGACAGTTAGGTTGACCTACTGACTGTTGGACATGAAAACCAGTAGACCAGGTATCTGAAGATCATGGCAATCATGATATGGGGGGGGAGGGGGAGGTGGGTGAGGGAGACCAGAGATTTCCACTTTCTGGTGGGGTTGAAGGAAGAGAGAGAGATCATTGCTGCAGGATAAGTGGCATTTGGAGGGAGGGAGGTTATGTGTCAGTTAGTTTAGTTATTACCTTTTTGGAATTTGGGGCCACTGTCTTGTTAGCCGGAACCTCTTTTGGGCCTGCTGTGGTCTTCCCCTCATGATCCATTGAACTCCTTTCCTAATGGGTGCAATTTGTTGCAAATCCTAAGAAAATTTGAAATCAATTAATTTTCAAAATCATGGTACTTTTCAAGCATAAATGAAGGTTGATATGGTCAGCTGATCGGTTTGTATTACCATGCGAACAGTGGCTTTACGATTCAATGGGCTCACTCCTTTGGCTGCTACAGTAGGTCTTCTTCCATCTGCTCTTGCTCTGATATTCTTAACCTGAGTCTGCCAACGTTGATTAGCCCTGCCGTACCCTTGGAATTCTGAGGTATTTCTCCGCGGCCTATTGGATCCTAATTAAATTGATACAAACAAATAATCTGCTGTATACACTTGGTCACTTTTTACGAACCTTACAAAACTGTTGCCTCTGCAATGCAGCATTAGGGTTAATGAGTGAACTGACTGAGGAAAGGATGGATCTTACGAGGGA
Organism: Mustelus asterias; assembly: GCF_964213995.1. Classification (NCBI taxonomy): domain Eukaryota; kingdom Metazoa; phylum Chordata; class Chondrichthyes; order Carcharhiniformes; family Triakidae; genus Mustelus; species Mustelus asterias. The sequence continues at coordinate 124,697,887 of NC_135804.1, forward strand.
AAGGCTCCTTGTCTGGAGTCACACTACACAGGATCACATTGCAGAGAATGGAACTTGGTTGCCCTCACCCGATTTGCACCACAATGGGCTTCTGGGAGGAGTGAGACTCATAAGTATAACCTCTGTACACAAAATGATTTCATGCACACAATTCACAAATAAATGATAATCAAAACTGCTGAGTTAACAACATCTACTGTATCCACAATTAAACAGTTTGAAACAGATACTCAATCAAATTAGAAGTACTTAAAACAATGGTTCCCAAAGGGTGTGGCGCGCCACACTGGTGCGGCGAGAGAGGATGGCAAGTGTGGCGGGAAGATTCAAGGACAATCAAAGAAACATTTAAACATGGATAGATATTTTTCCAAAGTGAGAGCAAGAGCATCGAGTGATGCTGAGGACGATGTCCCATGATCATATTATAAAGTAGTTGTGTTCTATGTTATGAATCAAGCACTGCTAGGAGTTGTTTTCTTTTGTTTTTGAATGTATTTCTTATCAATAAACAATTTGGTGAGGCGCGAACAAATTTTTATTCCGAAAGTGCGGCGCAGTGAAAAAGGTTTGGGAACCACTGACTTAAAAAGTCATATTAATGCACATCTCTACTCTACAACTTGTGTTATAATTTTCCATTTGTTTGGTTTTTATATTTCCCTTTTTAGCATCTTGCTATAAACATTATAATACTTTACTTTTTATTCACTTATCTGACTTCACAGTTGTCCTATACCCCATTTTTCAATCTATGTTGCTTTAAAATTTCCCACCTTTGAGTTACGTTTTTCTGTACCATCGAATACAAGGATTTCCCTTGTGCACTGACTTAATAAATAGGCTTTCAAGTTGATAATGTTCTTTGTTCTATTTTGAGAACTTAAGCAAAAACAAACTTGTAACATTTTTTCAAGAATTTGTCAAACTGGCACAGTGGTTAGCACTGCTGCCTCACAGTGCCAGGGTCCCGGGTTCAATTCCCGGCTTGGGTCACTGTCTGTGTGGAGTGTACATGTTCTTCCCGTGTCTGTGCGGGTTTCCTCCGGGTGCTCCTGTTTCCTCCCCCAGTCTGAAAAATGTGCTGGTTAGGTGCGTTGATGCGAACAGGTGCCGGCATGTGGCAATTAGGGAAGTTTCACAGTAATGTCACTGCAGTGTTAATGTAAGCTGTACTTATGAATAATTAATAAACTTTACTTTAATTTTTTTCTGGCTATTGCGCCACTTCATTCATTCGCCTTCACTCAATGATGGGAGGGGAAAAGTGTGCTTAATGTAGCTTGATCATAAATACGTTCTTCACAAATGGGATTTCAACTTTGCTTCAGCTAAAGTGGAAAGAAGCTCTCCCCTTGGTCACTAACCTACAGTAGACATCAGGTGTTAGCAGTGGAATATCATAAATCTGGCAATAAAAATGCATGGTTAGATATTTCCTGGGCTTGCAGTTGTCAGCACGTGCTATCGGTTAATAACGTGGTTAGCTTTGATGAATTTAAGGTCACCTTGTGCATTTTGCTGCGCTCCTCTTCCAAAACGATTTTGCAGCTTACGAAAACGTAAATTCTGCTGCCTTTGCTGTTGTTCTCTTGCCCTACTTAATGGAGTTGTCGTAGAGTCGGTTTCCCTTTTATTGAGTTCAATAATATCATCTGAAAAATGTAAAAGCATGATTTAGATAAAAATTAGACTGTTGGAAAATGTTACTGGATCGGTTTGCTGCATAAAATTGGATTGTGCTTGGAAATATTTAAGAAATGCAAAAATGCAATATTTTCTCTACCTTGGTGTGCTAAAGACAAAAATGGGAATATTGGAAAATGGGGCCTTTTGCCTCTTTGTGCCAAGTGAGATTTGTCAAATGCATTTAACTAAAGAGTGGAAGCTATTGGATATTATGTACAAAAAGGCTGCACAATATGTCACAGCTTCAACTTCAGAACACTGTCCTACAATTCCACATCACAAGCTCTCTATTGAAGTAATGGAAATTTTACATTTCCCATTTATTCTAGTAGCCTTATTGAGAGAGACTGCAGAACAAAAATGCTGCTAAATTGGAGGCAATTTTAATGTTGAGGACTCTCAACCCACTGGGAGATTAAGTAAGAGTGCTGTTACATATTGCTTTTAGTGTCCTGCACAGCTATTGGAAAGGGTAAACTTTCAGCCCAACTGGAGGCATCTGCATTGGCTGAAAAGAGCACACGACAGAAATTAAAATGATAAACCCCCAAAAATACACACATTTTCTCATTCAATCAAATTATGTACATCAAACACACATGTGTACAACACAAAGGCAAAGTACTGTTTCAGAATGCTGGAAATCTGAAAACAGAAGATTCTGGTACTGCTAAACAGGACAGACCGCATCCATGGTCAAAGAAAGGGAATTAACTGCCTGGATTTTCAGTGAGTCAGGACAACATAGGAGCCCTTTAAAATTGACATGTGGGACCTGATTCCGGAACTCTTGCCCATATGACGGTTTCTGGCTATTTCCACTTGTGCATGATAAGGGTGTAGGCACAAAACTCTCCCACCCTTGCCATCTCCATTGTGTCGGTGAGAAATTTAAACCTTCCCTAAATTTCAGTGGAATTGGGCCCCTTCATCAAGAAGGTATGGCTCAGATCCTCTCAGAGAAGGTGTGAACCACAAGGGTACCATAGAATCCCTACAGCGCAGAAGGAGGCTACTTGGCCCATCGAGTCTGCACCTACTCTCTGCAGAGAATCTTAGCCAGGCCCACCCCCCCACCCCATTCCCTTAACCCCACGCATTTATCCCGTAATCCCCATACCTATACACCTTTGCACCTAAGGAGCAATTCAGCATGCCAATCTACCTGATCTGCACATCTTTGGGTTGTGGGAGGAAACCGGAGCACCCGGAGGAAACTCACGCAGATACGGGGAGAACGTGCAAACTCCACAATCACCCAAGGCTGGAATTGAATCCGGGTCCCTGGCACTGAGGGGCAGCAGTGATAAACATTGTTTAGCACTGCTGCCATACCACCCCAGCTACCCCTCAAAATATAGTTACCTGCTCCTGGAATTATTTCATTGACAGACTTTGAAATGCAAAAAAAAATTATTCTTTCAGTTTCAACAGTAAAATGCTGTATTGTAATTTAGAGGTGTTTTATATAGAAGAAGATAGAAGCAGGAGGCGGCATTTGGGCGTTCGAGCCTGCTCCACAACACTTTTTACTGTGGTGGTTGATTACAGGGCTCTGTCCTGATAGGATACATTGCATTTTACATTGATCAGAAGTGAGCAAGTTGAGAGATATATTAGCATACTTCTCCCATTGGGAAAAGTGTTCTTAAGCTTTCAAAATTGAAGATAACACTGCTGGGCGTCTCCAGTGTGATAATCTGAAATGGTTTATTTACCAGAATCCATTTAAAATGAAAAACAAACCTTTAGTAGATATCATTTAGATTTTAAGAAAAGCCCCCACATGCTCCAGAATGCTTTGATTGACAGGACATGTGCTATCTGTGATTTTACTTGTTCAACAGCTTTGTTTACATTTCCCAAATGACTGCGTGGTTGAGTTTCAAAAGGTCCGGAAACACTTATCTCAGTTGGGCGCATTGTTCTCATTTTGACTTACAGTGCTAAAAGTTCATTAAAGAATTCTCTCTCTTTAATGTGATTAACAATATATGTTTATTTCAGGGGATTTAAATTTTTGAATGCATTTTATGAATGAGAGTATTTTTCAGTGGAAGTGTACTTGTCCGACGACTCTATTAGATTGTTGGAAGTTTAATTTTTTTTCATCTCCATTTCAAAAATATGACTCTGGAGGTGTGCCCATAGGGGATACCGGGTGAGTGGCTATGGAGGATGCATGGGGCATGAAGTTTTGAAAGCCTGACATTCATCTTTAAACTCGGCTTACATCCAAATAAACAGGGGTAGGAATTCTAACATGCCAGCCTCTTCAATCCTGTCACTTTGGGCCACCTACCTGGAAAGAAAATATGTGGGTGGCAGCCTTCTTAAATAAGAAAGCTTTGGGTCCCAGCTCGACTTTCCCGCCTCCTCATGAAAATCCAGCCCACGTTTCAGGTCAATGGCCTTTCATGAGAACAGCATTTTTATATTGTGCTTTCTCTTCCCAAATTAGGACACTAACCTGTATGTCACAGAGTTAAGTTTAATAGAATTAAGGGGTAAATATTCCACTGGTCGGAGCCTTACCTAGCAGAAAGGAAGATGGTTGTGTTTGTTGGAGACCAATCATTTCAGCCCTAGGATGCAATCACAGGAAGAACTCAGGGCAGTGTCCTAAGTGCAGCCATCTTCAGCTGCTTCACCATGAGCTTTCCGCCATCATAATGTCAGAAGTGGGGATGTTCATGGATGACTGTGCTGGATTTAGTACCATTCACACAACTCCTCAGATATTTAAGCAGTCACGCTCACAAGCAGCAGGACCAAGACCACATGCAAGTCTGGGTGCATAAGTCGTATATAAGTGTCAGGAAAGTGACTAACTCCAACAAGAGTGACCCTGGAGAGTCATTGCATTCTACCAAAAACTTACCTGGACCAGCCATATGAATATCAAGAGTTAGAAAGTCAGATGCTAGGTTTTCTGCAGTGGGATATCTCCCCCCCCCCCCCCCCCCCCGCCCCGGCCGACTCGACTCCAAAAGGTTTTTCCATCATTTACAATTCTAAGTTCAGGAGTGTGATATACTTCCCCACTTTTCTGGATGAGAGCAGTTTCAAGAAAAGTTACAAAGTTCTCATCTCCAGAACAGAGCAATCCATTTGAGTGACTCTCTATCTCCTGCCTTAACCATTCACTCCCTCTACCACTGCTGCACAGTAGCAGCAATGTACACCATCTACAAGATGCACTGCAGGAACGGAATGCAGCTTCTTTAACTTTCCAAACTCTACCACCGTGAAGGACAAGCAAAGCAGATGTATATCACCTGCAAGTTCCTCACCAAGTCACTCACCATCCTGACTTGAAAATATGTTGCCGTGCCTTTGCTGTCAAAATTCTAGAACTCCTTTTCTAACAGCACAGTGGGTCTACCTACACCACATGTAGGCAGTGGTTCAAAACAATAAAGGGGCTCACCAGCTTGTACTCAAGCCAATTTAAGGATGGGAACTCAGTGCTGGCCATACCAGCATTGCCGACACCTTACGGATTAATAAATAGCAGAAGCTAAACAACCTCATCATTATATGTGAATGGGAAAAAAAATCAAAAATACTTGAGTGCATTTTGCAATAAGGCCTTTTCCGACACCACATGATTGGGATAAACCAGTTGCTCTTTATTATGGTTTAGAGACCTTCACCTGGCTTCAGGTAATGCTGCCTCCAATCCCATCAATTAGTTTATATCTCACATTAATTGCAACATTCAGGCTGAGGCTAAGTGGCAAGTAGCATTTGTGAAATACAAGTGCTGAACAATGAACATCTCCAAGAAGAGAGAATCTAACCAGCTTCCCTTAACATTCAATGGCCCTACTATTGCAGAATCCCCCATTATCAACTTTCTGGGATGGGTGGGTGGGTGTGTTGTGGAGGGCAGCTCGCCATTGGCCATAAACATAACTAGATTAGGCACAATAGCATAACAGCTTGTCCACCCATGTGAGATCCCTGTACTTTATCTAACACTGTTGTCATGATGTTAATGCGAGACTCCAATCATTGATCTCCCTGGCAAAAGGTCTCACTCCTTCCTAGGCTGGTGTGTGAGGGCTTCCCGCCCACACGATAAAACATAGTCTCCCTCCTCGACTTTACCTCGTTCACCAGAACAGTGTGGCTAAATCTGGTAGCAGTACTCCCCCCACTCCTTGTGTGCTAGGCTGTTGTGCTTCCCATAATCTTTCCAACCGATAGGCCAGCACTCTTCACTTCAGCAGTTCAGTTGCCCTTTACACGAGAGTCTGCCTTTAAGGAGGAGGGTTGATTTAACCACATGGTTTGCTAATAATGGTGCCTGCAGTGCTTTCTCACATCCCATCACCTCACTCCGCTGCACCCACTTCCTCACTCCGCTGCAGAATACAAGGGCCACAGGTAGCATTTAGGAAAGAAGAACAGCATGGGAATATTCTACTACACTGCATTCATTCAAATTCAAATGTTGCCTACCTTAATCTGAATGGGAAGGAGTAAGTTGCGAATCATCACCCCAAACCTAGCCCAAATTATTTGCTGTAAAATTGCTATTTTACCAAATGTAAATCAATGTATTTGCCATGGAGGGAATGCAGCGAAGATTCATCAGACTGATTCCTGGGATAGCAGAATTGTTGTAGGAAGAGAGATTGGGTCACCTAGGACTTTAGAGGAATGAGAGGGGATCTAATTGAAACCTGTAAAATTCTGACATGGCTAGAAAGACTGGATGCAGGAATGTTGTTTTCACTGGCTTGAAAGTGGCTGGAACAAGGTGTCACAGTCTCAGGATTGGGGTAGGCCATCTAGGAGTGAGATGAGGAAAAGCTTCTTCACTCAGAGGGTTGTGAACCTGTGGAATTATCTAGCACAGAAAGCTGTGGATGCCACGTCACTGAATATATTTAAGAAGAAAATAGATAGGATTTCTAGACTCTTGACTTGTGTCAAAGGTTATGGGGAGAGCAGCATTGAGTTAGAGGATCAGCCAGTCATAATGAATGGCACAGCAGATTTGAAGGGCCAAATGGCCTACTCCTGGTCCTTTTTTCTATATTTCTAATGTAGATCAACAGTTGGTTTATAAAGCATATGTCAATGGAAAAAAAAACTGATGAACAAGATGTCACTTTTTGCAACTTTCACTGTAATAAACCAACTAAAATCAACATAATTCAAACATTACTTAATAGGCATAAGATATTTCAAATAAAATGGTAAATTTCACTTTCTTGGTACCCAAAGTTATGCTTCATGTAGTTAACAAGTAGCTGCATCACTTCCTGCACAATTCTGACATCATGCGCAATCTCAGTTTTTCCAATTTATCCTCTGGTAAGTACGATCTCTCACTTCCCACTCAAATGAATTTGGACCCCAAGTCCCTTTCATTGGCAGCTACATTCTATTAAAAGTTCCAAACACGGTCGACCCTGACAGGCACATACCTATGAACCCCTTCTCACTCAGATCATGACAGTCCTGATGTCATACCTTTTCAACCAACCAACGCACTCAGTTCATGGTCCGATCCTCAGATACAAATACACATCTTCCTCGTTCCTTACTTTGCCAAGAGCCTCTGAAGTTGCATTTTCTTCTTATAGACAAACAGCCTGCTGAAAGCTTTGCTCGATTCCTCTCACACGAATTCTGTATTCTAATCTGCAGGTCCTGAGACCAGCTGTAATTTGATCCCAATTAGCTTTTTACCCTTATATAAAAGCAAAATACTGCAGATGCTGGAATCTGAAACAAAAACAGAAAGTGCTGGAAAATCTCAGCAGGTCTGACAACAGCTGTGGGGAGAGAATAGAGCAAATGTTTCAGAGCTAACAAAGTGTCATCCTGACTCGAAACGTTGGCTCTATTCTCTCCCCACAGATGCTGTCAGACCTGTTAAGATTTTCCAGCATTTTCAGTTTCTGTTGTAACTATTTACCCTTGGCTTTTTAACTTTTATTCCCAGAACCACCTCAAGTCACATGGGGCAGCATGGTAGCATAGTGATTAGCTCTGCTGCCTCACAGCGCCAGGGACCCGGGCTCGATTCCCTACTTGGGCCTCTGCCTGTATGGAGTCTGCACATTCTCCCCGTGTCTGCATGGGTTTCCTCCAGGTGCTGCATGGTTTCCGCCCACAGTCCAAAAGACGTGCTGGTAAGTTGCATTGGCCATGCTAAATTGTCCCTCAGTGTACCTGAGCAGGCGCTGGAGTATGGCGATGGGTTGTGACAATAATAAATAAACTCACTTATCAGAAGTCTGAAGCCTAAAGATCTCATACGCAGGAAATCTAATTATCCTCCTTTCCAGAATTATCCAAGCTTCACTTTGGGTCTTCAAGGCATCATCCCAAAAGAAAATGTAGGATTTCCTCAAAACACATGGGTCATGACAGAAAATAAAAACTTCCCAATAAAAAAGATTGTAAATATTTGATCATTCAGCTGCAAAATAAATATTTTTTAAATGAAGCGACAGGTGCTGGCTGCCAACTCACAAAGCAACCTAGTTGCCTGTGGTGGTTTGAACTTTTCATTAAAGCCACTACATCTGTTGTACGTGCAAGTCCTCGAGAACACCGACCTTTCACTTGCAGCCGGACGATCTCTGAGATTTCGAGTTGAACTTCACCGCTGGTTGTCTGAGAAAGTTGCTGTTTAATAATACTGATAACACTTTAAAATGCAATGAAATGGGCGAAAAAAGATAATAAAAACATGAACTAGAAACGCAATTCTTTCCAACCAACAATTAAGTCACATTTTTTTCTGGCAACGCTGACCTTCTGTCGCAGTATTTCTAATGGCTGTATGTGACGCTACAAGTATTTAATATCACTGTTCCATATTTAGTACTGACTCCAACGAATTGGATCTGCATGTTCTTACACTCACTATTCCTGACACTTTACTCCTCCCCCGCTCCCCGCCAGATTTCATTAAAAGTACAAAATAATCATTCAAATGAGTGTTTGATTATACACACAATATTTCACTTTACCTCGGTAATAATCAGTTGCCCCCCACCTAGTATTTCCATGCCGATAACTTTAGAAGAAAATACACACGTGATTTTCGCAGAACGCATACTTGCCCAAAGACATGTCAATTTTTTCTGAACTTTTTTCCACTTCCATGGGAGCAGGTTCAGCCGCGAACTGGGTCATTTTATCTCCTCCAGTGGGTACTAATGAATAACGCAAATATTAGTAAAGTGAAGAGGACACTTAACAAAGTTAGTCACTTGTCAGTTTCAGCTGGTATCCAATAGCGCATGTGCGGAACGCTGTTTCTGTCCTCTGGTACTGACAACGTGACCTGAATTGCCCATTATAAAGGAGCAGATTAAATCTCCAGGGACTGCAAGAGGTTCCTTCCTGTATTTGGATTTTGCGAGTTTAAATGTGGATTAGAAGGCAGATTGCAAGAGCATTGTCAAACAAAAAAATCGACAAGACACAATAAGATGTCCGGGGAATGTCTTCAGGGTGGAGAGATTTAGTAAGAAGTCTCACGGCACCAGATTAAAGTCCAACAGGTTTATTTGGTAGCACAAGCCACTAGCTTTCGGAACGCTGCCCCTTCATCAGGTGAGTGGGCTTGTGCTACCAAATAAACCTGTTGGACTTTAACCTGGTGATGTGAGACTTCTTACTGTGTTTACCCCTGTCCAACGCCGGCATCTCCACATCATGGAGAGGTTTAGGCAGGGGTTCCCAGAATTATAGGGCCTGGGCAGCTGAAAGCATTGCTGCCAATAGAGGAGTATTGGAAATTGGGGACATTCAAGAGGCCAGTTTGGAGGAGTGCACAAAATAGTTCTTTGCTATACATCACTTGAATGTTGCTGAGAAAAGGTATTTTTTTGAAGTTTTCCATCTTGCACTCATCAGGACAATTGCAAGAATACATATTTACTGCATATTCTTATTTTTCTACTTCTAAAATCTTGCTTTCCATCTCGTTTCACCACCCCACCTCACCCTGGCCATCTGCCACATTCCTACACTTTACATCATTGTTTTATCATTTATACACTCCAATCTCTTAATGGACACTTTTAGCTCCAATCCCTAGTCTTTATTATCACAATTTACATTCCCTTTGTACTTTTGTCTATGCCATTCCTATCAATTACAGCCCCCCACCCCATCCCTGACCCAAACAGTATAAATCTTGTTCTACCTTGTATTCAGCTATGACGAATAGCCATCCCAAGTTGAAACATTGACTCTATTCTCTCTCCAGAGATGCTGTCAGACCTGCTGAAATTTTCGAGCATTTTCTGTTTGTGTTGTGGGAAACAACAACTTTACACTGTATGGGAAGAGAATGCTGATTGGTAGAGGGGTTGCTATGGAGACTGCACCAGTCAATGGTGACTGATAGTTAACTGTCAAGCATTTTGCTCAATCAAGTGCATAAAGTCTTTGAGGTGGGAAATGACATTTTAAAACAAAAATATTACTTTCAGAACAAATTCATGTCTCAGATAACATTTCATCTCGAAGAGATGAGAAAGCAACTTAAACCTATTCGTTGTTAATGATCTTCACTGACTATTATCAACTATCATACAAATAAATCCAACCCCACCCCATCCCACCAATGATTGTTTTGGTTGATTTGATGAAAATGCTTTGTGATGTTTACGCTGTGAGCACTTTTTAAGATATGAAAGGCAAGGTGCTTTCAAATGTTCAGATACATTTTTATCATTCCAATATCTCACATTTAAATAAAATGTAGGGTAGAACAGAGCAATTCCCAGCCCAGCACTTAAATCCAGTCATGGCTGATACTCCAATGCAATACTGACGGAGTGCTACATTGTCAGGTATGTTTTCTTTATGATGAGACGAGCCCTGTCTGCCCAATGTTACAACAGAGAAACTACTTCAAAAATATTTCATTGGTTGTAAAGTGCTTAGAATGGCTGTGAAAGGCACTAGATGAAGCACTTCAAAAGTTCACTAAATTAGGCAGGGACTCCCAGAACTTAGGACCCAGGAGTTGAAAGCATGGCTGCCAATGAAGGGGAAATGGAAATTGGTGACGTACAAGAGGACTGAAGTGGAGCAGCGCAAAAGTCTTGGATGTTTGTCTGGCTCGAGGAGGCTACAGTGGTGTGGAGTGATGAAGATATGGAAAGCTATCGAATGGTGGTGAAGACATGGAGATATTTGAACATCATAAAGAAGAACATTATAAATTTGAGGTGTTGCCAGGCAATTACCATCTCCAACAAGAGAGAATCTAACCATCACACCTTGCCATTCAATGGCATTACCATCATTGAATCCCCCACTATCAACATCCTGGGGGAGGGGGGGTTACCATTGACCAGAAACTGAACTGGACTAGCCTTATAAATACTGTGGCTACAAGAGCAGATTAGAAACTAATAATCCTGCGATGAGTAACTCACCTGCTGACTCCCCAAGGCCTGACCATAATCTACAAAGCACAAGTCTGGAGTGTGAATGGAATACACTCCACTTGTTTGGATGAGTGCAGCTGTAACAACACTCCCAGAACAAAGCAGCTTGCTTGATTGACATCCCTTCTACAATTATTCACTCCCTCCATCACTGACACCACAGTCCCAGCAGTATGTATCATCTGTAAAATGCACTGCAGGAATTCACCAAGGCACCAATGACAGCACCTTCCAAACGCATGATCACTACTATTTAGAAGAAAAAGAGCAAGAGATACATGGGAAAACCACCACCTGGAAGTTCCCCTCCAAGCCACTCACCATCCTGACTTGGAAATATATTGCCATTCCTTCACTGTTTCTGGTCAAAATCCTGGAACTCCCTCCTTAACGGCACTGTGGATGTACCTACACCACATGAACTGCAGTGGCTGACTAAGACAGCTCACCACCACCTTCTTGAGGGCAGTTAGGGATGGGCAATGAGTGCTGGCCTAGCCAGCAAAGCCCACATTGCTTGAATGAATGAGTTCTAAAAAATGGAGCCATTGTTCAACTTGCTGCGAGCTAAGATACAGGCAGTAAAGATTTAGATGAGATGAAGTTTATGGAGGGTAGGAAGTGAGTGATTGGCAAATATAGTTTGGAATCGTCTTTTCCATCTTAGGTTTTTAGATTCCAGTTCCAGATTTTGTTGCACTTTTGTCTTCAAACTGAATAAGTGTTCTATTACATTACATCACATTGGCATGCTTTTATTTAATTCTATTATTTTAATACTCTAATTTTCTTTTAAAGGGTCCATCTTGACACAATCATTTGGCAGACTCAGATTGCTTGGGATGTTTTAATGTTGTGCATTCCCTTGTTCAACCTTTGGACTTTTTGCTGCCTTCAGTCCTGAGAATTGTGAATGTAGCTCACATTGAGACTTTCAACATTGGCAGGAAAGAACTGAAGGATATATATGAATAAACAGGTACAATTCCTATGTATTTAGGATATTATCTTTTAGAATTGAGAAAATGGACACATATTCGAGTATAGCCATTTTTACCCAGAAACCTTAAACCATATGCATGGTCAATACCTGCTGACAGATTTGGTTTCGTCAAGTGTTGAAGAGACCTCATTTGTACCATGCATAAAGTAAACGTAAGGCCTTTCAAGTTCTCTTTCAAAGAAACTTTAAAGGTTTTCATGACAGTATTGTTTCTCCTTGTTTATTTGGAATACACTCCTAAACTTACTTCAGCAAAACAGGCTGGAATTCTCCGGCCATTTACGCCACATTGCTGCTGCTGCCAGGGAGGATGCAGAATTTGTCGCTCAGCCAAATCTCAGTTCATTGCAACGGGACCAGAGAATCCCGCTGGTGTGAACGGCCGGAGAATCATGCTCACAAACTTTAAAAATCTGAACTTCTGAAAAAAGCTTAAAATGACTTCTATTGAAAGAGAAGCAATTGCAGGTAAACTGGAAAGGTGTTAAGACCATATATCTGGTTCACGATGTGAATAATAAAACCATTTTGATAATTAAACAATAGAGAATAATAAGGACACATCTAAGGGGAAGAGTTAATCAAAGCAGTTACTTTTTCTATTTTTTTTGTCTCTTAATCAATTTTTTTTATTTTCTAATCTTTATTTAGCTTTCTGTTCATGATGTAAATCTAATTTATAACTCCTGGCTTATACTTCCTGTCTTAGACTGCATGGCTGAGTGAGGATTCTTCAATCTAATTGGTTGAACAGGCTCTCTAATGCTTGCTGTTCTCCCACCAGCCACAGATTCCTTCTTGGGGATGCTGCACTGAATCAACTGTTGACAGCAAACTTTGGTTTAGAAAAGTCATAAAAACCCAGTTAACTGTTGTTTTCTTTGACCATAAAATCCAGGTCAATGTTGTGTAATATTATGTGGGCACTAAGCTCTAGAATTCCCTCTCTACACCTTTCTGCCTCTTCTCTGAATCACTCCTAAAACCCTAACTTTCTGACCAAGCTCTTGGTCACCTGGTGCATTAAGGATACTATATAAATGCTACTTGTTGCTGTTGTTGCATTTAATGTTGCAGAAAAGTGGAAGCAGGAAGTGATGCTTCGGGTTATAAAGCAGAACAAAGTTTTTAGTTTCTCCACTTGAGTTGTATTAACTGTAGCACAATAGAGTCTCTGACTGTGAAACTCCTTTGTGGGAGAAGTTGAGTTTCTGCTTCTGGAAGGTAGTGGGAACTGAAACTTGCCAGTTCAGAATGCGCTGATTGTATGGGAATAGGTAACTGGTATATTTAATTTTGAAGGATTGTTTTGATTACAATATATTCTGACAGCTAAAATCTTTTGATTATCTATGTATTACCCTTCTATCCTGAAGCAAAACTCAACAGGTAACGTATAGACCCATGCAAAAGTTGATCTGCAGACAAGGTGGCTTTGAAAAGCTATAATTTTTCATAAACTCAAGTAAAGGATTTTAATGTAAGTGTACAAATACAAATGAAAACGGGTAAATAAATGCTTAAAACAATTCTATGTTTTGGTTTTACTTATTCAAATTATTAAAATGATCAAATTTGGAATGATAATATGAATTCTTCAGTGTTGTTGGCTTTTACTTTATTTCATTGCAATTGTCTTTCTTGGGCCTCAAATCAAATACACATATCAACCTCTTGAAAGTAATACCAGTGTAAAAGTCAGCGCTATAACTTTCGGCCTAAAAGGTTGGTCTCAAAAATTTAACTTTTACACAAGTATCAATAGTAGATTGGGAAAGACCCAAACTCAATACATTAAGATTTGGTTTGATTTATTATTGTCACATGTATTAACATACAGTGAAAAGTATTGTTTCTTGCGCGCTATACAGACAAAACATACCGTTCATAGAGAAGGAAATGAGAGAGTGCAGAATGTAGTGTTACAATCATAGCTAGGGTGTAGAGAAAGATCAACTTAATGCAAGGTAAGCCCATTCAAAAGTCTGACAGCAGCAGGGAAGAAGCTGTTCTTGAGTCGGTTGGTACATGATCTCAGGCTTTTGTATCTTTTTCTCGCAGGAAGAAAATGGAAGAGAGAATGTCCAGGGTGTGTGTGGTCCTTAATTATGCTGGCTGTTTTGCCGAGGCAGCAGGAAGTGTAGACAGAGTCAATGGATGGGAGGCTGGTTTGCGTGATGGATTGGGCGACATTCACGACGTTTTGTAGTTCCTTGCGGTCTTGGGCAGAGCAGGAGCCATACAAAGCTCTGATACAACCAGAAAGAATGCTTTCTATGGTGCATCTGTAAAAGTTGGTGAGAGTCGTAGCTGACATGCCAAATTTCCTTAGTCTTCTGAGAAAGTAGAGGCGTTGGTGGGCTTTCTTAAGTATAGTGTCGGCATAGGTTGTTGGTGATCTGGACACCTAAAGGTTTGAAGCTCTCGATCCTTTCTACTTCATCCCCGTTGATGTAGACAGGGGCATGTTCTCCTTTACGCTTCCTGAAGTTGATGACAATCTCCTTCGTTTTGTTGACATTGAGGGAGAGGTTATTGTTGCCGCACCAGTTCACCAGATTCTCTATCTCATTCCTGTACTCTGTCTCGTCATTGTTTGAGATCCGACAGACTACGGTGGTGTTGTCAGCAAACTTGAAAATCGAATTGGAGGGGAATTTGGCCACACAGTTGTAGGTGTGTAAGGAGTATTGTAGGGAGCTGAGAGTACAGCCTTGTTGAGGATGATCGTGGAGGAGGTGTTATTGCTTATCCTTACTGATTGTAGTCTGAGAGTTAGGAAGTTCAGGATCCAGTTGCAGAGGGAGGTGCCGAGGCCCAGGCCACGGGGTTTGGAGATGGGTTTTGTGGGAATAATAGTGTTGAAGGCTGAGCTGTCGTCAATAAGTAGGAGTCTGACATGGGTGTCCTTGTTATCTAGGTGTTCCAGGGTTGAGTGCAGGGCCAGGGAAATGGCGTCTGCTGTGGACCTCTTGCAGCAGTAGGCAAACTGTAGTGGATCCAGATCGTCCGGGAGACTGGAACTGATTCATGCCATGACTAACCTTTCGAAGCACTTCATAATGATGAATGTCAGAGCCACCGGCCGATAGTCATTAAGGCACGCTGCTTGGTTTTTCTTAGGTACCGGGATGATGGTTGTCTTCTTGAAGCAGATAGGGACCTCAGATTATTGTAAAGAGAGGTTGACGATGTCTGTGAATACCCCCGCCAGCTGATCCGTGCAGGATCTGAGTGCACATCCGGGTATCTAGATGGTTATTTCTGGTTTTTAAAAAAAGGATGATTGACATCCCCATAGAGGTCGAAGGTGAATATTGTAATTTGCAACACTATCCTCTGTCACTAGTTCTACTATTATTGTACCATGTCCACTCTCACTTCTCATTCTGTTTGTTGCCAGGTATAAGAGTTCAAACCTATGATCAAAGGAACTTCAGTTGAAATGAGATATGTTTTGTATGTACCCCAGCCCAGCAGAAACTCTTGTTCAGCCCACCTTACTCTGAGTAATTTTCAGCTGTAATTTGATGGCTGTATACCCCTAATGTGGCACAGTGGTTAGCACTGCTGCCTCACAGCGCCAGGGACCCGGGTTTGATTCCCAGCTTGGGTCACTGTTTGTGTGGAGTTTGCATGTTCTCCCTGTGTCTGCGTGGGTTTCCTCCCGGTGCTCCAGTTTCCTCACCCACTCTGAAAGACGTGCTGGTTAGGTTCATTGACTCGAACAGGCACTGGAGTGTGGCAATTAGGGGAATTTCACAGTAACTCATTGCAATGTTAAAGTAAATCTTACTTGTGACTAATAAATAAACTTTACTTTAATGCTTAGCTCTCAGAATTTTGACTGTACCTGGTTCCTTAATTAGACTATCAATGTTTGCAAGACAGAAATTGCTATTTAATATTTAGATGGATTTTGTTGGAAATTACACAGCCCAGGAATGTGGTCATTAACAATGAAAAGAAAAAAGTAGTAACTAATCACAGTAATTATTACTTGACTTGCACCATCTGCCTAGTATCAGCACATAGATAACATAAACATACAGATTAAATTGACAAACGTTCTTATCCTAGAATCTTAAAATGTTATACCCCAGAAATTTGCCTGTTAGTTCTTGTCTCAGCCTGGTGTAATCCCAATCTCCATCTTGCTATCCATCTTTTCATATTCCAATTAATTTAAATATTCATATAAAAAGAATTGGAAAGGACCAACTGGCCCTTTAAGTCTATTTCATTGAGACATGGTGAAGCTTATGTGTATCATTGACTACGCCAGTCATGTAATCTCCAAGGGTAACCAAGATAAAGAGAAGGGGAATAAACAATGGGAGATTACTCTATGATTTCAAAAAAGCAATCAACCAAGCTTCAGGGAAACAGCCGTAATTCATCGATAATTCTAGCTTCTCTCCATCTACCCTCTATCACTCGAGATGTCCTTGGCTTTCCGTAGTTCAGCAATCTCCCTCTTGCTTTGCTTTTTTTAATGAATTAACTCCTGCAAGTACATCACTTCCATGGTAAGATAC
Organism: Mustelus asterias; assembly: GCF_964213995.1. NCBI lineage: Eukaryota > Metazoa > Chordata > Chondrichthyes > Carcharhiniformes > Triakidae > Mustelus > Mustelus asterias. The sequence continues at coordinate 124,714,554 of NC_135804.1, forward strand.
TAAAGTGATATCACCAGTTGTGGTTAAGAACAGAATTCGGACCTAGCTGATTTCTTAATATTCAGATTGCGTTAATCTTGTCTCACAGTTGAATGCTGTTAATATTCAGATTCCAATTTGGAAGCAAGTTGATTTTAAAAAATTGTATTTGGGCTTGAGATGTGGTACAAAACTTTTTTTAAATGAGCCAGGATTGGGAAGAAGGGTATATGTCCTTATTATGCCCTCAGTAACTAAATTATGGATGCATTGCAAATCACAACCAAGGATTTGGACAAAATAAGCTTTACTACACCATCAAGCCCACAAATTCCGGTGCAACAACATAGAGGTTTACAGCATGGAAACAGGCCCTTTGGCCCAACTTGGCCATGCCGTCCTTTTTTTTTAAAGCCCTAAGCTAGTCCCAATTGCCCGTGTTTGGCCCATATCCCTCTATACCCATCTTATCCATGTAACTGTTTAAGCGCTTTTTAAGAGACAAAATTGTACCTGCCTCTACTACTACCTCTGGCAGCTTGTCCCAGACATTCACCACCCTGTGTGTGAAAAAATTGTCCCTCTGGACCCTTTTATATCTCTCCCCTCTCACCTTAAACCCTATGCCCTCTAGTTTTAGACTCCCCTACCTTTGGGAAAATATATTGACTATCTACCTTATCTATGCCCCTCATTATTTTATAGACCTTTATAAGATCACCCCCCAGCCTTCTACACTCCATAGAAAAAAGTCCCAGTCTATCCAGCCTCTCCTTATAACTCAAACCATCAAGTCCCAGTAGCATCCTAGTAAATCTTTTCTGCACTCTTTCTAGTTTAATAATACCCTTTCTATAATAGGGTGACCAGGACTGTATACAGTATTCCAAGTGTGGCATTCCCCATCTCTTGTACAACTTCAACAAGATGTCCCAATTCCTGTATTCAATTCCTGTATTCTCCTGTATTCATCCATAACATGCATGTTAACTCATTTCAATTTATGCAGTTCCTTGGAAAGATAAAAAGAAATACGATTTATTTGGGGAAAATTCCAAAATACAATCAAGCAAGTTTCAGAGGGAACAATAGCCAACAAGGCTTAGAATTTATTTTTATTTGGTCATGGGATGTGGGTGTCACTGGCTGGCCAGCATTTATTGCCCATCCCTAATTACAGTTGAACTGAGTGGCTTGCTAGGCCAATTTAGAGGGCATTTAAGAATCAACCACATTGCTGTGGATCTGGAGTTACATGTAGACCAAACCAGGCAAGGACAGCAGATTTCCTTTCCTAAAAGACATTAGTGAACCAGATGGGTTTTTTACAACAATCAACAATGGTTTCATGGTCATCATTAGACTCTTAATTCCAGATTTTTTTATTGAATTGAAATTCCACCATTTGTGATAGGATTCAAACCCAGGTCCCCAGAGCATTACCCTGGGTCTCTGGAATACTAGTTCAGTGACAATACCCTCTCTAAAGGGGAGTTGTAGCTCTCAACTCACCCTTTTCACCCAGGGCTTGCAATAGTCCATTTTTAAAGGACTCTAGAAATGCATACTCACTGCACTTTAACAAATAGTCGTTCTAAGAAGGTGATAATTCCCTATGAAAAAAAGAAATATGGTGAAATTCTCCATTTTTTTGTCTTAGTGCAGTGGCAGGCAGTTCTGCAGGCACCGTTCCCGCTTGCCAGAATGGTGTGAACTGATGCTTGGTTCTGCACTTGGAGCCTTGTAAATTATGCATGAATGAGTATCTATCCAAATCACCGAGCAGCTTGAGAGCTGATTCGTCTGCCTGGCACCAGCTGGCAGGTTCATAGGTCCCAGCGCCATATTTATACACAAGTCCAACAGGTTTATTTTACTCTCTCCAGCCCATCTATCACCAGGAGATCATGCAGGATGTCTAGAGTTCAGAGACAAAAGGCAGCAGCCTCAAAGTGAATTCAGCGCCCTGATTCAATCGCCATGCCAGAAAGCCACCTGCAACCTGTCTTCTCCAGCCTGGGGAGACCTTTGCTCAGGAGGTTAGCATGGCTGGCAGCCGCACCAGAATTGTCATGCTATGCAGGAAACGGATGTATAATCTCATCCTTACTGCCACGGTAAGTCCTCTCTTAGCTATCTCCACCATCAAACTCTCATCATGAACTCACATGTTACTCTCTTCACAGATCTCACACATCCATTAGCAGGAGACAAATGTCGACACTCATTCTCTCGTGGACAGCTTCATATCACCACCATCCCATCTATCATCGCACTCCATCCTCTGGCCCTTCTGGGGAGGGCTCACCACACACAGGGTATTTCATCAAACCCCTCTGAATTATTTTGTCTTCATACAGGGCACACAACAAGAGAGAGTGAGCCCAGAGGGATTAACGGACAACAGAGATCATCACCCTCACTGAATTTGAGGAGGCTGCAGATGGGCTCGCTAGGAAGGATAGACCATAAGACATAGGAGCAGAATTAGGCTACTCGGCTCACGGGTCTGCTCCGCCATTCAATCATGGCTGATATTTTTCTCATCCCCATTCTCCTGCCTTCTCCCCAAAACCCCTGATCCACTTATTAATCAAGAACCTATCTATCTCTGTCTCAAAGACACTCAATGACCTGGCCTCCACAGGCCTCTGTGGCAAAGAGTTCCATAGATTCACCACTCTCTGGCTGAAGAAATTCCTCCTTATCTCTGTTTTAAAGGATTGTCCCTTTGGCCTGAGATTGTGCCCTCTGGTTCTTCCTACTATTGGAAACATCCTCTCCATGTCCACTCTATCCAGGCCTCGCAGTATCCTGTAAGTTTCAATAAGATCTTCCCCTCCACTTCTAAACGCCGACGAGTACACACCCAGAGCCCTCAATCGTTCCTCAGATGACAAGCTCTTCATTCCAGGGATCATTCTTGTGAACGTCCTCTGGACCCTTTCCAAGGCCAGCACATCCTTCCTTAGGTACGGGACCCAAAACTACCCACAATACCCCAAATGGAGTCTGACCAGAGCCTTATAAAGTCTCAGAAGTACATCCCTGCTCTTGTATTCTAGCCCTCTTAACAGGAATGCTAACATTACATTTGCCTTCCTAACTGCCTCCTGAACCTGCACGTTAACCTTAAGAGAATCTTGAACAATGTCTCCCAAGTCCCTTTGTACTTCTAATTTGCTTCCTGCATTTTCCCATTTAGAAAATAGTCTATGCCTTCACTACTCCTTTCAAAGGGATCGCTCCAGTGGGGAAGAGGAGCTTAGCCTCTCCCAACAAGTTAGTCCGGGTCTCAGTTCCATCACTTCATCAAGATCTGACAATCATCAACATCTGATAATTAATGTCAAATGTACTCTGAAATAGCTTCAGTTCATCCATTGAAACTGTCATTTACTTTTTGCAGGTCCCTGGGCTTCCTGCATCTATACCTTCCAAGGAACTCTCATCCTCCTTCAGTTCACCCTCTGACAAGAGCTCACCTATTTGCATAGCCTGATTGTGAAAGGCGCAGAATACCGTGGTCATGCAGGAAACCCTGTCTGGTATGTATTGCAGAAAGCCACCTGAGTGGTCCAGGCATCTGAATCTCATCTTCAGATATCCTATGGTCTTTATGAGAAAGCATGTGGAAGTGTGAGGAACATCGTACGTCTCCTCGGGACATGGCTGATAGTGACACACCAAAGTCATCAGCCACTAATTAAATGGGTAGCCCTTATCCCCTGGTAACCATCCCTATGGACGTTTGAAAATCGCAGACACCTAGGAGTGACTGAGGATGTAGGAGTTATGGCAACTCCCAGGGCAACATGCATAAATGTGTAGGGTGTGCTTGCGATGGTCAGCTGAGTTGATGGAATGGTAGCCCTTGTGGACTGTAAAATTTAGGGGCAGCTGCCAGGGAGCCTGTAAAGCCACATGTATGCAGGCTATTGCACCCTGCATTCTTGGGAAGCCTGAGATAGCTGCAAAGCCAGTGAATCTTTGAACCTGTCTATCCTCGTCCAGAACAAACATGATATAATGATGGGCCTTTCTGCGAAGTGCATTGGTCACCTCCGTTATGCAGTGACGTGTTGCTAACTGAGAAATGCTGCAAAGGTCCTTTGTCGATCCCTGAAAAGAACTAGAGGCAAAATAACTGAGCGCTGCCATCACTTTCAATGCCATTGGCAGGGGGAAGCCTCCAATCCCAAAGGAAGTCATGAAAAAACTGGCATATGTGAAGTACGAGGTCTCTGGAAAATCGCAACCATGATGCCCAACAACACCTCTCACTTATTCAAGTAGGAGACTCTTACCACGATAAGTCCTCGGTGTGGCAAGTCACCTCTGCTGTCTGGGTCTCTCCTTCTCACCTCACATTCATGCTGCCCATGTCCCTAGGCGGAGCCTCCTGCTCGAGCTGCATGTGCCAAAGCTCCTTTCTCCTTTGCCTCTTCCATTGAATGAGGACACTGAGAAATGCACCCTGGAGTCTTACTTGGATCCCTTCGCACTTTTGCTTTATGAAAATAAATATCAAAGACAACAATGGTTAAAGGGTGTAGAAAAGGAAGTTGTGACTGAGAGATCTATGGGAAATGTGGGGCTGTACAGCTTTGGGTGCCATAATTGCATTGTGCTTGATGCAAGTTTACCCTAAGACTTTAGCACACACATCGAGGTGAGCAAAATTCCATTCCAGAGATGTGACATCTGGAACTCTGTGGAGGGATGATAAGGTGTGAATAAAATGATTAAACCAAAGTAACTCTGCACTCCATTCTTTGAATTGGCGGAACTATGACCTTTCAGTTGCTCATGGTCAGTGAGTGGAATCCACTTGGCCACTGATGAATGGCACAATGGTTAGCACTGTTGCCTCACAGCGCCAGGAACCCGGGTTCGATTCCGGGTCACTGTCTGTGTGGAGTTTGCACATTCTTCTCGTGTCTGCGTGGGTTTCCTCCGGGTGCTCCGGTTTCCTCCCACAGTCCAAAGATGTGTGGGTTCGGTTGATTAGCCATGGTAAATTGCCCCTTAGTGTCAGGGGGACTAGCACGATAAATATGTGAGCTATGGGGATGGAGGCTGGGTGGGATTGTGATCGATGCAGACTTGATAGGCCAAATGGCCTCCTTCTAAACTGTAGTGATTCTATGAACCCATGACTGCCCTCCACTGAGGGGTTGGCAGAAATGATGCAACTGTGCCCCCTTCACTATTGTCCCCACTCTCCAAGGCTGCGTTCCTACCTTAGACTCTGACGATGTTGAAACTTTGAGGTGAGGCTACTGAGTCCTGTCTATCCCTTTAATCACATAGAATGAAATGATTGGCTTGCTGTTGCTTCCTGAGGAGCAATGTCTCTGTATTGTGTAATTGTCCTGGATCCTGTCCACTGTGGCGGTACCAAGTCAGTGTGCATCCCCAGGAGGAATCCCATGTAACTTCCTCACACCCTCCCACACTTCCTCACACCCTCCCACACTTCCCAGATGGAATCAATCTTACTTTCAATTTTGATAACATCATTGTTCTGGGACCTCAAGATGGTGGTGCATTGACTTTGCACAGGAAGGAGTTTGATCCTCCCTCACTGTCAGCGTGCCTCCGATTTACCTGAAGCCTCATGATGTACAAGTCGATATGTCTCCTGTTATTCTCCAGTCTCCACCACTAATATTGGATCCATCATTGTTGCGATGCACAATACCACCCTCCCCACTGAGCTCATCACCTGCGAGGAACCTTGTCCCATGTGGACCCCTACCTACCCCATCTGAAGTTGTGTGCGCCATTACATACAGAAGCAATACAATCTGTCCCCACCTCCCCTGCATGAGAACTTTGCATATCCCCCCTCCACCATATTAAGTCTTTCCCATTTACAGGCTGCAAGGGTGGTATGGTGGCACAGTAGTTAGCACTGCTGCCTCACACGCCAGGGACCCGGGTTTGATTCCCGGCTTGGGTCACCGTCTGTGTGGAGTTTGCACGTTCTCCCCGTGTCTGCGTGGGTTTCCTCTGGATGCACCGGTTTTCTCCCACAGTCTGAAAGACGTGCCGGTTAGGTGCATTGACCTGAACAGGTGCTGGAGTGTGGTAACTTGGGGAAATTCACAGTAACTTCATTGCAGTGCTAATATGTAAGCCTTACTTGTGACTAATAAATAAACTTTACTTTATGCCCCCCTCCGCTCCCCCGCCCGTGATCAGCCCCATTCCCTCTGTAGCCCAGTACAGAGCCCACCAAGTCCAGGGACATTGACTGTAGGACAGCCCTAAACACCAAGCACCCCCACCATTCTCAGGCCCCGCCCACTCTGGCAGCCCCCCTCAGACCCTGCCCCCTTGGACACCACCCCCTTGCAGCCCCCCTCAGACCCCACCCCCTTGCAGCCCCCCTCAGACCCCACCCCCTTGCAGCCCCCTCAGACCCCACCCCCTTGCAGCCCCCCTCAGACCCCACCCCCTTGCAGCCCCCTCAGACCCCGCCCCCTTGCAGCCCCCCTCAGACCCCGCCCCCTTGCAGCCCCCCTCAGACCCCGCCCCCTTGCAGCCCCCCCCTCAGACCCTGCCCCCTTGCAGCCCCCCCTCAGACCCTGCCCCCTTGCAGCCCCCCCCCTCAGGCCCTGCCCCCTTGCAGACCCCCTCAGGCCCTGCCCCCTTGCAGCCCCCCCTCAGACCCTCCCACCTTGCAGCCCCCCCCTCAGACCCTGCCCCCTTGCAGCCCCCCCTCAGACCCCGCCCCCTTGCAGCCCCCCCTCAGACCCCACCCCCTTGCAGCCCCCCCTCAGACCCCACCCCCTTGCAGCCCCCCCTCAGACCCCACCCCCTTGCCACCCCCCCTCAGACTCTGCCCCCTTGCAGCCCCCCTCAGACTCCGCCCCCTTGCAGCCCCCCTCAGACTCCGCCCCCTTGCAGCCCCCTCAGACTCCGCCCCCTTGCAGCCCCCCCTCAGACTCCACCCCCTTGCAGCCCCCCCTCAGACTCCGCCCCCTTGCAGCCCCCCTCAGACTCCGCCCCCTTGCAGCCCCCCCTCAGACTCCGCCCCCTTGCAGCCCCCCCCAGACTCCGCCCCCTTGCAGCCCCCCCTCAGACTCCGCCCCTCCCTCTCAGGTCCCCACCGCCTTGGTGCCCGTGTGTTGGCCGCGCCTGCGCAGTGGCGGCTCGGCGAGCGGCCGTTGACACAATTGAAGAGAAATGGCGGCGGGTTCGGCTGGGCAGCAGCAGCACTCCCAGCCCTGGCACTGGAGGACCGCCGCTTCGGCCGCACAGCTCAACCGCAGCCTGGACAAGGTGCTGGAGGAGGCTGTGCATTCCGGCATCCTGAACCTGAGCGGCCGGAAGCTGAAGGAGTTCCCGGCCGTTAATTACGATTTGACAGACACGGTGCAGGCAGGTGGGTCTCTCTCTCTCCCCAGTCCCGGTGGGTCCCTCAATGCCCCGGGCGGGGGTGGGGGCTGCTTTCACTCCGGGCTGAGGGGAGTCTGCAATGGAGCCGCAGCTGCAAAAGGGCGTCTTTCTTTTTCACACACAAAAAGCCGCAGCGCCGATGGAGGGGCCACTGTGCTCGCCGAATGAAGCGATTCCGGTCAAAATGGGAGATAACGGTGCAGCGCAGGAGCCGTGTCCCAGCCTCCATCCCCCTCTCTGTTTGTTTGGGGAACAATAGCTGACTCCGAGCAGCCCTGGGGCAAAGAACACAACAAACCCACCGCATTTCCAAGGGGGCTCTCCATGAGCGATGCAGAGTTGGGCGGGGGTCTTTTATTTTTCCCCATTTGGCCACATTTTACGCCTTAATACCGACGATGGAGGACGAGTGGATATCAATGCACCCCCTCCTTTGTGGTTACCTCTCCTCCTCCACCTTCCCCCAAAATCTGCTCTGCGTTGCTGCCCTCGCAGCGTTATCGTTTTGTTCGCGATTTTAAAAACCGGCTGCTTGGTTTCCAGGATCCATTTTGCCTCCTTTAGCAGCTTTCAAGTTCCTTCATGTTGTCTGGCTCTCCCTCCCCTCCCACATAGAACTTTTTTATGCAGTTAGCAGTAAACATTTCACCCCAAATTCAAGAAAATGTTCAATCCCACATTGGGGACCATTTAAGTGATCTAATCTTGACTTTTGGCCTTCGCAAATTGAGACCCAGGTTCTCTGTGGTGGGCAGTTTACTGGTACCAGCAGCATCCTCTTTATACCGTGTTTGTAAACATTTATTTTGAACACATTTTTATTATCTCTGATGTGAAGCTATGACTTGCACCTCTTGTAAACTTTAGACTCTTTGGATGGGAGCAGTCGCAAGGCTTGAGTTTACATCTGAACTCAAACTGGCTATTTGTGTGCACATTGCTTTTAAAATTGTTCCTGCTTGTTTGTAAACTTGATTTCTGTGGGGTTATTACAATGAGTTTTATTGTGCAGGGGCTTTCATGAAATGGTCGTCTGACTGAAGCAAATTTAAGTGATTGCATGATTAACAGGGAATTGTCATACTTTTATGTCACATTTTAGTCTGAGTAATTATCTTAGTTACAACTTTTGAGCAAACTGGACTCTTATTACTGCCCCATTGGTGGCTACCAAGGGTCCAAGTTCTGGGGTTTCATCCCCAAACCCCTTTGCCTGTTTTCCTCATCTCATCTTAAAATACTCCTTGAAACCTGTGACTACGGTTTTGGTTACCTGCCCCTAACATCTCATTATGTGACTTGGTGTCAGATTTAGCAGCAATGCAATGCTTTCTGACAATAAAAGATGCAACATGAAAGTTGTCTTTAAATTCAAAAGTCTTTAGTTTGTTGATATATATCCAATAAGGTCAATATGCATTGTGGCAGAAGTACATATTCCACCTGCTTGTGCAACTAGGATGGGCAGCAAATGCAAGCCTGTTGCTGAGAGCCACACTCTTCAGGCAAATCACAGTTCCAGGACAGTACTGCAGGAGTTTCTCAGGGTATTGACCTGGCCTGACCATTTGCTGCTGCTTCATCAATGACCTTTCTTCTATCATAAGGTCAGAAGTGGGAATGTTCGTTGATAATTGGAGATTTCAACATGTTCAGCATTGTTCTCAGGTACTGAGCAACTCCGATACTGAAGCAGTCCATGTCCAAATGCAACAAAATCTACATAATATCCAGTCTTGGGTTGACCAGTGGCAAGTAACATTCATGCCACACAATAGTCAGGCGATGACCATCTCCAACAAGAGAGAATCTAAGCATTGCCCTTTGACATTCAATGGCTGAAACATCTGTTATAGTGGGGATCACTATTGACTGGAAACCAAACTGGACTAGCCATTGAAAGGAGATGTGCATTGTGCTAAAGTCACTGGACTAGTAATCCCGAGGCCCAAACTTGTGTTCTAAGGACACTGGTTCAGCTGGTGGGATCTAAATTCAATCAATATTTAATATAAGGGTAGTCTCAGTAATGGTGATCATGAAGAATACCTGTAATATAAAACTAGTCTTGGTAATGGTGACTATTCATTCATGTCTATTTGGGAAGGAAATCTGCCATCCATGCTTGATCTGGCCCACATATGACTATAGACTCTCAGCAACGTGTTTGGTTCTGAAATGGCCATGATGGGACACTTAGTTAAAGGGCAGTTAGGGTTGGGATCAAGTGCTGGCCTGGCCAGACACCCACATCTCATGAAAGAAGACAAAAATATATCAATATTGTAGCTACAACAGTAGGTCGGAAACAAGGAATCTGACTGACTCCCCAAAGTCTATTCACCATCTACAAAGCATAAATCAGGAGTGCGATGGTATACTCTCCACTCACCTGGATGAGTGCAGCTCTGATGACACTCACAAGCGCAACACCATCCAGGACAAGGCAACCCATTTGCTTGGCACCCTCCACAAACAGTCATAGCACTCCTGATTCACAGTGGCAGCATTGTGTACCATCTACAAGGTGCATTGAAGAATCCAAGGCTCCTTCGACAGCACCTTCTTGAATCCATGACTGCCACCACCTAGAAGGATGAGGACAGCAGATACTTGGGAACACCACCACCAGAAGGTTCTCCGTCAAGTCATTCACCATCCTGACTTGAAACTATATTGCCGTTCCTTTACAGTTGCCCGGTCAAAATCCTAGAACACCTTTCAAAACAGCAGTGTCGGGATTGCAGCGGTTCAAGAAGGCAGCTCAGCACCATCTTTTCAAGGGCATTTAGGGATAGGCAATAAATGATGGCCTAGCCAGTGATGCCTACACCCCATGAGTGAATTTTAAAAAAATACAGCGTCCTATGATTGGAAAGACACTATTGGGTCACGATATCCAAGAAACATTAAATCCTTAATGATCCCTATCATTTGAAAGATATGCATTTACCAGGTTCTTGCACTTTTCATGTTTTTGGGCAAAGCAGGTTTACCTAGTTTAGTGTGAAAATGTCAGCCATGTTTTCTTGAATCTGATTTCATCATGAGTCTTGGATGAGTGCATATGAAAGCTTACACATCTTTACCTATCTCTTACACATTGGCTCCAAATTAAATGTTAGGAAATATAGTATGTTTAATATTTTTGAGTTCTAAGATATATGTTCAAGAATAAGCAAATAATCTAAACTTTATCTGATAGTTGTCCCAGCTGAAAAGGAAAGCTGCAGTTAAAAATGGAAGATGCTGATTGAGCTTTGCATTTTCAGCATTTTGTTCTGCAGACTTAGAACATTTGCATAATTTTCATAAAATCTAACAAGGAATTCCTTAGATGATGAGGGTATTTGTCACAATGTATAGAATCATAGGATAATGCAGCAAAGAAGGAGGCTATTTGGCCTATTGACTCTGCTACTCTTTGAAGAGCAATCCAATTAGTCTCACTGCCTCTGCTCTTTCCCCAGATCCCTGCAGTTTTTCCTCCAATTATCCAGTTCCTTTCTGAAGAGTCATGGGTAGAGATTTGTTAGTAGCTGATCAGGCAGTATATTCCAAATCATAATCATTCTACATTTAAAAAAAGATTTCCTTCATGTCATTTCTGGTTCTTTTGCCAGTCATCATATGTCTGTGCCCTCTGATTATCAACTCTTCAGTTATTGGAAGCAATTTCTCTTTCTTTACTGTAAATTCTTTATTTGAAACATCTTTGTCAAATTTGCATGACCTTTTGAACTCTAAGGACATCAAACCTAGCTTCTCTAGCCCATCCATGCAATTGTAATCTCACATTTAACACAATTCTAGTAAATATTTCTGTAGTCTCTCCAAAACCTACATGCCTTTCTGATGAATTGAGTGGAACAATCTGATTGGGGCTGAACTGCTGTTTTATATCAATTTACCACAGCTTCCTAGCTTTCGACCACTCTGCCTTCATTTATAAAGCCCACAATCCTATATGCTTTATCAACCTGCCCTGTTAAGTTAAAAGATTTGTATACCAGCTTGTGCGGGTGTTTCTTTTCTTATGCCCATCTCAAATTGTACCATTTAGCTTGTATTCTCTCATCATTCAACTAACCTTCCCATGTTGAATTTTATTTTTGTGTCTGCCCATCCCACCAGCTGTGTCCTCTTGAAGCTCATGTCTTCACAGTTTATTTCACTTCAGATTTTGCCATTACTGTATCTCAACAACAGCAATGGTTAGTGTGGTCAGTGGTCTTTTTATCAATTTAATATTGAATCCAAGTAGATTTGTTTATATTGCCTTGCCCTTGACTTTTTAGAGGGTATGGGCTTCCAGTTGAGCCAGGAAAAACCGACAGAAAACACTTGATAGTTATAAATTGATGTCTGTTATGCAAGCTCATGGCAACGGGTGTCTGGTAAAATCTAGATTATGGTTAAAGAGCTAGCTGAAAGAGGCAAGGGTTAGAGTTGAGTCATGCTGGCTTGTTAATGAACTGTGTTAGTGCTCTCCAGTGATGGGTGCTGAAGCTCTTATTCCTTTCTATGTAAACAATTTAGATATGGATAATTTTTGATCAAACTTCCCGATGATACAAAGCTATGATGGGGTGAATCAGTTAACTCCAGAAGACGCAGGCAGTTGATATGGCAGGTTACACTTGATCCAAACAAGTATGAGGTATTAGACATTGGATGAAAGTAGCTGAAATCCAATAATTCAGTAGGGCTTAACTTATTTAGCTGAGATTAAGGGTGTTTGGTAGTAATACCAAACATTTGCCTTTTCCAATCGGTGTGCAGCAGAAATCAGCTAAGCTAACATTGCTGAGCTACATTATCAAATAAGTACAAGACTGATGCTACCCGAATGAAGTTCAACATTCTGCTCAGGCCATATCCTTGAGTACTGTGTTAAGGTTTGGTCACTGAGATGAAGGAAACATCCTAGCTCTGGAGTTATTGCTGAGAAGGGCCACACAACTGCTGATGTTGGTGGCTAAGACCATAGTTTGGCAAAATTTGGACTCATATCCCTTGAAAGGAAGTGAATGAGATACTAAGAATAGGAAAGGCAAACATTAACTGCTAGAAGGCAACTTCAGCTAATATGGAATAGTTCATGCAAGCGATTCATTGAAGCATGTTAATACCTGGAATAGCCTTTTGGGTAAGTAATGAAGATTAAAATCTCCAGGTTAATTCAAAAGGATTTCAAAATTGTGATGGTTGAAGTGGAATGATTGTCCTTATCCATATTTACTATTTTTGTCCTTCACCCTCAAGTGATTACCTTTTGAGGTACTGTTCCATGGCACTGACAGCTGTCTTGTATCTTATTTGTGACTTCTGAAATTGTACTAAATCATGGAATCATCAACAGTTAAACCTGTTCTAGTGTGAGATTTATACCTCCACTCTGCACCAGAACTAAATTGTTTTTGTGGAATGGAAACCTTGACTGCTATATGTCATCATAACCTCACCATAGGCGTATCTACACTGTATAGACCTCAGCGATTCAAGGGGCGGGCTCACCATCACCTTTTTAAAGGGCAATTATGGATGGGTAATAAATGCTGGTCTAGCCAATGGTGCCCACATCACATGACAGAATAATAACCCTCCTAAGTTAAAGGAAAATACAGAAAGTACTGTTGCCGCTGAACTTAACTAACTCAGTGCAGACCTGAATCAAATCTAATCCTATCAGTCTTTGATGTACATGCACAATATTGAACCATTTGATTGTTGATTAGGAGCTGTGGCACTGACCCTTCTATCTCACTGCTCCTCTCCCCAATTCCTTCCTTATCAGGGATGCTAAGACCAATCGTATCCCAAGTGGTCTCCCAGCTGATATGTTGCTATGAACTGGTAGTTAAATCTGGGACTTTGTGGTTGGTGTGGCCTAATGTTGTTGAAAGCAGGAAAGGGATACTTAAAATACATCTTGGTGAGCAGGGATTCTGGACTTTGACCAAAAAAAACTCTGCTTTTAAATTGAGGCTCTAAGTTGCGTGAAATCTACTCTTATGCATGCGATGACTTTCCTAATTAGTTTCTTGACTTACTAGCAGTTTAAGCTTTAATCAGCCAGTTATGTGGCATTCTATAGCTGTGCCTCTTCCTGTTGGCTTGATTAGAAACATAGAAAATCTACAGCACAAACAGGCCCTTCGGCCCCACAAGTTGTGCCGAACATATCCCTACCTTCTAGGCCTACCTATAACCCTCCATCCTATTAAGTCCCATGTACTCATCCAGGAGTCTCTTAAAAGTCCCTATTGAGTTTGCCTCCACCACCACTGACGGCAGCCGATTCCAATCGCCCACCACCCTCTGTGTGAAATATTTCCCCTGTACCTACCCCCCAGCACCTTAAACCCGTGTCCTCTCGTAGCAGCCATTTCCACCCTGGGAAGAAGCCTCTGAGAGTCCACCCGATCTATGCCTCTCAACATCTTATATACCTCTATTAGGTCTCCTCTCATCCTACGTCTCTCCAAGGAGAAAAGACTGAGCTCCCTCAGCCTATCCTCATAAGGCATGCCACTCAATCCAGGCAACATCCTTGTAAATCCCCTCTGCACCCTTTCAATCTTTTCCACATCCTTCCTGTAATGAGGTGACCAGAACTGAGCACAGTACTCCAAGTGGGGATTGACAAGGGTCTTATATAGCTACATCATTATCCCCAGACTCCGAAACTCAATCCCTTGATTGATGAAGGCCAGCACACCATACGCCTTCTTAACCTCCTCCTCCACCTGCGGGGCCGATTTTAGAGTCCTATGGACCTGGACCCCAAGGTCCTTCTGATCCTCGACAGTACTAAGAGTCTTTCCCTTTATATTGTACTCCTTCATCCCATTTGACCTACCAAAATGGACCACGACGCATTTATCTGGGTTGAAGTCCATCTGCCACTTCTCCGTCCAGTCTTGCATCCTATCTATGTCCCTCTGTAACTTCTGACATCCCTCCAGACTATCCACAACCCCACCAACCTTCGTGTCGTCGGCAAACTTACCAACCCATCCCTCCACTTCTTCATCCAGGTCATTTATGAAAATGACAAACAGCAAGGGTCCCAGAACAGGTCCCTGGGGCACACCACTGGTGACCGACCTCCATTTAGAAAAAGACCCATCTATACACACTCTCTGCCTCCTCTGGATCCACAAGGCAGCAGACCCTTGGAGCCCATGCCCCCTCACCTTTTCTAGAAGCCTTGCATGGGGGACCTTATCAAATGCCTTGCTAAAATCCATATAAACCACATCTACCGCTTTCCCTTCGTCAATGTGTTTAGTCACATTTTCGAAGAACTCCACCAGGCTCGTAAGGCACGATCTGCCTTTGACAAAGCCGTGCTGAGTATTCTTGAGCATACTAAACCTCTCTAAATGCTCATAAATCCTGTCCCTCAGGACCTTCTCCATCAGCTTACCAACCACTGAGGTTCGACTCACCGGTCGGTAATTTCCTGGGCTATCCCTATTCCCCTTCTTGAAAATAGGAACCACATCTGCAATCCTCCGGCACCTCTCCCGTCTCCATCGATAACGCAAAAATCATCACCAGAGGCTCTGATTATGGAACAAGTTATCAGTTGACCTTCTATTTCAGTTGACCTTCTATTTCATTTGCCAGCATTTAATTCGGGTGCTAATAACTTAATACACACCACCCAGAGCTCTTTAAAGACACCACTGGGTATTTGATAGCTTTCTACGTGGTTCGGCAGGTGGGGGAAGGCAGAAAACCACCAGTATCTGAGTTACAAGTACCAGCAAATTAGTGAAATGGGTTAGTTATATGCAAGGCCCTGGCAGGTAGGATTAAGGAGAACCCTAAGGCGTTCTATAAATATGTGAAGAGTAAAAGGATGAGACGTGACGGAATAGGGCCTATAAAAGGTGAAGGCGGGAAAGTCTGTACGGAACCAGTAGAATTGGCAGAGGTGCTCAATGAGTATTTTGCCTCGGTTTTCACAGAGGAGAAGGACCTGGGTGGATGTACTGTGGGTGTGCGGTGGACTGAAAGGATTGAGTATGTGGACTTTAAGAAAGAGGTTGTGCTGGAATCTTTGAATGGCATCAAGATAGATAAGTCGCCGGGTCCGGATGGGATGTACCCCAGGTTACTGTGGGAGGCGAGGGAAGAGATTGCAGAGCCTCTGGCGATGATCTTTGCATCGTCAATGGAGACGGGAGAGGTGCTGGAGGATTGCGGATGTGGTTCCTATTTTCAAGAAGGGGAATAGGGATAGCCCAGGTAATTACCGACCGGTGAGTCTAACCTCAGTGGTTGGTAAACTGATGGAGAAGATCCTGAGGGACAGGATATATGACCATTTAGAGAGGTTTAGTATGCTCAAGAATACTCAGCATGGCTTTGTCAAGGGCAGATCGTGCCTTACGAGCCTGGTGGATTTCTTCGAAAATGTGACTAAACACATTGACGAAGGGAAGGTGGTAGATGTGGTTTATATGGATTTTAGCAAGGCATTTGATAAGGTCCCCCATGCAAGGCTTCTAGAAAAAGTGAGAGGGCATGGGATCCAAGGGGCTGCTGCCTGGTGGATCCAGAACTGGCTTGCCCAAAGGAGGCAGAGAGTGGGTATAGATGGGTCTTTTTCTAAATGGAGGTCGGTCACCAGTGGTGTGCCCCAGGGATCTGTTCTGGGACCCTTGCTGTTTGTCATTTTCATAAATGACCTGGATGAGGAAGTGGAGGGATGGGTTGGTAAGTTTGCCGACGACACGAAGGTTGGTGGGGTTGTGGATAGTCTGGAGGGATGTCAGAAGTTACAGAGGGACATAGATAGGATGCAAGACTGGGTGGACAAGTGGCAGATGGACTTCAACCCAGATAAATGCGTCGTGGTCCATTTTGGTAGGTCAAATGGGATGAAGGAGTACAATATAAAGGGAAAGGCTCTTAGTACTGTCGAGGATCAGAAGGACCTTGGGGTCCGGGTCCATAGTACTCTAAAATCGGCCCCGCAGGTGGAGGAGGTGGTTAAGAAGGCGTATGGTGTGCTGGCCTTTATCAATCGAGGGATTGAGTTTAGGAGTCCGGGGATAATGATGCAGCTATAAAAGACCCTCGTCAGACCCCACTTGGAGTACTGTGCTCAGTTCTGGTCGCCTCATTATAGGAAGGATGTGGAAAAGATTGAAAGGGTGCAGAGGGGATTTACAAGGATATTGCCTGGATTGAGTGGCATGCCTTATGAGGATAGGCTGAGGGAGCTCGGTCTTTTCTCCTTGGAGAGACGAAGGATGAGAGGAGACCTAATAGAGGTATATAAGATGTTGAGAGGCATAGATCGGGTGGACTCTGAGGCTTTTTCCCAGGGTGGAAATGTCTGCTACGAGAGGACACAGGTTTAGGGTGCTGGGGGGTAGGTACAGGGGAGATGTTAGGGGTAAGTTTTTCATAGAGGGTGGTGGACGAGTGGAATCGGCTGCCGTCAGTGGTGGCGGAGGCGAACTCAATAGGGTCTTTTAAGAGACTCCTGGATGAGTACATGGAGCGTAATAGGATGGAGGCTTATCGGTAGGTCGAGAAGGTAGGGATGTGTTCGGCACAACTTGTGGGGCCGAAGGGCCTGTTTGTGCTGTAGTTTTTCTATGTTTCTAAGATTAATGTAACTCATTACAGTTAAAGTTCAAAAATATAAAACATATAATTGTTACAAGTTTTATGGTATACACACCTGTTTTAATTCATGTCACTTATCCCATATATTAAGTTTTTTATAATTAGGTTTTTTATCAAGGAATCTTACTTGACCATTACACAATTGAGGTATGCAAATATGTGTGCAAAACTGAAGTATTGGTGAGTTAATGTCATTAACAGGAATGGGATTTGCATTTGACAAAGTTGTTTACAAAGCTTTGTGTGTAGTTCTGGGAAGTGGGATTGATGTGGATAGTTCCAGTGAAAGAGGGATGTCTTGACAGGCTTGATGGTGGTACAGTGGTTAGTACTGCTGCTGCACAGTGCCAGGGAAGTGGGTTCAATTAAATGGGTGTTCAATTGGGTGATAGCCTCTGTAGAGTTTGCACATTTTTGCTGTGTCTGAGTGGGTTTGCTCTGGGTGCTCCGGTTTTCTCCCGCACCCCAAAAATGTGCAGTTTAGGTGGATTGGCCAGGCCAAATTGCCTCTTGGTGTCAGGGAGATTAGCAGGGTAAATAGATGGGGTTATGGGGATAGGGCCTGGGTGGGATTGTTGTTGGTGCAGGCTCAGTAGGCCTTTTGCACTGTACATATTCTAGGAAGTCTGTTAAATAAATTGACTTGAAATTACAGTACCAATCACAAGGTGAGGTGGTTATTGTAGCAGTTGTTGAAGTCACTTCAGCCATTGTCAGCAGCTTCATCCTTCCTAGAAGTGGACATTCTCCATTCACAGCTTCTTGGATAGTGAAGCAGTCTAATGGCATGCAGCAAGACCTGGAGAACATTTGGTCTTGGACTGATAAGTGGAAATTAACACGTGTGCCACAGATGCCAGGCAATGACAGTCTTACCACCTCACCCTAACATTCAAATGACTTTACCATTGGGGATATCATTCATCAGAAACTTCATTGTGCTATTAATCACATAACTGTGACTGCAAGAACAGATCAGAGGTTGGGAATTCTGAGTAACTCGTCCTTGGATTCTGCAATGTCTGTCCACCATTTACAAGGAACAATTTAGGAGTGTGATGCAGTACACTTTCCTTGGATGAGTGTTGATCCAAAAATATTTAATTACTTCGACAATATCCAGGGTATCCACTTGATCTGCCATGTTAAACATTCACTCCCTCCGTGAAGAAAATGAGGTAGGTAAGAGATTGGCTAAGTATATTGGGAAATAATAGGCAGTAGCAAACATTTAAGAGAATTAATTCAAATTTGCACAAATATAAGGAATAAAAAGCCCACCGGAAAAGTGATTCAAACATGGCTAACCAGAGAAGTAAGTTAAACACAGTTATTTGACTAAAGGAAGAGGATTATAATGTTACCAAAAAGTGTCGAAGCCTCTGATTGGGATATTTTAAAATTCAGCAAAGGGTGACCAAGAAATTGACAGGGGAAATAGGATACCCGAGTAATTTACTAAAGAAGTAAATACATATCACAAGAGCTCCTACAGAGAATCAGAGTAAATTAGAGGCAAAGATGAGAAATTATTAGAAAATAAGGAAATAGCAAATAAATTAAACAAAAACTTTCAATCTGTCTTCAAGATGGAAGACACAAAAACATCATTAAAATAATGGGAAACCTAGGGTCTGGGGAACTTAACATTACTAATGCTCTGATGTTCTGATCCCAGCTGATATTACAAATCAGATCCCAGAGTGGAATCTGGCTTGATGAATCCCAATTTTTACTTTTTTTTTTAGGAGGCCAGTTACTGAACAGATTCACAGGTGTCTGTTGATCAACTTTTGACAAACTAAAACATTTATTAAACAAAATAAGAACTATATTACACTAGACCAAAAGGCTGGAAAAATTGCAGTACCAACACCAGTAAATGGGAAATGACATTATTCCTTTACCCCAACTATACCTTTACACATACATATAAATTGTAAAGATAACACAACTTACACAATCTACCTTATGCCTTACTATTCATGGTAAGTATGCAGTATATGTAAATGAGTGGTGAACTATGGTCAAACACACCACACTCAAACCAAGTGACAGATGCCACTGAAAAAAATTCTATGGATTTCTCATTGAACTCCCCCAGATACTTACACTGTAGGCCAACCGGTTTTACTGAAACCCTTCCTTTCTCACGAGGGTTTCTAATCTCCACATTCAAAGAACTCACCTTTGAATTTTCTCCCAAGCACTGCTTTCACTTGAATGTCTTCAACAAGATCATCTCCAGGATTTCAATCTCTCCTTCTGATATTCCTTCCCCTTGGATATTACATGCATTCAAGCTGCACCCTCTACACACACGTTCAGATTTTTCGGCTATGCCAAGTAGACTACCACTGCTCTAAACACCGGCAGTGAGGAGTCTCAAACCTTCAGCTGTCTGTTGGATCTTTGGGCTTTTCTGAAGCCCATTTTACTTTAAAGTCTGCTCCCTACAGCTTTGTTTCTTTATTTCAGAGTCTTTTCCTCTGCTCCTTATTTCAGTGTCAGTTTCTGATTCCTGTCCTTGTCCCTTAACTAAATTGCTTTCTTGGGACCACCTCCTGTCCCATTCTGTGATTTGGGACCACCACCTTTATTTTGGAACTGCTCCCTAACCACCTCCCATGTCCTGTTTCCTTGGACATTCTCCAGAGTGGTGCACTCTCCCTTGTCATCTGACCGTTTTGTGCTGTTTCGCTTTCTGCCTTATTTTACTTCTACTGCGCATGTGCAGAGTTGGCTTCTTGATTGTGGAAAAAAAATTCAGAAACAAACTGTGCATGTTTGCCATCTTTTTTCTGGCCTGGAAACAAAATGCAGCAACTGCACATGTGTGACAATTTGACAAACACATGATTTAAAGGGAAGTATTTTTCTTTAAGGTTCATTGCAATGAAGAGATTAGGATTAAAAGCTGAGAAGTTTCCTGGACCTGATGGTCTACGTCCTAAGATTTTAAGTGGTGGTTCTGGAGTTAATGGGTGGTTTTGATCTTCTAGAATTCCTCAGATTCTAGGACCGTCCCTGTGGATTGGAAGTTTGCAAATGCAACCCCAAAAGGAGAGAGATTTTAATAGGAAACTATTGGCCAATTCAGCTGATGTCATTTAAAAAGAAAATGCTACAATTTTAAAAATGTGAAAACAGGACACTAAGAAGATCCTATTGTGATTGGTCAGCCATCAACATAGATTTATGAAAAAGTGTAGTTTTTTGAGGTAACTAGTAGGGTCAAGAAGGCGAAACTGATGGACGGACTGTATTTGGGTTTTCAAAAAAAAATTGTTAAGGTGCTACATGAGCTGATTACACAAAACTAAACCAGATGAATTTGGGTTAATTGACAAATAAATGAGTCACTTTTGGGTTGCTGTAACTAATATGGTTTTGAAGGATCGGTGCTTCTGCCTCAGCTATTTGCTATCTATTGTATTAACTCAGAGGGGGCTGAGTGTAATGTTTGCTACTAATACAAAATTAGGTGGGGAAGTAAACCGCAGAGATTGCAAAGGGCACAAATAGGTTAAGTGAGTGGACACGGAGAATGGAATTTAAGACGGTGATGTTGAGTTATCCACTTCGGTAATAAGAATAGAAAAACAAAATATTTCTTGAGATACTGGATAATATTGGTCTTTGCAGAAACCTGGGTATCCTTGTACTTGAATCACAGCTAATGGGCAGTTACAGTAAACGATTCCTGTAATCCCTGTAAAAGGTGCGTTAACCTTTTACAGGGATTAGAGTACAAGAGCGAAGAAGCCTGTCATTGCATATGGTCTTGGTGAGACTATTTCGAGAACTGTCAACAACTGGTCTCCCATAGTAAGGAAGGATATGGTTGCCTCGAGTATGCAATGAATATTCACCAGACATATTGCTGGGGTGAGGGGCTGGCCAAAGAGGAAAGATTGCACAACCCATGCCTGTACCCTAGAATTTAGAATGGGAGATGGTCTCATTTTTAAAGCTGACATTTTTAAGGTACTTAATGGAGTAAACGGAGGCTGTTTCCTCTGACTGGAGAGCTTAGAACTAGTAGTCACAGTACCAGAATAAGGAATTGGCAATCTGAATTAAAATGAGATTTTTTTTTTCACTTAAAAAGGTTTTGTTGTGAGCCTTTGGAATTCTCCATTTTAGAAGATTGTTGATCCATCATTGAGCTTATTCAAGTTGGAGATCAATAGATTTTTAGATAGTGAGGGAATTCAAGGAGATTGGGATAACATAGCTGTGATAAATAAGACGAGCTGAATGGCCTACTTATGTAACTAGTATTTACCTGGTTGTGCTAATAATTTCTCAAACACAATCCTTATTTTTATTTCCAATTTAAACTTTGGGAGTTAGTGATCCTTTAGCAGACAGCTTGGGAACTTAGGACATTTTGTAGATGGGCCTTTTATTGCGCATATGGAGATAATTTTGACTATGGAATGATAGCCAGTTAGGGACAAACTGTAGGAGTATTTTAATAAATTGTGAAAGGAGTATTAATGTTGCATACTTCTAATGCTTAAACAGACTAGTTGTGGATTGGATTGATTTGTGTGAAAATCCATCTCGCCTCTCTTGCCTCCTACCCTCCAGTATCTGAATAGATTCAGGACGGTAACCAAAAGCAGCTTAAATGTTTTCTTCATGAATTTGTTTAGGTTCTACAATCTTCATTGGTGGATTTGAATTGTTTTGCCTTCAGCTGCTTTGGTTTTTAATTTGAGTTCTGCATTGGTGAATATGAACTTGGAGTAGAATATGACAGGAAATGTACACAGTACTTTTTTATGATCAGAAATATTCCACTTAAAGTACCTGTGGATTAACAAATTCTCTTAGATATGCAGGTTTTGTTCATTTCTTCCTAGTTTTGCATTATATCATAAGATGCCTGTAAGATTTTGTTATAGGTAAAAATATAGAACGGTGCCATTGTTGGTTTATGAATTCAACTTTTGTTAATTGCTGTTGTCATGCTATGTTGACAGATTTCATTTTCTGCTTGAATTTTCATATAAGAACTAGGAACAGAAGTTGGCCATCTGGCCCCTCGAGCCTGCTTCATCATGCAGTAAGATCATGGCTGATCATTTCATAGACTCAGCTCCATTTACCCGCCTGCTCCCCATAATTAATTCCTTTACTGTTCAAAAATCTATCTATCTTTGCCCTAACATTCAACGAGGTAGCCTCAACTGCTTCACTGGGCAGGGAATTCCACAGTTTCACAAGCCTTTGTGTGAAGAAGTTCCTCCTTAACTCAGTCCTAAATCTGCTCCCCCTTATTTTGAGGCTATGGTCCCTAGTTCTTGTTTCACCCGCCAGTGGAAACAACTCCCTTTCTATCTTGTCTATTCCCTTCATAATTTTGTATGTTTCTATAAGATCCCTCTCATTCTTCTAAATTCCAATGAGTGTAGAAACATAGAAAAACTACAGCACAATACAGGCCCTTCAGCCCACAAGGTTGTGCCGAACATGTCCTACCTTAGCGATTACTAGGCTTACCTATAACCCTCTATCTTACTAAGTTCCATGTACTTATCTAAAAGTCTCTTAAAAGAGCCTATCGAATCCGCCTCCACCACCGTTGCTGGCAGTCCATTCCACGCACCCACCACCCTCTGAGTGAAAAACTTACCCCTGACATCTCCTCTGTACCTACTCCCCAGCACCTTAAACCTGTGTCCTCTTGTGGCAACCATTTCAGCCCTGGGAAAAAGCCTCTGACTATCCACTCGATCAATACCTCTCAACATCTTATGCACCTTTATCAGGTCACCCCTCATCCTTCGTCTCTCCAAGGAGAAAAGGCCGAGCTCACTCAACCTATCCTCATAAGGCATGCTCCCCAACCCAGGCCATATCCTTGTAAATCTCCTCTGCACCCTTTCTATGGCTTCCACATCCTTCCTGTAATGAGGCAACCAGAACTGAGCACAGTACTCCAAGTGTGGTCTGACCAGGGTCTTGTATAGCTGCAACATTATCTCACGACTCCTAAACTCAATTCCTCGATTGATGAAGGCCAGTACACCATACGCCTTCTTAACCACAGCCTCAACCTGCACAGCTGCTTTGAGCGTCCTATGAACTCGGACCCCAAGATCCTTCTGATTTTCCACTCTGCCAAGAGTTCTACCATTAATATTCTATTCCGCCATCCTATTTGACCTGCCAAAATGAACCACCTCCCACTTATCTGGGTTGAACTCCATCTGCCACTTCTCCATCCAGTCTTGCATTCTATCAATGTCTTGCTGCAACTTCTGACATCCCTCCACACTATCCACAACACCTCCAACCTTTGTGTCATCAGCAAACTTACCAACCCATCCCTCCACGTCCTCATCCAGGTCATTTATAAAAATCACAAAGAGTAAGGGTCCCAGAACAGACCCTGGGGCACTCCACTGGTGACCGACCTCCATGCAGAATATGACCCATCTATAACCAGTCTTTGCCTTCTGTTGGCAAGCCAGTTCTGGATCCACAAAGCAATGTCCCCGTGGATCCCATGCCCCCTCACTTTCTCAATAAGCCTTGCATGGGACACCTTATCAAATGCCTTGCTGAAGTCCATATATACTACATCAACTGCTCTTCCTTCATCAATGTGTTTAGTCACATCCTCAAAAAATTCAATCAGGCTCATAAGACATGATCTGCCTTTGACAAAGCTATGCTGACTATTCTTAATCATATTATACCCCTCCAAATGTTCATAAATCCTGCCTCTCAGGATCTTCTCCATCAACTTACCAACCACTGAGGTTAGACTCACTGGTCTATAATTTCCAGGGCTATCTCTACTCCCTTTCTTGAATCAAGGAACAACATCCGCAATCCTCCGGAACCCCTCCCGTCTCCATTGATGATGCAAAGATCATCGCCAGAGGCTCAGCAATCTCGTCCCTTGCCACCCACAGTAGCCTGGGGTACATCTCATCTGGTCCCGGTGACTTATCTAACTTGATGCTTTTCAAAAGTTACAACACATCCTCTTTCTTAATATCTACATGCTCAAGCTTTTCAGTCCGTTGCAAGTCTGCACTACAACCACCAAGATCCTTTTCCATAGTGAATACTGAAGTAAAGTATTCATTAAGTACCTCTGCTATTTCTTCTGGTTCCATACAAACTTTCCCACCGTCACACTTGATAGGTCCTATTCTTTCATGTCTTATCCTCTTGCTCTTCACAGACTTGTAGAATGCCTTGGGGTTTTCCTTAATCCTGCCTGCCAAGGCCTTCTCATGACTCCTTCTGGCTCTCCTAATTTCCTTCTTAAGATCCTTCCTATTAGCCGTATACTCTTCAAGATCTCTAACATTACCAGGCTCCCTGAACCTTTTGTAAGCTTTTCTTCTTGACTAGATTCATTACAGCCTTTGTACACCACGGTTCCTGTAACCTACCATAACTTCCCTGTCTCATTGGAACGTTGCTATGCAGAACTCCAGACAAATATTCCCTGAAAATTTGCCACATTTCTTCCTTACATTTCTCTGAGAGAACCTCTTTCCAATTTAAGCCAAATAATAGTCCCAGTCTACTCAGTCTCTCCTCATAAACCAACCCTCTCAACTCGAGAATCAACCTCTGCACCCTCTCCAGTGCCAGTATATCTGTATGTACAAAATGTACAATACTCCAGGTGTGGCCTCACCAGCACCTTGTGCAAGTGCAACATAACCTCCCTGTTCTTTAAACTCCATCCCTCTAGCAATGAAGGTCAAAATTCCATTTGCTGCCTTAATTACCTGCAAACCAACTTTTTGTGATTCATGCACAAGGACACTCGGGTTGCATGGCATGTTGCAATTTTTTACTATTTAAATGATCGTCCATTTTGCTGTTATTCCTACCAAAATGGATGACCTTACATTTACAAACATTGTACCCCATCTGCCAGACTCTTGCCAACTCTCATAAACTATGTACCTATGCAGATTTTCAGCGTCCTCTGCACACTTTGCTCTACCGCTCATCTTCATGTCATCGGCGAACTTTGACACACTACACTTGGTCTCCAAATCATACAAATTATGTTCTATAATTTGGGTCAGTGTCGTCCAATACATTCAACACTAGCCACGTGCAGCAAGTTGGGAATCCAGATGTGTTGTTTCATTTCTGATTATTAAATTGATAATATTCATCACTGGACATTTGATTTTAATACTCATTGGCATTGGTTTTCATGTGCGTTTGTTGGTATGAAAAATAGTATGTAAGTAATTTTAATAATGCTTTTAATTCCTTAGCTACAGATCAGTGGTAGAAGTTAAGTAAATGTGCAGTACAAGCATTTACTCTTAAAATTAGTCTATGTGACTAAAATGGTGTTGCTATAGTCTTTCTTATGGCGAGCCAGCAATATCTATTGAACAGCGTGATCCAGCCTGATACTTCAGTGTCATAATGAGGAAATGCGTGGTTGGAGATGTCTGCTTTAGGTTATTAATGTGAGGTCCTGCTGGTTCAGATAGTCTCAAAAGAATGAAGTTCCAGGCTATCTTGGCCTTCGTGATTCCCTGCCAGAAATAGATTAACTGCAATTTCCTCATGCTCTCTTCCTGATTTTAAGTAGTCTTTTTCTATTTTAACCTTGATTTCCTGCACTGTGAAACTTGGCTCCTCCACACTGCACAATAATACAAGTAGTGAGATTTCACTAATTAAAGAGGGGAGAGAAAAGGAGTGAAGCATCAGAGCTCCCAAATTTTAATTGAGCAGAGATGAAGTGTTAGAGACATATCTAAATGAGTTTGATTAAAAAGTCGTTGTTTTTATCCTCTTTTTCCCTGATTCCCCCAAGAAAAACATGGAATTGTCCAAGTGTTCTGAAGGCAATGGTGCCGGTTTCAGAGAACCAGAGAAGCAAAAACAAACTTCTATCTTCCTTTCTTACTGCTTTGCATGATAACAGCAGTGCATGTATTTACTACTGCCAGCTGTTTGCTGTAGAGCTGCCAGACACAGCTGATCAGGTAGATTTTAGTGTCACCATATTTATTTTGTAGGTGTTGATGCATTCTGAGTAATTCAGTGCCAACATTGCTAATGAAATAAATGACAAAATTTGACAATTGATCTATTTTTGACAATATTTGAAGTCTGGTTACTTTGAGAACATCGGGGCAATTGCTGCACCACTTCAGGTAATGTCATAGGATTTTTGTGCATCTAAACTCTGCAATAGAAAAATAGGACATCAACTGAATGCCAAGAAAGTGTGCATGACAATACAGCATTTTTTTCATTACTGCACTGAACTTGCAGTGAATGCTGTACTGTCCCAAGATGCCACATTTCAGATGAGGCATTAAATTGATTTCCTGTCTGCACATTAATGGCTGAAAAAGATTCCATGATAACATTCAAACTAGAGTTGGGGCGTTCACGCTGTGATCTGACTAACATTTATTACTCAATCAACCCTAAAACATATTAACTTATCATTTATTTAATTGCTGTGTTGAAAACCTTATGTGCAGATTAGCTGCCATGTTTGCTGCAATGACTACATTTCAAAAAAAACTTACTTGGCTGTAAAGCACTATGTCCTAAGGTTATAAAATGCAAACTTTCTATCCATTCAATCCCTCCTAAATACTGAGGAACTGAAGCTGTTGTCTTGCTAGCCACGAGCACCATCACTCATCCTGGTTACTTGAACCAGACAGTTTGTAACCTTAATGTTGTATTTGAAAATGGGGTGAGCTGTCAGTCACTTATTTGCACCATTACCAAGACAACATCCTTCCAACCCACATGATATCTCAGACTTCATCCTACATCAGCTCAACCACTGCTGAATCACTCAATCATGACTTGGAATAGTAAAGTCGAGAGGTAACAATGCTTCCTGGCTGGTTTTCCATCTATTACGCTCCATCAAAGTGTGCTTCTCCAAACCTTGCAGCCTAAATAACACCAGGATATTTTCAGCCAGCACCCTGTATTCACTGACCTATGTTGACTGCAGATAAGGAATTTAAAAACTCATTTATCCTGGTACTAAAAGTCTCTCCATGGCCTCTACCTTCCTATCTCTGTAATCTCCTCCAACTCACTGGATACATCTGTGCTCTTCCAATTCTGGCTGTTTGTGGCTGTGCTTTCAGCTGCCTAGGTCCCAAACTCTGAAATTATTTTCCTAAACCCCCTCTCGTCCTTTTAAGATGTTCCTTCAAATTATATTTTTGCGACCAAGCTTTTGCTCATCTGGCCTAATAGCTCCTTATCTGGATCACTCAAATTTTAATTGACCATTTCTCTCACAGCCTCCACCCCAATATTTAAGCTATCTAAGTAATCTGATGTCCCAGTTCAGAAAAGCAAATCAGGCCAGAATTTTGAATTCAATGATAGAATCATAGAATGACCAGGTTGTTCAATTCATTGTGCCTATGCCAACTTTTTGGGAGAGCTATCCAAACGATCCCAGTCTCCTCTTTCCCCCTAACTCTGTAATTTTTTTCCCCTTCAAATAAATATACAATTCTCCCTTGAAAGTTGATGATGAATTTTCTGCTGCCTTTTCAGGGCGTGCATTCCAGATCAGAACTGGTCCTGACTTTTTTAAAAAGGTTTTCCTCATGTTACCTCTGATTCTTTTTCCAATTACCTGAAATCTCTTGCGTAGTTGTAACAAAACAGCAGGTTTAACATAGTAAAACATTCCGAGGTGCTTATGAATGATAGTAAAAAGATTTTTGATATTATTTTGACATCCATAGAAGGAGACGTCTAGAAAGCTGACCACAAATGTGAGCAAAGGTTTTTTGTTTATTGAGCATCTTAAAAGGAGAGGGAAAAGCAAATGGGCAGAGGTGTTACTGGACAGAATTTCAGAGCTTCAGGCCAAGGCAGCAGAAAACACAGCAACTTATGATGGACTAAGTTAAATCAGGGACACGCAGGAAGCCAGAATTGGGGGGGATCACAGATTGTGAAGGCCTTTTGGGCTGGAGGGGTGAGGCCATGGAGAGATTGGAAAACAGTAATGACAATTTTAAAATTAAGGCGTAGGTGGATGGGGAGCTACTAAAGAGCAGTGAGCAGGGTGATGGTGAATGAAACTTAGAATCAATCAATCAATCTGAATATTTAACTAGAGAAAATGTCAACTGAGTAGTGCATGTTGGCCAAGCAGTGTTATGTGAGGTGTAAGAAGTTGGTGGTGAGAGGTTTGTGTCATTGGCACACCTAGAACCTGCTGTGCTTTTGGGTGACATTGCTCAGTGGTAGTATGTGGATGAGAAACAAGGGAACCATGAATAAGGCCTCGGAACTCCAGAGATAAGAATGGGACGAGATACCATTAGTGGTGGCTACTCTTGGGTTATTCTTCCTAAGCTTGGAATCAATTAGTGCAGTGTTACCCACCAGGATGAAAGAAGAGGGTCATTGAATGAAGATGGTGTGCTCAACTATTGTAAACTACTGACAAGTTGAGGGGGAGAAGGGAGAAGTTATCACAATTGGTTATGAAGAATGTCATCTGTGACATAATGAGGTCCATTTCAGCTCTGTTGTCAGGCTGGAAACCTGATTGGAGAGATTCAAAAGTGGGAAATATGGATACGGATTTATGAAATCACAACACGTTCGTGGACTTTGAATCTAACCATTGCTCCTTGACATTCAATGCTGTTAACACCACTGAATCTCCCAATATCAACATCCTGGGGGTTATCACTGACTCGAGGCTGAACTGGACCAAACATATGAATACGATGACTACAAGAGCAGGCCAGAGTGTGTTAGGAATCCTACAACAAGTAGCTCGCCTCATGATACCCCAAATCCGGTCCATCTTCTATAAGGTGCAAATCCAGAGTGCGATGGCGTGCTGTCCACTTGACTGGATGAATGTAGCCCCAATAGCGTTCTAAGCTCAATGTCATCCTGGATGGACAAAGTAGCCCACTTGATTGACATCCCTTCCACAAACATTCATTCCCTCCGCCACAGATGGACAGTGGCAACAGTTGGTACCATCTACAAGATACACTGCAGGAACTCGCCCAGACTCCTTAGGCGGCACCTTCCAAACCCACGACCACTATCATGTAGAAGGACAGGTCAGCAGATACATAGAACACCACCATCTAAATTTCCCTCCAAGTCACTTACCATCTTGACTTGGAAATATATCACTGTTCTTTCACTGTCGCTTGGTCAACATCCTGAAACTCCCTCACCAACAGCACCTTTGGTGTTCCAACACCACAGAGACTACACGCTTAAGAGGTAGCTCATCACCATATTCTCGAGTGCAATTAGGATGGGCAATAAATGTTGGCTTAGCCAATGATGCCCACATCTTGTAAATGAAAATAAAATCAGTCAAAGTGGGGTGCAGGGCAGGACGTCAAATGTTTGGAATAGGATTGGGGGAGCATGAGATGGGTCTCGTGGACAAGTTGAGGTAAAGAGAGAGCATTTCTGGAGATAGGTTGGGATCAAGAGAAAAATATGATTTTACTGTAAGGGCAGTATGGAATTTTGGGGCAATTTGAGGCTAGTGGACGGAAGGGAGGCATCTGAAAGTGGACAAATTGCTCGGACCCAATGAACTGCATACTAGGGTTTTAATGTAAGTTGTTGCAGAGATAGTGGACCCATTGTTTGAAATTGTTCATAGCTCACTAACTTCCAGGAGGGTACCACAAGTTTGGAAAATGACCAATGTGAAGGCCTTGTTCAAAAAGAGAGAAAGGCAGGTAGTTATAAGCCAGCCAGTTTAACATATTGACACATCTAGAACCTGCTCTGCTTTTGGGTGACACTGCTCAGGGGTAGTATGTGGATGAGAAACAAGAGAACCATGAAAAAGGCCTCTGGGAACTCCAGAGATAAGAGTGGAAGAGATACCATTAGTGGTAGCTAATCAAATCAAATCTTGGGTTACTCTTAGCCAAGCTTGGAATCAATTAGTGCAGTGTTAGCCACCATGATGAACGAGGAGGGTCGTTGAATGAAGATGGTGTGCTCAACTGTTGAAAACTGCTTTTACTGGGAAGATGCTGGAGTCTATAATTAAAGAGGAAATGCCTAATCATTTAGGAAAGCTGAATATAATCAAACCTAGTCAGCATGGTTTTATAAAAGGTAAATCATGATCGACAAATTTCTCGAATTCTTTGAGGATGCAACAGAGAATAGGTAGAGGGGAACCTATAGATGTCATGCATTTAGATCTCCAAAAGGCATTGGACAAGGTGCCGCTTAAGAGGTTGATGCATGAGTTAAAAGACAGTGGCTTGGAGGAAGTGGATTGAAAACTGGCTAACACATAGAAAACAGAGGATTGGAATAAATAGGTCATTTTCAGAGTGGAAAGATATAACTAGGGATCAGTTCTTGGCACGTAATTGTTAACTATTTACATTAATGACATGGAAGAAGGAACAGAATGTAAGGTTTTCAGATTTGCGGATGATATGAAGATAGGTAGAAGAGCAGGTTGTGATGGGGATCTTGTGATTCTGCAACAGGATATAGATGGATTGGGTGACTGGGTAGAAACTAGGCAAATGGAGTTTCATGCGGGCAAGTGTGAGGTCGTGCACTTTGGTGGGAGAAATCAAAAGGCAGATTATTATCTAAATGGGGAGAGAGACTTCAGGTAAGTGAAGTACAGAAGGACCTAGGTGTTCTCTTGCATGAATCACAAAAAGCTAGCAAGTAGCTAAGAAACCAAAATGTGTTTTGGCCTTTATTGCAAAGGGATTGGAGTATAAAAATTGAGGTTTTGTTTCAAATGTATAAAGTATTGGTGAGGCCTCACCTGGAATACTGTGTACAGTTTTGGTCCCCTGACCTTAAAAAGGATATAGTAAAATTGGAGGTAGTCCAAAGGAGATTTACTAGGCTAATTCTTGGGATGAGGGGGTTGTCCTATCAAGGGTCCATAGTCTTTAAAACTCCAAAGAATAAGGGGTGACCTTATTCAAAGATATAAGATCCTGAGGGGGCTTGACAGGATAGTTGGTGAGATGCTTTCACTAGTGGGACAGCTTCGAACAAGGGGACATAGATACAAGATAAAGGGTTGGTCATTTAAAATTGAAGTGCCTAGAAATTTCTTCTGCGGGTGATGAATCTTTGCCCCAAAGGGTAGTGGATGCAGGATCATTAGAAATATTTCAAGTGGGGGTAGATAAATATTTGATAGATCAAGGAATAGAGGGCTATGGGGAAAAGGAGTTGAGGCAAATGTAGATCAACCATGATGGAATGTCGGGGCAGGCTTGAAGGGCCTGGTGGCCTACTCTTAATTCTTGTGTTTTTGTGGAGAGCATTGCATAATAGTGCTCCAAGTTGTCTAGTCAGATCTAATGATGAATAATGTTCAAGTCTTCCTTTCTGTGGAAACAGTTTCTCATTTACTTAAGCATCTCTTATTTTAAATGCCTCCATCAAATTTCTTCACATGACTTTTTTTTCAAGAACAGCAACCCAACATCTCCAGTCTCACTGCATAACTAATAACTCATCCCTTGTAGTATTTTAGTAAATCTCTTCTGCACCCTCCCCAGAGCCTTGACATCCTTGCTAAGGTGGTGTCTAGAATTGAACACACTGCTCCAGCTAAGACCTAACCAGTTACAAAGATATATTATTTGTTTGCTTTTGTCATTCTATTAAAGTTCAGTATCCTATATTTTTTTTAACTGCTTTCTCAACTTAATGGGCCATTTGCCACTGTCCCTTTAATTCAATGGGTCAGCTTCATATATTTGTTTACATACATCCCCATTAAAATTACACCATTTAGTTCATATTGTCTCTAATTTTCTTTGCAAAAATGTCACCTAACGGTCCTCTGCAATGGATTTCATCTGTAATTTAGTTTGTCTGTGTCCACCTGAAGTCTGTCATTAACCTCCTTGTTCTTCACTACCTTTCCAAATTTCATGTCATCTGCAGACTTGTGAAATTATGCTCTATGTACTCGAGTGCAGAGATTTGTATATATTAAAAAAGTGATGGGTCTCTTGCAGAAGGAGATTGTCATCAAGTTCAGTAAGCGTAGAGGAGAACATGCCCCCCCCCCCCCCCCCATGCCGACACTATAGTTAAGAAAGCCCACCAACGCCTTTACTTTCTCAGAAGACTAAGAAAATTTGACATGTCAGCTACAACTCTCACCAACTTTTACAGATGCACCATAGAAGGCATTCTTTCTGGTTGTATCACAACTTGGTATGGCACCTGCTCTGTCCAAGACCGCAAGAAACTACAAAAGGTTGTGAATGTAACCCAATCCATCACGCGAACCAGCCTCCCATCCATTGACTCTGTCTACACTTCCTGCTGCCTCGGCAAAGCAGTCAGCATAATTAAGGACCCCATGCACCCTGGACATTCTCTCTTCCACCTTCTTCTGTCTGGAGAAAGATACAAAAGTTTGAGACCACGTACCAACTGACTCAAGCAACTTCTTCCCTGCTGCCATCAGACTTTTGAATGGACCTACCTTGCATTAAGTTGATCTTCCTTTACACCCTAGCTATGACTGTAACACTATATTCTCCACTCTCTTGTTTCCTTCTCTGTGAATGGTGTGCTCTGTCTGTATAGCGTGCAAGAAACAATACTTTTCATTGTGTGACAATAAATCAAATCAAAGACCCCTTTGTATCTTTTTGTATCCATGTTGCACTAATAGCACCCCACAATTTGTTGATGAAATCATGAAAAAAAAATCAAGTGGGGTAGCATGCATATTTTGTGAAGGTATTTTTTCCACCAACCAACTGCCTGTTCCTTTGACATGAGGTATGTATCCAAAGGTTAAATTATGTAAGTTAGGCACCCCGTTAACACTGCAATGTGTGTTATCTCTTCATGGGTGTCTCCTGAATTCATCCATTTATATGGGATCTGAACATACTCCACATATTGAGCAGCATTCTTTTTTTATGTAGGCCACTTTTTCCACACTTTACAGATAGGCTTGATAGTTTCAGCATGCTCTGTTTGAATGCATTTTTAAAAATGACCCTTTAATTGTTCTGGAGAGAAAATGGCAACAGTACAAAATAGTCACCAGAGTTGGTCTTGTTAGTGCAGATTGATGCATATCACTGGAGCAGTTAGTACTGGAGTGCAGCCTTCATTAGGGTGATACAGTTCATCTTTCCGATCTTATTTTAATGCAGCATTCCTACAATAATAAAGCAAACTTGAATTGAAGTGTAATTTAAATATGTTAATGAGACAATGGGATGTAGTCTAAATATGCTGAGGCTTTTGTTGTAACATATTGCTGTATGATTTAACTGCCTTTGCATTGATACTGAAGCAGCAGTGGTTTTGTTATTCACTGCAGCAGTTTGTGTAAATGCAGCTTGAATCTTGTACTCAAACCTAATCTGACAGCAGAATGAAGAGGACTTGAGTGTCTTGCTCCCCACCATACTTGATGCATGATTCCAAATTTAGCCTTCATGCAAAGTGGTTCTGACTTTGTGCTAATGGCGAAGTTGTGGAACTTGAGCTTGCTAAAAATACTTAAGTTTCTTCAATATCTCAAGTCAAAGAGGAAATGACTAACGCAACCCCATCCTGTGAATGACTAAAAAAAGTGCAAAACCATTTCATTGGGGTAACATTTTTCCTGTCTTCCCTCGCTCACATATAAACATTGAAAACTTATGGCATGGAAGGAGATTGTTGGGCTCATTGTCTTTGCTAGCTGAAAATGAGCTATCTATCCTAATACTTTCCAACTTTTGATCTGTTGTCCTGTCGGTTATGGCGCTTCAAGTGCATATCCACCTAATTTTTAAATGATTTAAGGTTTATACCTTTGCCGTCCTATTGAGTAGTGAGTTTGTGACCTTCAGCACTCTTGAGGGTCAAATGATTTCTCCCCAAATCTTCTGTCCATTACTTTAAAACTATGCACCCTGGGTTTATGATACCACTACCAAAGGAACTAGGTCCTTCATTTTCTCTCTACCCAAGTCCTTCAATTTTTAAAACATCTCCATTATGTCTCTCCTTAACCACTTTTGCTGCAAAGTAAACAACCTTGACCTATTCAATCTTTGTTTATAGCTAAAATTCGTGATTCCTGGCAAGATTTTCACATGCTGCTCTGTATCCTCTCCTGTTCGACCACATCTTTCCTGTAATGGCGTGTCCAGACCTATAGGCAGGCCTTCAACTGTGGCCTAATTAATGTTTAATACAATAGTTCCAGTAAAAACTCCCTTTTGTTCTATGCTATGACTAATGGAAATTATTCCATATGCTTCCTTAACCAGCTTACTTGCCTATCCACCTTAAAGAATCTTTGGGTATGTGCTTTCATCATCAAAAAGTACTCTGTAAAAGTACCCTGCAGTTTTCTCTGACAGAAATGAATCCCAACCTGCTCAGCCTATCCCCAGTTCTGTTATCACCATGTCTATCTGTTTTCTCCAATGATTATACATTATGTAATATGGAAACCAGAACTATGCAGAGTATGCAAATATCATCCAATCAAGGTGAATACAATTTTAACACCACTAATCCTAAATAAACTCCAGTGCTTGGTTTGCTTTCTTTTTGCAGCCTTGTTGATCTGCATCACTGCATTTTAGTGAGTTGTGTGTCTGTACTCCGGATTCCATCGTTTAGGCTATTTTCCCAGAAGCATGTAGCTGCCTTAGCCTTCTACCCAAATGTGAAGCATCATGTGAACAAAAACAGAACTGAAGTCAGAAATATGGTGCAAATGTGAATTCTGTGAAAAGCAGGAGGTGCTGCTGATTAAATAACTGGTGACTGTGTTTTTATTTTGTATCAAGTTAGAAACTGTAATTTGCTATTATTTTACTACATTAGTAGACAGTATAGTGGCACAATGGCTAGCACTGCTGCTTCACTGTGCCAGGTTCCCAGGTTCGATTCCAGCCTTGGATGACTGTGTGGAGTTTGCATGTTCTCCCCAAGTCTGCATGGGTTTCCTCCGACAGTCCAAAGATGTGCAAGTTAGATGGATTGGCCATACTAAATTGCCCCTCAGTGTCCAAAGGTGTGTAGGTTAGGGGGATTAGTGGGTAAATGCGCAGTATTATGGGGATAGGGCAGTGGATGGACCTGAGTTGGGTGTTGGATCAGAGTCTGTGGCATACACAAAGGGCTGAAAGACCTCTTTCTGTAAACTGTAGGGATTCTATGATTAGTAGCTGGTTAACTAATCAAATAATATTAGGTAGACAGGGCATGTGGCATGCTGTAACTCCAACATGTGGCAGTTTGATTTTGACATCTCCTACAAGAACATCTGGTAATGTCTGCAGCTTAAGCAAGTTTGGCACAGAATTGTTGAGTTGAAGTCTGACCTTGCAGACATTTTAGGGCATGAGGGACTCTGGCCAGGAGACTATTGGTTTAAGTAGACCTTTGTTGGTCAGTGATCAGGGACAACAAGATGTGACTGAATCAGGCAGGGATGAAGGTTCAGGATACAATGAAAGAGGAGCTTCAGCCCTTGACTTTGACTTTAGTGGTCTTGCTGCTGGACTAGTAATTTAGAAACCCAAGATAATGCTCTGGGGACCTGGGTTTGAATCCCACCATGGTAGATTGTGGAATTTGAATTCGGTAAAAATCTGGAATTAAAAGTGTAATGACCAGTAAACCATTGTCAATTGTAAAAACGCATCCCGTTCACTAATGTCCTTTTAGGGGAGGAAACCCATAATCTTTACCTGGTCTGACCTACATGTGACTCCAGACCCACAGCAATGTGGTTGACTCTTAATTGCCCTGTGAAATGGCCGAGCAAACCACTCCGTTGTATCCAACTTACAAAGGCAACAAAAGGAATAAAACCAAACGAACCCAGCATTGACCTAGGTATAAAAATGACAACAGCAAACTCAAAAGTTCTCTTTAACACCTGAGAGCTTGTGCTGAAATTGGGAGACCTCTGTCTCAGACTAGTCAAGCAACAGCCTGACAGTCATATTTATAGAATCATACCTTACAGATAATGTCCCAGACACCACCGTTACTGTTTCTGGTATGTGGACAAACCCAGCAGAGGTTGCAGCACAGGTATACAGTCTGTCGGGAGTTGCATTCAGAGTCCTCAACATCGATGCTGAATCCCATGAATTCTCATGGCATCCGGTCAAACATGGACAAGGAAACCTCCCTGTACCCTTCTCCCTCTCGATGAATCAGCATTCCTTCAAGTTCAATACTATTTGAAGGAAGTAGTATAAAGATGGCAAGGACACAGAATGTCTTCTGGGCAAGAGCTTTGTCCATCACCAAGAGTGACTCAGTAGTACCATCACAGACCCAGCTCACCAAGTCGTAAAGGACATAGCTGTTATTCTGGGCCTGTGGCAGGTGGTGAGGGAACCAACAAGAGGGAAAAAGATACTTGACTTCATCCTCACTAACCTGCCTGCTGGAGACGCATTTGCCCACAAAGTATTGGTAGGAATGATCACTGCACTGTCCTTGTGGAGCTGAAGTCCTGCTTGACATTGAGGTTACCCTCCATCATGTGTGACACTATCTCAGTGCTAAATAGCAATATCAGACATTCCTAAAAATTAAATGTCAATTTTGCGAAGCTACAACACAGGACTACTCGCATGCCAAACAACATAAGCAGCCAATAATAGAGCTAAGCAATTCCACAATGAACGGACCAGATCGAAGCCCTTCAATCCTACCACATCCAGTCATGAATGGTGGTAACAAACAACTCTCAGGCTCCACAAATATGCCCGTCTTCCGTAATGGAGGATCCCAGCACATCAGCACAAAAGATATTCCCAACAATCTTCAGCCAGGAGTGCTGAGTGGGTGATCCATTTTGTCGTCCTCTGGAGGTCGCTAGAATCACAGATGTAAAGTCTTCAGCCAATTTGATTCACTCCACGTGATATCAAGAAATGGCTGAAGGCACTGTATACTGCAAAAGCTGTGAATGGGCACTGACAATATTCCGGCAATAATGCTGAAGACTTGAGCTCCAGAACTTGTCATCCCCCTTAGCTAAGCTGTTCCAGTATGGCTACAACAATGGCATCCACCCAGCCAATTGCAGTCCCATCAGTCTACTCTCTGTTGTCAATAAAATGATGAAAGGGGTCATGTACAGCACTATCAAGCAGCAATAAGGGTCAGTCATCTGAGTTCCGGGATGTCGCTCAGGGTAGCGTGCTAGGCACAAACCACCTCAGCTGTTTCATCAATGATCGTCCATCATTGGATCAGAAGTGGGGATGTTTGCTGATTGCACAGTGGTCAGCACCATTTGTGACTTTTCAGACTTGCCAGGCAATAACCATCTCCAGCAAGAGAGAATCTGACACTTGCCCCTTGACATTCAATGGCATTACCATCAATCTACCCCACTATCCACATCCTGGGGGGGTTACCATTGACCAGAAACTAAACTAGACAAGCCACATAAATACTGTGGCTACAAAAGCAGATGAGAGGCTAGGAATTTTGTGGCAAGTAGCTCACCACCTGACTCCCCAAAGTTTGTCCACCATCTGCAGGGCACGTCAGGAGTGTGATGAAATATTCACCACCTACCTGGATGACTCGGCTCCAATAGCACTCAAGCTTGACACCATCCAGGGCAAAGCAGCCCAAAGGTACTCCAAGCAGTAGCAGCAGTGTGTACCATCTACAAGATATACTGCAGTAACTCACTGAAGCTCCTTTGGCAGCACCTTCCAAACCCAAGACCGCGATAATCTAGGAGTACAAGGGCAATAGATGCATGGGAATGCCATGGCCTGGTTGTTTCCCTTCAAGCCTTTCGCCATCCTGACTTGGAATTGTATTGCTGTTCCTTCAGTGGCTGGGTCAAAATCCTGGAACTCCCTCCCTTACAGTACTGTGTGTCTACCTACACCTTGGACCGCAAGAAAGCAGCTTGCCACCACCTTTTTGAGGGTAACTAGCGATGGCCAAAAAATGCTGGCCCAGCCAGTGATGCCCACATCCCATAAATGAAGAAAGAAAAAAGCAAGTGTGAGGTAATTGGATGAGAACAAAGCCTGCCCGGTGGATGGTGCCATGATTCAGGAAACCGCTAAAGTGGGAGGAGTAAAATAGAATGTGGTACTGATAGGATGTAGCGTCAGGGGGATCAAGATTGTTCGTTACAGCCACAATTGGGAGATCCAAAGATTGCACTGTCTGCCAAGAGCCATGATTAAAGACATCTCCCTAAGGTGGAAATGAACTTGAGTGGGCAGAGGAAGATCCAGTTGTCGTGGTACCTGTACGTAAGAACATAAATAGGAGCAGGAGAAAACTATATGGCATGTTGCGCCTGCTCTGCTAGTCAATATAATCATGACTGATCTTTGGCTTCAACTATGCTTTCCCACCTGCTTCCCATGTACGTTGATTGCCTGTGACACCAAAATCTGTCTACCTCTACCTTCAATATATTTTATGGTGGCATATTCACAACACTGGGATAGCAATTTCCAAGATTCATGACCTTTGAAAAAGTTTCTCCTCTTCATCTCAGTTCTGGAAAAATTGAAGTCTTGGAAATCGGGGGGTAAACTCTTCACAGGTTGGCGGCATGCTTAGTGAAAAGGAAGATGGTTGAATGTTGGCTACAAGAGCAGATCCGAGGCTGCGATTCCGCGGTGTATAACTCCCTTCTGACTCACCAGAGCCTGTCCACCATCCACAAGAAACAAGTCAGGAGTGTGAAGAAATACTCTTCTTGTCTGGGTGAATGCAGCTCCAGCAACAAGTAAGCTCAACATCACCCAGGATAAAACATCCCACTTGTTTGGCACTCTATCCACCACCTTAAACATTCACTTCCTCCCCCAGTGATGCACAGTGGCATCAAATAGAGTGCACTGCCGCAACTCACCAAGGCCCTTTTGACAGCATCTTCCAAACCTGTGACTTCCTTAATTAATAAGAACAAGAGCAACATGCACACTAGAACACCACCACCTGCAAGTACACTCCAAATTATGCACCATCCTGACTTACGACTATTTTTTTGCAACATTATAAGCTTCTACTTTTAATGTAATACTATTCTTAACCACCTTTTGTGAGCCACAGATCTTTTTGGCTGAGTTTTTATTTTTTAATGGAAGTATTTTTTTCAATATTTTGCATTGTTTCTTATTGTTTATTTGCTGCCATAGCTTTTAGTCTATTTCCCCAATCAACCTTAATCAGCTCTCCCTTCATGTCGATGTAATTGGCTTTAAGTTTAAGATTATTGTTTGTGATTGGGTGTCATTTTCAAACTTAATGTGGAATTCAATTATCACTATTTCCCAGTGGATCTTTTACTATGATATTACGAATTAACCCTGCCTCATTGCACAATCTTAGATCTAAAATAGTTTTTTTTCTTGTTGATTCCACATCGTATTGATCCAGGAAACTAATAAGAGAACATTCTGCAAACTTGTCTTCCAGACAATCTCTGCCAATTTGGTTGATCCAGTTCATGTGAAGATTGAAGTTCCTACAACCATGACGTTCCCTTTGTTATAGGTGCGAATAATTTCTTGTTTAGTGCCAAGTTCGGTGGTATAGCTATTGTTAGAGGCTTGTTTATAAACTATTCCTACCAGTGTTTTCTGATCCTTGCTGTTTCTAATTTCGACCCATATTGTTCTACTTCCTGATTTCCTGAATCAAGAGCCAGGAATGTTTTGCTGAATTTGAGGAGTTATGTCCCAGTTTATTTTTAAAAAGGTATAGCCTCAAAAGGTGGTAATTTGTGGATTGTTGAGGCAATAGAATGATTTTGTGATTTTTAAATGAGGACAAGCAGATTGTTACACGAAGGGGCAAAGTTTAATGGAGTAGTGCATCGGAGAGTAAGGTCTATTCAAAGATGTGTGGTTCCAGAAAATAAAACTTGATGCTCTTTATCTGAATATGTAAAACATGCATGATTATATGAACCAACAGCACAAATAGACGTACATGGATTTGATAGTCACCACTGTATCAAATAAGGTTAGGAAATATTCCAGAATATTTCACTGAAATAACCGAATGGAAAAGGAGGTTCAGTTATCTTGAAGATAAAGGAAGACAACAGTAATACAAATCTTGGCTCTGAAGATAGGAAGCACCAAGATGGAGATTGGGTGGTGGTGAGGAAGCCTCCCCCCCCCCCTAAACCATCAGATGCTTCATTCTTGCCTGGAGTCTCAACCCGTCGGCATGTTGCCCTCAAGGTGGTTGTTGTGGGAAAGAGATCGTTGTCCACCTCCTTGTGGTATGTGCCTTTCCAAAGAAAGTCTGTAGAGAGATGAAGTGTTTTTGTCGAGGCTCATCCTCCGCAGTTCTGTGATGCAGGACTTTGTGTTCTGTGGGCTGTTCCTAGAGATGCAGACTGAGACAAACATCAGCTGCTATTGGAAGATCATCAACTCGGTGAAAGGCACTCTTTTGGTATTCCCAAAACCTGTTGGTCTTCCAATGCAATAAGTTGTTCCAGAGTGTTGCAGACTGGCACATTCCAAAGCCCAGGATTACGTGCTGAGGAATGCACTAAAGCTTGGGGAAACTGCCACAGAGGAACAATGGGGAAAGGTTGCTGTCGAAGACCTTTCAGTCATAGTGCACTGAGGGGCTGGAATTGTATAAAACTCTCATTGAATGTATATAATGGATATTACATGCATCGCAATTATATTGAAGCTTCCCGAGTGCAACATGATCTGCGTAGACAAATACCATTGCACTTTTTTGTAATGATCATTTTGAAATGTCTGTAATGTTTTTTTGTCTGTATTGAAGCACCTCAGAGAGCAACATAATCTATATGAAAAAGTTGAATACTATTGCACTTCTGTGGTGGTCATTTTGAAATAATTTAAAGTTTATTTATTCGTCACAAGTAAGACTTACATTAACATTGCAGTGAAGCTACTGTGAAATTCCCCGAGCCGCCAACATTCGGGTGCCTGTTCGGGTCAATGCGAACTGCTGCGTCATAGCTGAACCCGGGTCCCTGGCGCTATGACGCAGCAGTTCTAACCGCTGTGCCACCATATTGTTAAGATATCTAATGAATCAAGTATATTTTTGCAATAAAAGGTCAGAAAATGCTGGTGAGAATAATTATAGACTCCCAAGAGTAATTCTGCTGTTGGGCGAAGCATTAAGAAAAACAAAAATAGAGCTTGTAACAACAGCAATTTAATGATCATGGCAGACTTTAAGCTTTATGAAAATGGAAGAAATCAAATTGGCAAAGATCGTCAGAATGATGAGCTTGTAGACAGGATTTGTGAAAGCAACCAAGTTGGTACAAAGCTATTTTAGTCCTAGTATGTGTAATAAAGCAGGGTTAATTCCCTTTATTTCTTAAATATTTCATGCGTGTATCGCCTTAATGCACTCCCTTCACACCAGACCACCTGTCATTTGTTCTTAAAAGTTATTAATTTTGTTGCAGTTTCTATAACTCTAAAATTCTCCTTTCAGTTCTGACGAAGAGTCTATGGTTACAAAACACTAACTCTGTTTCTCTCCTGATGGATGCTGGCAGACCTGCTAAAACTTTCCTGCATCTTCTTGTTTCAGATTCTAACATAGTATTTTGCTTATTTTGGGGTGAATTAGTAATCTCTTTAATACACTGCAGGTTGGGGGGGGGGGGGGGGGGCGGCGGCGGGTGGGACAGTGCATTGATTTGATTTAT
Source organism: Mustelus asterias (assembly GCF_964213995.1). Taxonomy (NCBI): domain Eukaryota; kingdom Metazoa; phylum Chordata; class Chondrichthyes; order Carcharhiniformes; family Triakidae; genus Mustelus; species Mustelus asterias. The sequence continues at coordinate 124,756,294 of NC_135804.1, forward strand.
TATTGCCACATGTATTAAGATACAGTGAAAAGTATTGTTTCTTGCGTGCTATACAGACAAATCATACTGTTCATAGAGAAGGAAATGAGAGAGTACACAATGTAGTGTTACAGTCATAGCTAGGGTGTCGAGAAAGATCAACTTAGTGCAAGGTAGGTCCATTCAAAAGTCTGGTGGCAGCAGGGAAGAAGCTGTTCTTGAGTCGGTTGGTATGTGACCTCCGACTTTTGTATCTTTTTCCTGAAGGAAGAAAGTGGAAGAGAGAATTTCCAAGGTGTGTGGGGTCCTTAATTATGCTGGCTGCTTTGCCGAGGCAGTGGGAAGTGTAGACCGAGTCGATGGATGGGAGGCTGGTTTGCGTGATGGATTGAGCTACATTCACGACCTTTTGTAGTTCTTTGCGGTCTTGGGCAGAGCAGGAACCATACCAAGCTGTGATACAACCAGAAAGAATGCTTTCTATGGTGCATCTGTAAAAGTTGGTGAGAGTCATAGCTGACATGCCAAATTTCCTTAGTCTTCTGAGAAAGTAGAGACATTTGTGGGTTTTCTTAACTATAGTGTTGGCATGGGGGGGGAACCAGGACAGTTTGGTGATCTGGACACCTAAAGGTTTGAAGCTCTCGACCCTTTCTACTTCGTCCCTGTTGATGTTGACAGGAGCGTGTTCTCTTTTACACTTCCTGAAGTTGATGACAATCTCCTTTGTTTTGTTGACATTGAGGGAGAGATTATTGTTGCCGCACCAGTTCACTAGATTCTCTATCTCATTCCTCTGTATTCTGTCTCGTCATTGTTTGAGATCCGACCCACTACGGTGGTGGCATCAGCAAACTTGAAAATCGAATTGGAGGGGAATTTGGCCACACAGTCATAGCTGTGTAAGGAATATAATAGGGGCTGAGAACACAGCCTGTGGGGCACTGGTATTGAGGATGATCATGGAGGAGATGTTGTTGCCTATCCTTACTGATTGTGGTTTGTGAGTTAGGAAGTTCAAGATCCAGTTGCAGAGGGATAGTCAGGAAGTTTATTGACCTGAAACATTAACTCAGTTTCTCTTTCCACACATGCTATCTGTCCTGAGTATTTCCAGCATTTTTGTTTTGTTTTAATTTCAGCTTTTCAGCATCTGTTGCATTTTGATTTTTTTTAAGTTGAAAGGGCCACACAGGGAAGAGAGAGAATGGCGTTTTTCCCAGACTGGAGAACCTAGAACACTGGGAACAATCTCACTATAAGAGGTCAAACATTTAGGACCGAGAGAAAAATTGCTGCACCGAGAATTGTAAATCTTTGGAATTCTCTTCCCTGGAAGATTGTGGATGCTCCACCTTTGAATCGATTCAAGGCCGGGCTGGAGGGATTTTTGATCTCTAAAGGAACCGAGGGATATGAGAAGCAGGCAGGCAAGTTGATTTGAAGCTGAAGATCGTGGGAATGGCACAGCAGGCTCTGTTCTATATGGTGTGCTGCTCATGTTTATTTTGTACTTGCGCCTCACTTTTCTACATTGAATTTCATATGACAATGCCATGCCCATTTGCGAGGACTATTAATTTTCTTTGTATTTTGTCAGTATTCCCCAGTATTTACTGTCCCCAATTTTAGTGTTGTCTGCAAGTTGGTACATACACTCAAATTCCATCTGTGTAGTGCCTCTTCTTGATTAAAACTTGCAGAGAACCATATGGGCAGGATTCTCCAATCTCGCCCGTGCCCTCCATACTGCAAGTGAGATCGGAAATTGGGCCTTCTAACCAAACCTCTGTTCACTTTGTGGTACCAGAGAATCCCAGCCACGAGCAAGGGTGGAGATTTTCAGCGATAAGAGTTTTATAGCAGAGGCTCTGCAGCCCATATTGCCTGTGCCAGCCATTAAACACCTATCCATTCTAATCCAGTTTTCCAGCTTTCAGTCCTTGTATACTATGGCATTTCAGGTGCTCATCTAAATGCTTAACTGTTGTGAGATTTGTGCCTCTACCACCCTTTCAGGCATTGAGTTCCCGATTCCCACCACCCTCTGGGTGAGAGTTTTTCCTCAAATCCCCTCTAAATCTTAGATGGTTATTACTCATCTTTAGCAAATATGTTTATTGACTAGTTCTTCTGGTAAAGTATAAAAGTATGTGAAAGTTAAGGATATGTTGGCAATCTGTTCCTTAAACCTACAATTGAAATGAAAATTTGGATTACCAGAGTTTATTTGCAAGGTCACTTTAAATACTTCAGTAAATCAGTTTCGTATTCAACAGTTAATATTTGTATGTTACCTCCTGTACGCAAGATTTATTTAAAGGATCCAGTGTGTGAAAATAGGCTGTCTACATGTCAGAGCTGTTTTGAGATGCGAAAACTAACTTGTGCATGATTTTAAAGTCAAATTGCTTATCATGAGGATTTGGCCATGGTTCCCATTCCTCATTGCTTAGTGCCCTCTGCTGGAAATTAGTGTGTGCAAGCAATGCTGAACCAGGATGCGGCATAATACTTCCCAACCATACTCCAGGCTGAAAGGCCACCCAACAGTCCGAAGTGTCACGTGAATGATGTGGGAGCGATCCCATAGGGTGTTTACAGATTGTATTTCCTCACCATTGGGCGAGAATGATTCAGAAAGTTTGGGGTAGAATGGAGTGGATACGAACTGGAGCATAGTAATTTTGGATTAACTAGCCGGCTATGTTTAACCTAGAGTTGTGCAAGTTTATTCCGTCATCAAACTTTGAAACTGAACAGCTGTTTATCCCATACCTCTACCATGAAAGAAATGCATTCCTTTTAGAAATCATATTAAAATCAAAGGTCTGTTGTTAAGAGCAGGAAATAGAAACAATTTGGGAGATTTTCTGTTCACACCCACCATGAGACTGGAAATACCACCTAAGGTCAACAGACCCATCAAATAGTCCATCCTGCCTGCAACGATTCCTACGGTAGGTGGAACCAGAAAATTTGCTCAAATCTTTCTTGTAGAGCAATGCTCTGTATTGTCTCCAACACGTTGTAGATTTGTACTTTTAATAGGATTTTATATTTTGAAAATATACTTATACTTATTTCATGTCATTCTAACAGGAAAAAGTAGGAATTTACTATTACTTTAATTGGTGATTGACTTCCAACTGGACCTTTTTTGAATTGTTTAAGGTTGTTTTTTTGTTTCATTAGAGAGAGGATGGTTCGGCATAATAATTATTGCATATCAATTCTTTGTGGATTTTTTCTTTGGTGAAAATATCCTGTTTCCAGCCATATGTTTGTCCTCATTGTTGAATGATGGTAGTGATGAGCAGAACATAAATACAAAATGCTTTTTTCTATTGACTCAAATTTTTGTGATTTTTCCTTTTTGCCTAAAGTATAGGCAATACTATACTATTGTTGGAGTGAAATCAAAATTAAAGGACACAAAATGGTTACCTGGCACAAAATGGACTCTGGGAAGAGACATTAAGATGTGCTGACTTGGGCACAGACATTGCACAGCAAGTTAAAACCTGTTGAGTGTTTGAATTGCTGCAAGAAACAGATCAGACCTTGAGGCATCTTAGCTGCTTGAGATAAAGCAGAACCAAAACAATGAGTTTTGATAACGAGATCAGTCATTGATGGGGGACATAAATGCATCTACTCTGTGCAATGATGTGTTAACTGCCGATGTCCGTACTTGTCTACTCAACGTATAACGATGTGCTAACGGCTAATGTCCGTACTTGTCTATTATTTGAAAAAGTATAAAGATGCTCAACTGCCATTGTAAAGTTGAGAAGGTGACTGCACACACTGCGGAGAGCCCAGCGCTTCTCCCAAAGCTTTGTCTGATAAAACTGCGTGTTGAATCTTTAAGTCTGACTCCGAGTGGTGATTTTCCCACAACACTATGTACTGCAATTGTGGTTTCAGGCATGGGAATATAGCTTCAAGATAAATTGTAGTTACCTTCGTGCAGGCTATGCAAAGACAAATTATGGTAGCAGTGTTGCAGTCTGTTGGGCTATGTATCGTCAGATCAATGTGCCTGAGGCCCAAACTCCCAAATGCATGGAACATCATTTGCATTATATTGCACTAAAAGTAAAAATCATGTTTACACATTCTGGTGATGACATTTTAAAAGTGACAGAGAATGAAGATGCAGGACTCAATGACTCACGATTAGGAAATGCACAATTGAAACCCCCAGAGAAGAAGGGAGCTGTGTGCAATTGGAGGCTGTTTTTAAGTTTTGAATGAGATTGTGTTTTTTGTTTTTAAAAAAAAATGTCAAATTCATTCTGACATATTATGAATTAAGCAAATTAGGGTTCTGAATTGGAATGATGAGAGCAGGAGTTCGATATTTTGTACAATTATTTTGCTGATCTGGATTACTTATTAGTTGAACTCCAATGAATGAGATGTTTTGAAATGGAAAGATGAATTGTTATCAGCATTACTTGCTTAACAGCGATTTGTGTTGCTGTTCAATCCAATTTTTGTCCTATTTAGGATTTCCTGATTCATAGACTTTTTCCTGTGACCTCCAGGGGGCTTTTAGCAAATTTGGGGGGGGGGGGGGGGGGGCTTTTAGCAAATTTAGGGGCATTGACCAAGCATTGTCGTCTTTTATCGGCATCCTCAAGAGTACAAAAAAGTAAAATACAAAAGTTGGGAACATTTTGCTGCTTTGAGATTAGATTTCCCACCTGAGTTATGTATTTATTAACACTCTGGTGCAAATGTAATCCATTTTAGTTCCTGTTTTGAGAAGTATTCTCTGTAGAACTAAATAATAGAACATAGAACAGTACAGCACAGAACAAGCCCTTCGGTCCACGATGTTGTGCCGAGCTTTGTCTGAAACCCAGATCAAGCTATTTCCTCCCTATCATCCCGAAGTACTTCATGTGCCTATCCAATAGCTTCTTAAATGTTCCTAAAGTTTCTGACTCCATTATCCCTGCAGGCAGTCCATCCCACACCCCAACCACTATGAGTAAAAAAACCTACCTCGGACATCCTTCCTATATCTCCCACCATGAACCCTATAGTTATGCCCCCTAGTTACCACTCCATTCACCCGAGGAAATAGTCTTTGAACGTTCACTCTATCTATCTCCCTCATCATCTTATAAACCTCTGTCAAGTCTCCTCTCAACCTCCTCCACTCCAATGAAGCATAACATTGCTTCTAAAACAATCTGCTCTGTCAAGAGAAGTGTACAGTAATGGTTTGCCAGCTCAAACAATATGACAAAGAATGTTTTTGTTGAAAATTACTGTTTCCAATGAGCCTCCTGTCAATGAGTAAAATTGCAAAAGACCATGCATTCAGAAAACAGGATTGCTTTCTTTTGATTGCTTTTTATCCTTGGCTTATCTGACAATAGTGGAGATGTCGAGCAGTTGGGGAGCAACTAAAAGATAAAGTGTAGCCATGCGATGTCTTGCCAGTATCATGACAAAAGGTTTTATTTCCTATTGATCAATCTTGCCACTATCTTTGAAAAATGAAAATTCCTCAATGATAGGAAATCTGTTTTGTTCACTGTTGAACTGTATATCGTGTCACATGGATGACTTGGAACATCTGCTCAGTGATGCAAATCAAATGAAAGAATTTGCCTGAAGGCAGATGCACAAGAACTACCTTGTGTGATCGATGTTCAAGTGAGAGACTTTTTCAACTTCAACCCTGAAGGTATTATAAAGCTATGCCAGTTGTTTGACATATTGAAATTGACTCTGGATATAATTAACTGTGCTGAAAAATATTTGAGAGATTATTTGACTAAGGTAAATGGTAGGACTCTGACGAGTGCAGTTGAACAGAGGGATCTGGGAATACAGGTACAGAATTCCCTAAAAGTGACGTCACAGGTGGATAGGGTCGTAAAGAGTGCCTTTGGTACATTGGCCTTTATAAATCGGAGTATCGAGTATAAAAGTTGGAGTGTTATGGTAAGGTTATATAAGGCATTGGTGAGGCCGAATTTGGAGTATTGTGTACAGTTTTGGTCACCTAGTTACAGGAAGGATGTAAATAAGATTGAAAGAGTGCAGAGAAGGTTCACAAAGATGTTGCCGGGACTTGAGAAGCTGAGTTACAGAGAGAGATTGAATAGGTTGGGACTTTATTCCCTGGAGCGTAGAAGATTGAGGGGAGATTTGACAGAGGTGTATAAGATTTTGATGGGTATAGATAGAGTGAATGCAAGCAGGCTTTTTCCGCTGAGGCTAGGGGAGAAAAAAACTAGAGGGCATGGGTTAAGGGTGAAAGGAGAAAAGTTTAAAGGGAATATTAGGGGGGGCTTCTTCACGCAGAGTGTGGTGGGAGTGTGGAATGAGCTACCGGATAAAGTGGTAAATGTGGGGTCACTTTTAACATTTAAGAAAAACTTGGACGGGTTCATGGATGAGAGGGGTGTGGAGGGATTATGGTCCAAGTGCAGGTCAGTGGGACTAGGCATAAAATGGTTCGGCACAGACAAGAAGGGCCAAAAGGCCTGTTTCTGAGCTGTAATTTTCTATGGTTCTAAGCTATTCTGTAAAACTATTGTTTATTTTTGTACAGCTAAACCATATTGTGTTTTTGAACTTCATAAAATAAACCATATAGGGGAAAGTTTTCATCATTGGCTATTTATAGTGGAATCATAAATGCTGATGAAGGATAACTTTGAGGGATTTGACAGATCTTGCTTGCAACTGAAATTGTGAACATCCTTTTCAGCAAAACTTCTGTTGCTATGCCACCTGATATCCACAAGAAAGATGTGGAAAATCTGGCGAGCTTCTGTTGTGGATTGAAAAGAGATTAGCTGTGGTGGAGGGTGGAGAGGTGTGGGATTGGGTGGTGGGGGGGTTGATGGAAATGCATCACAGGGGTCACTAGTACGTGCTGCAAGGACCGTTTCCTTTTCCAAGTACATATGATTTAGAGCTAGAAAGATTAGTTTCCAAACAATAGAGAATAGACCAGGATAATTTGGGAAGCTGATCATTGGTAAATAGCAGTAAATGCTGACAAATGCAAAGTAATAAAACTTGGTAAAGAAAATGAACAGAATTCCAAGTTGTGTGTCTCTGGGCTAGAGGAACCAATATTGTCAAGAGTCTTGAGACATTCGTGGATGGCCTACTGAAATCAGTAGCCCAGTTTGCAGCAACAGTAAAACAAATTAATTGGATCTTGGAATGTATAGCTGGAGCAATAAAACATATTCAAAGAGATCATTGTGTGTTTATACAAGGCCAATGGTACAGTTGCATCTGGATTATAATTCTGTAGTACCTCAAGGTACTGGAGGCTGATAAATAGCAGCCAAACTGATAACTAACTTGAAGCATCTTTAAGCATCTGAACTCTGTGCTTGAGGAGTCAGGAGCTATTTATTTTGGAAAAGGGAGCTTTTGGGGATATGACATTCAAACATTAAAGTAGCTTAAGTAAATAGATGAATCGATCCCCAATAATATTTGCATGATTGTTGTAAACTCTAAAACCAGAGGGATATGGCCTCAAGCTTAAAAAAAAAGTTTATTTATTAGTCACAGGGCTTACATTAACAATGAAGTTAGTGTGAAATTCCCCTAGTCGTCACAGTCTGGCATATCTTTGGGTCAATGCATCTAATCTGCACATCTTTCGACTGGGAGGAAACCGGAACACCTGGAGGAAACCCACGCAGACATGCGGAGAATGTGCAAACTCAGTGGCCCAAGCTGGGAATTGAACTGGGTCCCTGGCGCTGTGAGGCAGCAGTGCTAACCACTGCTATCATGCCGCCCTCCTGTGCTACCGGGACAGTTTAGAGTCGAGAGGTTGTTGAACTCAGCATGGATTGTCCAGGGAGGCAGTGCATGCAGATAATGTGAAAAAAAATAAAGAGGGCTTGTTAGCTACTGTAATTTGAAAGTAGTATGCAGTTGTTCCAGAGATGTAGAGGAAAGGATTGCAAAGATGATTCTGGATAGGAGCTAAAGTAACAGGGTAGTTGTTATGGGGGACTTTAACTTTGCAAATATTGACTGGAAAAGCTATAGTTCGAGTACTTTAGATGGGCCAGTTTTTGTCCAATTTGTGGAGGAGGGTTTCCTGACACAGTATGTAGATAGGCCAACAAGAGGCGAGGCCACATTGGATTTGGTACTGGATAATGAACCAGACCAGGTGTTAGATTTGGAGGTAGGTGAGCACTTTGGTGATAGTGACCACAATTTGGTTACGCTTACTTTAGCGATGGAAAGGAATAGGTATATACCGAAGGGCAAGAGTTATAGCTGGGGGAAAGGAAATTATGATGCGATTAGGAGAGATTTAGGATGCATAGGTTGGGGAAGGATACTGCAGGGGATGGGCACAATTGAAATGTGGAGCTTGTTCAAGGAACAGCTACTTGGTGTCCTTGATAAGTATGTACCTGTCAGGCAGGGAGGAAATGGTCGAGTGAGGGAACCGTGGTTTACTAAAGAAGTTGAATCTCTTGTGAAGAGGAAGAAGGAGACTTACGTAAACATGAGACGTGAAGGCTCAGTTAGGCCGCTTGAGAGTTACAAGTTAGCCAGGAAGGACCTAAAGAGAGAGTTAAGAAGAGCCAGGAGGGGACATGAGAAGTCTTTGGCAGGTAGGATCAAGGAAAGCCCTAAAGCTTTCTATAGGTATGTCAGGAATAAAAGAATGACTAGGGTAAGATTAGGACCAGTCAAGGACAGTAGTGGGAAACTGTGCGTGGAGCCTGAAGAGATAGCAGAGGCGCTAAATGAATATTTTTCTTCAGTATTCACCAGGAAAAAGGCAATGTTGTCGAGGAGAATACTGAGATACAGGCTATTGGACTAGACGGGATTGAGGTTAATGAGGAGGTGTTAGCAATTCTGGAAAATGTGAAAATAGGTAAGTCCCCTGGGCCGGATGGGATTTATCCCAGGATTCTCTGGGAGGCTAGGGAGGAGATTGCAGAGCCTTTGGCTTTGATCTTTAGGTCGTCATTGTCTACAGGAATGGTGCCAGAAGACTAGAGGATAGCAAATGTTGTCCCCTTGTTCAAGAAGGGAAGTAGAGACAACCCTGGTAATTATAGACCGGTGAGCCTTACTTCTGTTGTGGGCAAAGTTTTGGAAAGGATTATAAGAGATAGGATTTATAATCATCTAGAAAGGAATAATTTGATTAGGGATAGTCAACACGGTTTTGTGAAGGGTAGGTCGTGCCTCACAAACCTTATTGAGTTCTTTGAGAAGGTGACCAAAGAGGTGGATGAGGGTAAAGCAGTTGATGTGGTGTATATGGATTTCAATAAAGCGTTTGATAAGGTTCCCCATGGTGAACTATTGCAGAAGATACGGAGGCATGGGATTGAGGGTGATTTAGCGGTTTGGATCAGGAACTGGCTAGCTGTAAGAAGACAGAGGGTGGTGGTTGATGGGAAATGTTCATCCTGGAGTTCAGTTACTAGTGGTGTACCGCAAGGATCTGTTTTGAGGCCAGGTCATTTATAAATGACCTGGATGAGGGCGTAGAAGGATGGGTTAGTAAATTTGCGGATGACACTAAAGTCGGTGGAGTTGTGGACAGTGCGGAAGGTTGTTGCAGGTTATAGAGGGACATAGATAAGCTGCAGTATTGGGCTGAGAGGTGGCAAATGGAGTTCAATGCGGAAAAGTGTGAGGTGATTCACTTTGGAAGGAGTAACAGGATTGGAGTACTGGGCTAATGGTAAGATACTTGGGAGTGTGGATGAACAGAGATCTCGGTGTCCATGTGCATAGATCCCTGAAAGTTGGCACCCAGGTTGATAGGGTTGTTAAGAAGGCGTATGGGGTGTTAGCTTTTATTGGTAGAGGGATTGAGTTTCGGAGCCAGGAGGTCATATTGCAGCTGTACAAAACTCTGGTGCGGCCGCACTTGGAGTATTGCGTACAGTTCTGGTCGCCGCATTATAGGCAGGATGTGAAAGCATTGGAAAGGGTGCAGAGGAGATTTACCAGGATGTTGCCTGGTATGGTGGGAAGATCGTATGAGGAAAGGCTGAGGGGCTTGAGGTTGTTTTCGTTAGAGAGAAGAAGGTTAAGAGGTGATTTAATAGAGGCATACAAGATGATCAGAGGATTAGATAGGGTGGATAGTGAGAGCCTTTTTCCTCGGATGGTGAGAGCTCGCACGAGGGGACATAGCTTTAAATTGAGGGGTGATAGATATAGGACAGATGTCAGAGGTAGGTTCTTAACTCAGAGTAGTAAGGGCGTGGAATGCCCTGCCTGCAGCAGTAGTGGACTCGCCAACATTAAGGGCATTTAAATGGTCATTGGATAAACATATGGATGATATTGGAATAGTGTAGGTTAGATGGGCTTTAGATTGGTTTCACTGGTCGACGCAACATCGAGGGCTGAAGGCCCTGTACTGCGCTGTAATGTTCTGTGTTCTATGAATGGTATTAGTTCATGAACTGGAAGATGGGCTGATGAGTGCATGTATTTTCTAATAAATGTAACATTAGTAAGCCAATTCCTATCCAAGCATAGTACATATTGGAATATTTCTGCTGAGACTCTTCACTTGTCACTGGAACAACTTTCTTCTGACACAATTATTGTGGGAACAGGCTGAACACGAACCATGACACATTTTTTCAGGATCCGTTCAATTCAAGGGAATCTTATAGAATCATGAGAATCCCTACAGTGCAGAAGGAGGCCATTCGGCCCATCAAATCTGTACCGACCACAATCCCACGCAGGCTCTATTCCCATAATCCTGCTAGTACCCCTGACACTAGGGTCAATTTAGCATGGCCAATCAACCTAACCCGCACATCTTTGGACTGTGGGAGGAAACCAGAGCACCCGGAGGAAACCCGCCCACACACGGGGAGAAAGTGCAAACTCCACACACAGTGACCCGAGACTGGAATTGAACCTGGGTCCCTGGTGCTGTGAGGCAGCAGTGCTAACCACTGCTGCCGCGAATCTTACGACAAACTTTCCCATATCAGGCAGCCTTGACTTGGAGTAGAGTGATAATAGAAACATAGAAAACTACAGCACAAAACAGGCCCTTCGGCCCCACAAGTTGTGCCGAACATATCCCTACCTTTTAGGCCTACCTGTAACCTTCCATCCTATTATGTCCCATGTACTCATCCAGGAGTCTCTTAAAAGACCCTATTGAGTTTGCCTCCACCACCACTGACGGCAGCCGATTCCACTCGCCCACCACCCTGTGTGAAAAACTTCCCTCTAACATCTCCCCTGTACCTACCCCCCGGCACCTTAAACCTGTGTCCTCTCGTAGCAGCCATTTCCACCCTGGGAAAAAGCCTCAGAGTCCACCCGATCTATGCCTCTCGACATCTTATACACCTCTATTAGGTCTCCTCTCATCCTACATCTCTCCAAGGAGAAAAGACCGAGCTCCCTCAGCCTATCCTCATAAGGCATGCCACTCAATCCAGGCAACATCCTTGTAAATCGCCTCTGCACCCTTTCAATCTTTTCCACATCTTTCCTGTAATGAGGCGACCAGAACTGAGCACAGTACTCCAAGTGGGGTCTGACGAGGGTCTTATATAGCTGCATCATCATCCCCGGACTCCTAAACTCAATCCCTCGATTGATAAAGGCCAGCACACCATACGCCTTCTTAACCACCTCCTCCACCTGCGGGGCCGATTTTAGAGTCCTATGGACCCGGACCCCAAGGTCTTTCTGATCCTCCACAGTACTAAGAGTCTTTCCCTTTATATTGTACTCCTTCATCCCATTTGTCCTGCCAAAATGGACCACTACACATTTATCTGGGTTGAAGTCCATCTGCCACTTCTCCCCCCAGTCTTGCATCCTATCTATGTCTCTCTGTAACTTCTGACATCCCTCCAGACTATCCACAACCCCACCAACCTTCGTGTCATCGGCAAACTTACCAACCCATCTCTCCGCTTCCTCATCCAGGTCATTTGTGAAAATGACAAACAGCAAGGGTCCCAGAACAGATCCCTGGGGCACACCACTGGTTAGCAGAAATTCAGGTGTTTTAAAAATGGGCAGAGATCTGGTGTATTGTCTGTTGGATTACTTTTTCAGCAGTGTTCATACCACACACAAGTTGTTTGGCTCATTGTTTCTGTGTAGACTTTTTGAGAGAGATGTTGAATTAGTCCCATGCTTTTTTCCCCATAGACCTGAAATTGTTTCCTCTTCAAGAATTTATCCATTTCCTTTTAGAAGTTACAATTGAATCTGCTTCCACCATCTTTGCAGACAGGGCTGTACTAAGGTTCTCAACTCCAACTGAACATATTTCGGGAAATATTGACAGAAGCCACAGAATCCCAAAAATGTATACATGAACGTTGCACAGACTCCTGTCTACAATTCCCCCCCCTCACCCCTGGCACATGTGCGCACACTTCTCTGAGCACTGGACACCGACAAGCACCCTCTGTTTTTGCCCTCCACCTTCTGATGGCACTGCCCTCCTGGCATTGTACATTTGCTGCCCACATTCTGGATGGGAGTTTTTGGCCATGCTCATCCAAAAACCAGAAAATCCCGCCTGAGGTCAACGAACCTTTGCAGGGTCCATGTCCCGCCAGCCCATAAAAGTTTATTTGGTAGTCACAAGTAAGCTTACATTCACACTAATTAAGTTACTGTGAAAATCCCCTAGTCGCCACACTCCGGCGCCTGTCTTGGTACACTGAGGGAGAATTTTAGCATGGCCAATTCACCTAACCGGCACATCTTTGGGAGGAAACCAGAGCACCCGGAGGAAACCCACACAGACACTGAGAACGTGCAAACTGCACACAGACAATGACTTAAGCTGGGAATTGAACCCTGGTCCCTGGCACTGTGAGGCAGCAGTGCTAACCACTGTGCCACTGTGCCATGGCGGGCGAGATGGGAAAATTCTGCCATAATCCCTGGGACTTTGACCTCGCCTGCTTCCTGCAGATGCATTGATGCCCCTGCCTGCTCACGCTGTACTCAGCCAGCCAGGGATGGCTGCTGAGCAACCTCCAAGTCTCCTGAGAAAGTCACCCAGAGACGTGACGATCACCATTCTGTTACTCAAATATGCTCTTCATTACAACTGCATGTGAGAATTAGTGGGGATAAAAACACGAAACTACACTTACGAGCCATCCACGATAGTGCCAGTTTATGGCATGTTAATTGATTTATTTGAAAAAAAGTTTTAAAATCTCCCAGGTTGCTTTCAATAGTCAGCGGGTTACTGCCGTTTCCAGGAGACTCCCTGCCACTCCGGGAAGCTTGGCAACCCGAGGCACTATAAATCATAGCTCCCTGTGTAAAACAAATTCTCCTCAACTCCTTCCTGATTCTTTTGCCAGTTATCTTAAATCTGTGTTATCTGGTTGCTGATCCTGCTATGTGGAAACCTAACAGCTAATAATGTGTTGTTACTAACTTGAAATATACATTGTTTATATCTGTAGAAGTAGTCACAAGTATGTCTGGGGAGTGTGTGACACTTAACAACAGATTGCAGCTTGTAGGTGAAACTGTTGGGTGCTTGCAGTACAATAGATTAATTAATTTTTTATTTACAAAACAATGCTGGAACCCTCAACAAATTTAAGGCATCACGATATTCTCCCTGAACGGGAGAAGCAGGAGAAATGATTTACAGGTCCAACATATTCCTTACAGGGGCAAATGTAGGAGCAATAAGTTCAGGACCCTTGGGTGTCTAGGAGAATTCAAGACTTTATAAGGAAGAAGAGAAAGGCTTTTAGCAAGTCCGAAAGGAGCAATTCAGCTGCACCCTAGAGGAATATATGATGTACAAGAGGGCACTTAAGAAAGCAATTAAAAGATTAAAAAGGGGAATGCAAAAGAACTTGTGAGCAAGATTAAGGAGAATCCTAAGATATATAAATATGTTAAGGGGAAGAAGTTAACCAGGGAAAGAGTAGAGCCCATTAGAGACCAAGGGGCAATCTGTGTGTGTGTGAAACCTCAGGACATTGGAAGGGTGTTAAATTAATACTTCTGATTGCTCTTCACTCAAAGGAGAACGTCAGAACAGAATTCAGCAAAAGGACCGTGACGACTTGCCTACTTTGACATAGGGAATGAGGAGGTATTGGAGGCTCTGAGTTTAAAACTGGACAGACCCCCAGGCCCGGATGAATTGCATCCCAGGCTGCTGTGGGAGGCAAGACCAGAAATTGCACGGGCTCTGACACACATTTTTAATTCCTCTCTGGCGAAGGGGGATGTGCCAGAGGACAACTAATGTAGTCCCACTTTTCAAGAAGCGTGGTCGAGATGAACCAGGAAATTACAGACTGGTGAGTCTCCCATCAGTGATTGGGAAACTATTGGAAAAAATTCTGAAGGAGAGAATTAATCTCCACTTGGAAAGGCAAGGGTTAATTAGGGATAGTCAGCATGGCTTTGTAGAGGGAGGTCGTGCCTAATAAATTTGATAAAGTTTGTTACGTACATAAATAATATACATGTTGTGGGGGGAATGAGAGGAAGGTTTGCAGATAACACCAAGATTAGTAGGGTGGTTAATAGTGAAGAAGGTAGTTGTAGGTTACAGAAACATAGATGGGTTGGCCAGATGGGCAGAGCAGTGGCGGATGGTATTCAACCCTGATAAGTGCGAGGTGATGCACTTTGGAAAAAGAAAAGGGAGTATTTAATGAATGGGAGGACACCAGGAAGCTGAGGAATGGATGGATCTTTGGGTATTTATTCACAGATCCCTGAAGGCGGCAGAGCAGGTGAATAGGATAGTTAAGGCATATGGGACACTAGCTTTCATCAGCTGTGGGATAGAGTATGATAGAGTCCCATATATTGACTCTGTCTACACTTCCCGCTGCCTTGGAAAAGCAGCCAGCATAATTAGGGACCCCACACACCCCTGGACGTTCTTCCTTCCACCTTCTTCCGTCTGGACCAACCGACTCAAGAACGGCTTCTTCCCTGCTGCTATCAGACTTTTGAATGGGCCTAGCTTGCATTAAGTTGATCTTTCTCTACACCCTAGCTATGACTGTAACACTACATTCTGCGCGCACTCATTTTCTTCTCTATGAACGGTGTGCTTTGTATAGCATGCAAGAAACAATACTTTTCACTGTATTCTATTGCATGTGACAAATCAAATCTAAGGGAGGAAGGAGGTAATGTTGGAGTTGTACAGAACATTGATTTGATCACAGCAGAGTTCTGGTCACCTCACAATAGGAAGGATGAGATTGTGCTTGAGGGGGTACAGAGGAGGTTCACTAGAAAGTTGCCTGGGATGGAACATTTGAGATTTAAAAAGAGTTTGGATTGGCTTGAAATACTTTCTGTCGAGCAGAGAGGGCTGAGGGGAGACACGATTAAGGTGTATAAGATTAAGAGGGGGATAGACAGGGTGAATAGGAAGCAGCTGTTCCCCTTGGTTGAAGGGGCAATCAATGAGGGGTCATGGTTTTAGGCTAAGGGTAGAATATTCAGAGGTTATTTTCACTCCAGGGTGGTGGGAATCTGGAATGCACTGCCTGGGAAGTGGAGGCCGAAAACCTTTCAACCTTTAAAAAGTACTTGAATGAGCAGCTGAAACATCACAATGTTCAAGGATATGGGACAAGTGCTGGAAAATGGGATTAGCGCGACTTTAGTCGTAGTTATTGTTGGTGCAGACTCGATGGGCCAATCAGCCTTTTCTGCACTGTTTAACTCCATGACTCATGTTGTTGTAAAGATGCTTTTTATACTTCCAGACTACTGGTCTTTCTAGAAGTGATACTACATAATTCTATAAATCCACTACGGTTTGACTACTGCTGCAACAGGTCCACAACAGATGCCATTTCCTTGGCCCTGCACTCAACCCTGGAACACCTAGATAACAAGGACACCTATGTCAGACTCCTATTTATTGACTACAGCTCAGCCTTCAACACTATTATTCCCAAGAAACTCATCTCCAAACTCCGTGGCCTGGGCCTCGGCACCTCCGTCTGCGACTGGATCCTGAAGTTCCTAACTCACAGACCACAATCAGTAAGGATAGGCAACAACACCTCCTCCACGGTCATCCTCAACACCGGTGCCCCACAAGGCTGTGTTCTCAGCCTTCTACTATACTCCTTATACACACCTATGACTATGCGGCCAAATTCCCCTCCAATTTGATTTTCAAGTTTGCTGATGACACCACCGTAGTGGGTCGGATCACAAACAATGATGAGACAGAGTACAGGAATGAGAGAATTTGGTGAACTGGTGTGGCAACAATAATCTCTCCCTCAATGTCAACAAAACGAAGGAGATTGTCATTGACTTCAGGAAGCGTAAAGGAGAACATGCTCCTGTCTACATCAACGGGGACAAAGTAGAAAGGGTTGAGAGCTTCAAGTTTTTAGGTGTCCAGATCACCAACAACCTGTCCTGGTCCCCCATGCCAACACTATATAGTTAAAGTCCACCAACGCCTCTACTTGCTCAGAAGACTAAGGAAATTTGGCATGTCAGCTACAACTCAGCAGCTTTTACAGATGCACCATAAAAAACATTCTTTCTGGTTGTATCACAGCTTGGTATGGCTCCTGCTCTCCGCAAGACCGCAAGGAACTACAAAAGGTCGTGAATGTAGCCCAATCCATCACGCAAACCAGACTCCCATCCACTGACTGTGTCTACACTTCCTGCTGCCTCAGAAAAGCGGCCAGCATAACTAAGTTCCCTATACACCCCGGACATTCTCTCTTCCACCTTCTTCCTTCGGGAAAAAGATACAAAAGTCTGAGGTCACGTACAGCTTCTTCCCTGCTGCTGTCAGACTTTTGAATGGACTTACCTTGCATTAAGTTGACTTTCTCTACACCCTAGCTATGACCGAAACACTACATTCTGCACTCTCTCATTTCCTTCCCTATGAACGGTATGTTTTGTCTGTATAGCGCGCAAGAAACAATAGTTTTCATTGTTAATACATATGACAAATCAAATCAAAAATGGTAGAAGTGTGATCTTGAGAACATGACACCAACATTACTTAACAGCTATGTTAATATTCGTCCAAAATTGTCAGCAAGAGTAACAGTGAGGTTGTCTGTGAAATTAGGAGAAGCAAGATATACTTTAACCATTTATAAATTTGACCATATCCACATTGCTCATCCCAAACATAATTGTGCACTTGACAAGTTACCGAGAGGAAACGGAGAAGGGGATTCACTTGAAATTTTATATCCTCTCTTAGTACAGCAATCTTCACATTCTCCTCTTTGTCCATTCTCTATGTAAAACCTTGTTTAAAGCAGTATGGATTGGATACAGTTTCCAATGTCTGCAACACATATAACGTTTTTTAGTAGGTGTGGTAAGCCCCACAGCTTGAAATAGTATGTTTATCAGAATGTACACATTTCAAGTCAAAAGCAGCCCTGGTATAGTAATTTCATGAATAAATTAATATCTAATACATAATTAGCAGTACGAAGAATAATAGTGAATGGGAGGACACTCAGAAGCTCAAACAGATGAATCAAGTCAATTATGGGTAAGGCAACTTCCTTCTGATTGTCACCCATCAACGCCTTTCAACTGATGAATCAGCACACCTCTATGTTGAATTCCACATGGAAGCAACACTGAGGAGGGAAAAAGACACAGAATATACCCTGGGCAGGGTGACTTCAACATTCATTATTGAGTGGCTTGGTAGGGTCATTACTCATCAGTTTGGCCTAGTGATCAAGGGAACGTGCCAAATTCTGCCTGAACAAGTGATGAGAGAACCAACAAGAGGGAGAAAGCTACTCTATCCCAACTTCTTAGTCTACCTATTAAAGATTTATCAATCCATGGTAGTAATGGACAGCATCACCATTGCACAGTCCTTGTGGAGACAAAGTCCCATCTTCGCACTGAGAACATCTTCCAGTGTGTTCTGTAGCACTGAATGGAATTGATTTAAAACGTATCTAGCAACTCAAAACTGGAAATTCATGACACACTGTGGGCCACCAGCAGCAGCAAAATTGTATTCCTCTCATCTGTAATCTCATAGCCTGATATATCTCACTCCATCAAGCTGGAACAACCCTGCTTCAATGAGCAATATTAGAGAGCATGTTAGAAATAGCACCAGTCATGTACAAAGTTGAGAAATCAATCAGGTGAAACGACACCACAGGACCCCATGCATGACAGTGCCCCTAGCCAAGCTGTTTCCAGTACAGCTACAACACTACTTAATGGCAATGTAGAAAATTACCCAGATATGTTCCTTCCACAAAACGCAAGACAAATCCAATTTGGCCATTTCATATTCGAAGGTGCCATTGACAGTACTAGCAAGTGACCCTTACCACAGCAATTAACTGCTCACGGCTCACTTTGGTTTCAGTCAGGGTCATTCGGCTCCAGACACTACAGCTTTGGACCAAATATGGACAAATCAGCTGAATTTTAATTGAGATGAGTTTGTCATCAAGGAAGCATTTGATGGAGTGTGACAACAAGCAACCCAACAAAATTGAAGTCAATAGGAATCTGGGACTTAGTTCTCAACAGGTTGAAGTCATAGCACAAAAGATGATGGTTTAGGTTGCTGGAACCTAATTACCTCAACCCCAGGATGTTGCTGATGGAGTTTCTCCGGATGCACAGTTGTGCTACTGTTGAAGTGTAACTTTTTTCCTGCTAATTACTTGTAAAAGACAGGCTCTACAAATTTGTTCTTGTCAAAATAACAAGCATTTAATAACGAAGCCCTGCATGCAGAAGATGGCTAAGATTTGATGTCAGAGAGCAGTTGGTACAGCTGCTAATTCTTCTACCAAGTCCGCGCCTAGCCCCAGAAACAGTCCACAATTTATACAAAATCAGTATCAGGTTTTGTGACAAAGGCTTACACGGGAAAATGAGCAATAAAACAATTAGTAGCAACGTCAATACAAGTGGCACCACACCGTGACTTCCGAGGACCCTCGGTCTTATCAATAATAACATTATCTTGTCCTTCGAAAAATGGTTCGATGACTCCCTCACCTCCGACCTTATCTTGTCTATGTACGTAGTTCTAAAGTATTTCTCAAAACGCCCTGAGATCAGGCCAGTTGGCCTTGTTTTATGTACGTAGTTCTAGGGCACTTGTCAAAACACCCTGAGATCAGGCCAGTTGGCCTTGTATTGTTTTATTACTTCCCTTCCCTAAGATAAGCAGAGTCAACCTTAGTTTAACCTTACTAGTTTGGGCGAGGGTCAAATGGTTTAGCAGCTGCTTTGTTCTGTGGATTTTTGTTAGTATCACCTCAAGCAAGTAGCCACTTTTCCCATCATGCCATTATTAGTTTGTACCATATCACACTACAAGACCCACATGATATTTAAACCTGAACTGTAAGTGGCAAGCACAGTAAGTAGTCTCACAACACCAGGTTAAAGTCCAACAGGTTTATTTGATAGCACGAGCTTTCGGAGTGTTGCCCTTTCATCAGGTGAGTGAAGTTGGACTTTAATCTGGTGTTGTGAGACTACTTAGTGTGCCTTCCCCAGTCCAACGCCAGCAACTCCACATCATAAGTGGCAAGTTACGTTTGTGCCACATATATACTAAGCAGTGACCATCTGCAATGAAAATCTAACTACCTCCTCTTGACAGTCAATACCATGACTGCTGTTGAATTCTCCCACCAGCAACATTCTGGGCATCATCATTGACCGGGAACTTAGTTGGACTAGTCACTTAACACGTGGCATCAAGAGCAGATCAGAGTTTGTGAATTTTGCGGTAAAAAATCTTGGTCTGACTCTCAAAAGCCTGCTTTCACCTACAAGACACACATCAGGTGTCTGATGAATATCTTGCAATTGCCTGGATGAATGGAGCTCAACTAATACTTGAAGTTGGAACACTGTCAACCATCTTCAAACATTCACCTTCTCCACCGATTCAGTGGCTGCAGCATGAACCATTTTGCAAGATGCACTGTAGTGACTTGCCAAAGTTCCTTCAACAAGCCTTCCAAACCCATGGCTTCCACCACTGAGTGACGAGGGCAGGAGGCACGTGGGAACAATACCACCACCTATAAGTTCCCTTCCAAGATACAATCATCTTGGTGTGGAACTATATTAATATTTCATCACTATTACTGGTCCAAGTCTTGAATCTCCCAAACAACACTGGGTGTTCCGATACTACAAAGGTTGCATTAGTTAAAAATGTGATTTGGGTCACTTTTTTAGGGTGATTATTGATGGGTAATATTACTGGCTTTGTCAGTGATGTACACAACATATGAGTGAATGAAAAATAAAACCTCCAGAAGCTGTTTGACATCAAATCGCCCACTGAAATGATGTGGGTAAGTGTAATAAACAAATGTCATTTGTTCACTGCTAACTGTAAATTTTGGGCCATTAAATTAAATATTTGGCCCTTGTTTCAATTAAAAATCAAATGTTTGCTATTGTGTAGCTGGTGCTTCAAATTGTTTCTGATTAAATGTATTACTCTCTCCTGTATGCACAATGGCTTCTATTTTTAATATTATGCTACCTTGAATGTGCAGTCTGACCAATAGGTTCCTATAAAGGTGGCAATGTAAAACATTAATACCAATAAGCCATGTACAGGGTTAATGTATATGTATTTGTATTATGAGGAGGAAATAATTTAGAGACAAATTCCTGGTTATTCCTGCAAAGTGATTTGTTTTCTCATACAATTTGGCAAATAGCTATAGAAAATATAAGACTTATACAGGATTCACTTGATCAAGTAACAGGAAAACTCAGACACAGATCTTCCGGCCCCTGCAGCGTAGATGAAAAATGTATGTGTATGGGTGGCCATTGTATGATGAATGGCTATTGCTTTTGCTCATCTCTTCCAACATCCCTCATGTCTGAAAATAATTTCCAGATTATTCCTGTGAAGATCTTTGGGATGATTTACTTCTACATTATAAGGTGCTATGCAAATGACTTCCTTCACAGGTGCTGTCAGACCAGCTGAGTTTTTCCAACACCTTTGTTTTTATTTGTAGGTACATTTATTTATCATTCAATTGTTCCATCACACATATCCAGCCAACAGGAATTCAATAACATAGGAAGTTACAGGGTCATCATTGTTCTAGATGGACCCACAATGAATCGTCACTGTATCAAATTTTCACCTGAATTTTCTTTTCAATTCAACAGTACATCTCGAGGGTTTGTCTTTTTCAGCTTGGATTTGTTTGAAAATAATTTCGAGACTTAACACAGTGGAGTAGTTGTATTGTTGAGAGCAATATAGACATTAATTAATGTATTGATGGGTAACATTTTTTTCTTTCTATATAACAGTACTAAGCCCAGTAAAATTTTAGCGTTCATTCTTTCATTGTGCCTTAAGTAGACTGTAAATCTTTGGAGAAACCAGAGAATTATTAAAATATGGAACTCTCAACCATTAGAAGTTGAGGTGAAAATCATAGTTGTATTTAAGAGAAAGTTAGTTAAGCAGCTGAATTGATGGGGTTAGCTGAAGGGTGGAAGGAGGCTTGTTGAGCTGATAGTTCTGTTTCTGTGCTGTAAATACTTCGTAATCTGTGATTGCGTAAGTTTGAAAGTAGAGGGCATCTGCCGCTCCTGTAGTTGAGAAGTAAAAACAAATGCCATTGCAAATTAACAACATTGTGGTTAACTTTGTAAAGAGTGTGAATCTGTTGCTGTCTCCTGTTCTATATCCAGAGAAGCTGGATGTTAATTTTTATGATTCCATTTAATTGGCCATGAATTTATTTTCTTAGCTATCTAATTAATGGAAGTTTTGTGGAAGGCTTTTTTAAAAAATGGTGTTTTGGGAAGTATGGGAATTTTTGTTTATTTATCGGCAATTAATAGTTTTCAACTTAGGTGTGCATTTAAATTGGGGGTGAGGGAGGCCATTACATTTCGTTCGTCCAAGTAACATGCTTTTAAATGGTCTTTATGCAACATTTTAAAAACTATTGCAAAATATTCAATTTAAGTATCTTTTGATGAAATTGTAATTTTAAAAAAATGTAGGTCATCTTGTACATCAGGGCGAAGATGTCTGTCATACCAAATTAGGTCATTGTGTTGAACGTGCTTCATAGAACGAAAATTGACTATATAAAAAGACAGTCTATCCAGCGGCAAGGATCTACTACAAAAGCTGTGCATTACTTGCGGCACAGTAACCTACAGATGTGATACCAAACATATTGGCCTCAAATATTGCTGGGTCAGATTGCAGTGTTGGGTCGGAAAATGGCTTGTTAAACATTAAGTAAAGACTGTTTCCAATTGAAGTATTCTTGCAATTTGTTTATTTTTAGTGGAAATAGTCATCGTGTGTGTTGGGCAAGGAAACCATGTTTTTTGTAAACAGTGACAACGGATGAGTTGTTTTTGGCGTTATAGAATATTAGATCTCTGCTTATTTACAAAACCCTTGTGTGAACACTTTATGCATCAAGTCACATTATTCAAACTGGTAAAGCTTTCATACTCTGATACTTATAAATTGTGATAATTCTGCAGGCCACACAGCAAAATAATCATGCATGCTTGCTCACGGTCATTTAATTTTTAACTTGAACGGAAATTTGACCTCTTTCGTAACATGTTAAAACTGGATAGTTGGGAATTTTGTGAACTTGATTTACTGCTGCTTTGTCCTTGTGATGGCCCCAGGTGCAGGATACAGTTAGACTGCAGATGTAGTTCAGACAATGGACCAGAGTTGTCTTGCTGCACCGTGCACTGCACTTACTGTGTGCATGCATTTTTGTATGCATGTACAAAGCTTTATTCCTTGGGCAGCTCGCTCCTAATGATCGAGAATAGATTTCTGGTAAGGTTTTTTTTAAAAAAACCCATGGAAAGTTAGGTTGCATAAAATCAAAAGGCATTTCAATTATCCACCTGGACTTTTGTATCCTTTTGCTGACTGCTTGCACTGCACTGAGTGTCGACTGACTACAAGCCACCTCTGCACTGGAGGTAATTTAATAGTTTGGGTGGCATGGCAGCACAGTGGTTCGCACTGCTGCCTCACAACGCCAGGGACCTGGATTCAACTTTGGCCTCGGGTCAATGTGTGTGGAGTTTGCACATTCTCCCCGTGTCTGCGTGGGTTTCCTCCTGGTGCTCTGAGTCCAAAGATGTGCAGGTTAGGTTGATTGGCCATGCTAAATGGCCCCTTACTGTCAGGGTATTAACAGGGTAAATATGGGGTTATGGAGATAGGGCCTGGTGGGATTGTTGTTGGTGCAGACTCGATGGGCCGAATGGTCTTCTGCACCAGTGATTGAGATTTCTAAGATTACTATCACTCACCTTGATGTGTCTGATTCAGATCACTGACCACTCACCGATTAAGTTATACTGACACTTGCGTATTGTCATGTACCCAAAGGTGCTTCACATTGATAAAAATGGCTTTTTTCCTGGGAGCATATGGTAATTTTGACAGTTATATATTTTCTACATTTCATCCCAAGGGATGAGTGAGAGAAATAAATTTGTGATACCAGAAGGTTAAAACATCCTGTGTGCATTGTATTTATATTTGATCAATTTGGGACAACTTGGAAACATTTATACAACTTACTGGTAAAGATCATTTAAACAACAAACTATTATTTATATTGAGTATGAGCTGGACTTCTAAACTATTAGAAAAATATACATGAAAGTATGTGCATAGATTAATGGAAAAATAACTTGAGACACACTCTGGCATGCCCTTGTATATTTAAAAAGAAGTACGCAATTCTTGTTGCCACTTAATGTTCATATAAGCGAAAGGTCTTATAACCCAGGTTACCTCGCGATGGATTCTGTCAGTGGATTATAAACAGCTCAGGAATTTCTTCTTAATATTTTGAGATCATCTGCAGCTGCCTTTGTCAACTACCTGTCTTCCTCATTCTTCCCAGCTGTGATGCAGTTTCACATGTCTCATTTCCCCCCAATCAATTCTATATAATGTATTGTCTATCCAATTGATTTACTGCACTCTACTTCACTGGTTCAAGACCCAAGAACCTGAGCACCAAAATAAAGGTTGATACTCTAATAAAAGCAAATTACTGCGGATGCTGGAATCTGAAACCAAAAGAGAAACTGCTGGAAAATTTCAGCAAGTCTGGCAGCATCTGTAAGGAGAGAAAAGAGTTGATGTTTCGAGTCCAGATCATAGAATCATAGAATCCCTACAATGTAGAAGGAGGCCATTTGGCCCATTGAGTCTGCATTGACAACAATCCCACCAGGCCCTATCCCCGTAACCCCACATATTTACTCTTGCTGGTCCCTCTGACACTAAGGGGCAATTTAGCATGGCCAATTAACCTAACCTGCACATCTTTGGATTTTTGGGAGGAAACCACAGCACCTGGAGGAGACCCACGCAGACACTGGGAGAACGTGCAAACTCCACACACACAGTGACCCAAGGCCAGAATCGGACCTGGGTCCCTGGCGCTGAGGTAGCAGTGCTAACCACTGTGTCACCATGCCGCAGATGACCCTTTGTAAAAGCTCAAGGTTGACACTCTAGTTCAGTACTGGGGGAACGCTGTGATGCCGTCTTTCAGATGAGACAGACAATGGCTTGTATGACCCTTTGGGTGGGCACAAAAGATCCTTTGGCATGATTATGGAGAGAAGGGGAGTTATTCCTGGTGTCCTGACCCCCCTCAATGCCACAAAAGCAGATTGGAAGCCATTATCACATTACTGTTTGTGAGTGCTTACTGTATGCAGATTGGTTGCCATTTTTCCTATATTACAGCAGTCTCTTCACTTTAAAAGCACTTCATTGGCTGTAAAGCATTTTAGGGTTCTTGTAATTGTGATATATATATATATATTTTGCAAGTCTTTTTACTCCTGGCCACTGAACAAATCCTCCTTGTCCCATGCTAGTTTAATATAGTTTAAACTTTCACATTATCTTTCTCCTTTTAAAACTGGTGTCATCAACTATTTCTTCCCAAAAACAATAGACATCCTTCAGCTATCAAGCCATTCAGCCCATTGGGTCTGCACCAACTCTCCAAAATATTTTATTGGGCCCTACCCTGTTACCCTATCCCCATAGCCCTGCGCATTTACCATGACTAATCCATCTATCCTACATATCTTGGGACGCTAAAGGAAAATTAGCATGACCAATCTACCTAACCCCCACATCTTTGGAATGTGGGAGGAAACTGGAGCACCGGAGGAAATTCACACAGAAACGGTAAGAATGTGCAAACTCCACACAGATAGTCACCCTAGGCTGGAATCGAACCTGGTTGAGGCAGCAGTGTTAACCACTGTGCCACCATGCCTTTGTTTCTGTTTGATTCTTCATTCCCCCTTTTCTGTGGATAATAAAGACTTTGTTGTGTTTTGATCAAGATGGATCGTGGAATTGTTCTCCAGGAAAAGTCTGCTTTTGCCTCCATGAGGTGCATTCCACAACTGAGAATAAGACACAATGATTCAAATTTCAAAGTCTGTCTTTAATGCCTTTGAAAGGAGGCTTTGGCTTGAACACAGTTGTATTTAATGTTGCATTGCACACTGCCAAAATATGCATTTTTTTTTTGGACCGCTGCAATTTTCTACATAATCTCCTAGGATTCTAGGATGTATTCTTTTTGCGCTCTCCCTTGTGTAGCTGGCTAGTCTTGCTAAACAATTTCCCTTTTGGATACTTTTGGTTTTGTATATAATTAATTTTCAAACTATCTTAGCTGATATGTATTCAATACAGTAGATTAGTTTAACTAATTTTGACTTGTGCTCCCTGGTTCTAGACTTTACAATGAGAGTCACTTAATATTTTTGTAATGTAGAAAATGGACAATTTAGAAATAAAAATGTGATTGGACTATTTTGAAAGTCTTCATCAGTAATGAGTTCTGGTATGGTCACAAAGCTTAATGTTTAAAAGACCAAGTAGACTTGTAAAACATCTTGGACAATTGATAACTTTTAGTTCCAAGATATCTTATAAATTTACATTTGTATGTGAAATGTAATTTATCATTAACCTGAATTCTGAAAGTGAAAACTTCTCATTACTTTTCTTTCAGATCTCTCAAAGAACAGATTTATTGAAGTTCCACAAGAAGTTTGTTTGTTCGCACCGTTAGAGACATTACATTTATATCACAATTGCATCAAATGCATTCCGGAAACTGTTGTTAATCTGCAAATGCTAACATTCTTAAATATTAGGTAAGTGCTTAATTATTCGTCACAAGCTATTACGAATAGATCTAAAATTTACAATCAAATTAAGCTAGGCTATCAAACCCACTTTTTCATAAAGTGAGGATAAGTCAACATTGAGAATGGCTAAGTTGACACCTAAAACTGGGATTCTACAGAGGAAACAAGGAAAGATTCCCTTAATCTCTCTTGATCAGCTTTCATCAATTAAAGCAGACAGGGTTTCTATTTAATGTCCCATTCAACGCATAGTGCCCTAGGTAATGCACGATCCCCTTGATATTGCATTGCGCTGTTAGCCTAAATTGAGCCCAATTTCTAGAACAGAGCTTGAGCTAGTATTTTGTAAATTCAAAATCACTTCATGGCACTCCAAGCAGATTTGAAGCACGGAATGGTCCTGGTCCTTCGCAATAATCCCTGAAATAATAGTTCAACCTGTTTAGTTATTTCTGGCACATCCAAGGCATGCACGGATGAGCACACAAAAATAGTATATTGCAGGTGAGATGCCTCATTATGTGCATTGGTTGGATCTATCTTCATTTTGAAGGGTTCATTATTCCTTAATAAAAGCAAAATGCTGAGCAAAGTCTTGGAGCATCTGTGAAGAGGAAAGTAGAATCAATGTTTTAGGTCGATGACCTTTCATTAGAAAGTCTCAATTCCTTTCTGTGGTGAGGAAAGTATTGTTATCTGTTGGGGGGAAGTTTCCTCTCATCCTAGAGAATTTCCTAAACATAATGCACACCACAATTGCAATTAATATTTTCATTTTATGCTTTGGCTTATTTCTGATTTGAGTAGCTTATACTTATGCTTTGCCCTGCTTTGTTGTGCATTTGTGGTTGCATTCCAAGCTTCAGAAGTGTTTTTTTCACAGAAATATTTTCTGGTGGTCTCTTGGTGGGTATTTTGGATTTTGATCATCAGAACCTTTGGATTATTTCATAGATAATGCTAAAGGAATTGAATAGGCAAAGTGTTCGGGGCTGTTACGATGGTTTCTTTGTTGTATTTAAAAACTATCGTTCTCCTCAAGTAACCAAACAAAGCAACAGAATGGTTTCAAGATAAACTTTACTATATCGAGCTACAGGACCCTGAATGTCCATTCAGAGTTAAATATTCAGAAATATAAAGGTAATTGAAGTCTCGGCATCAATTACAAGTAATTAGCATATACCAATAAAATAATAGGCGTTTTCTCTATCAATCATAGTTATGGTTACATCTTGTATACATAACATATAATGTCCATTTAAAACTTGTGCATGTTATATCGTCAAGAAATAATAGCTATAATCTCTGACCAATAGTATCTCAACTTCTCTTTCCATTGTTCATGAACTGCTGCAGCTGCACATCATTTGATTAGATAGTCCTTGAGCTTTATCTGGGCTTACTTTAATTAAAAGCTATCATTTGCACATAGCTTTCCCTGCGTGACTGAGGTTCAACTTGCAGCTTATGTGATTTTTTAAAACTTGTGTGATTTTTAACCCTTTCACAACTGCTGTCTACAGAGCCTGGGAGGCTCAACCTCAGTAGTCCTTTTGAGACTTTGGCTAATGAACATTGTTTCAGGGAACCAATAATTTGAATAAAAGGCCAGTTAATAGACTAGAAGCTAAATGTCTAACTGATCATTATTTTTCCTTGCATACCCTGCCCCCCAAGTACTCCATTTCTAAACTTCATGAAGGCCTTTGGCAGGAAATTACCTGCAGGAATTTTCAACTCCGTAGGCAATGCAATGTGATCAACAAAATTATAGTAGTTGCTGTCTCTTGATTGAATTAGTAGCATTCTTCTGGATCACAATGTATTGGATTCGAGCCCCATTATGAATTTGAGCACATAATCCAGGCTGACACATTACTGTATTACTAACAGAATTGTTGGTGATGTTGTCTTTTTGAATGGAGGGTTAACCTGAGGCGTTGTTTGTTTGCTCCAGTGGTCATGAATCCTATCACACTACTTTATGTCTTGACCAATATTCCTGCTTCAAGTAACACAACCAAATATAGATCATTGGACCATTCTTTGATTAGCTATTTCTGGGATCTTGCTCTCTGAAAATTAGCTGCAATGGTTTCCCAAACAATTGAACTTGAGGAGTAATCCATTGATTGTAAAATTATTTGCAATATCCTGAGAAAATGAGGTAGATATGCATCAAATGATTAGCTGCAATTGACTCTTACTCTTTATATTGCATTTATAAAGATATATAATCCATGAATTTTAGATCTGTGAAATATCTTAACTGTAGAAATTTTATTACAGCATAAATGTCAGTGGTTATGGGGAAGCTTTGTAAAATAGATTTATGCAGGATAGTTAAATTAAGCAAAGATTCATTCAGAAAATTAAAATCGCCATGCACATCGCAGTAGGGTGCGCAGCTGAGTAAAAACATGTCACAAACTTGTCCTTGATGTATGTCCTTTTTTGGTTTTTAGAGGTTCTGTTGCTTTGCTTTGAATTTGGTTTTCTTTCCTAGTCGAAATCTTCTATCAACATTGCCAAAATATCTGTTTAATCTTCCACTTAAAGTTTTAGTTGTAAGCAACAATAAGTTAGTTTCCCTTCCAGAAGAAATTGGAAAACTTAAAGACTTAATGGAATTGGTAAGTGCAGATTTGCTTGCCTGTATTGATACTGTAGGTAAGTTAATTGTTTCCACATTTATTCTTGTATTGCATGGATGTAAACATTTTTGACCTAGAACAGAACTGGAATTTTAGTTTTGATGATCACTAGTGTTCAGGGGAAAAAAATGGAACTTTAATCCAAATTGCCAAAATGTTTGACACATCGTAGAATCTCAGAAATGTGAGCATAAACATACAACACAATCATGCGTTTGTAACAGTTAACTGCACACTGGAATCATGTACTGTGGTCTGTATCCTTTGTTAGGGATAAGACCAAAAACCCCAAAGTATATTAGGAAGTTAGACCCAACTTTTTTTGATTTTGACATTAGTGCAAGGATATGGTGTTTCACTCCAGGTGTGATTCTATTGACACACTAGGAAGTTTTTATCAAAATGAACTTTATTTAACAATGCAAACTAAATATAACAAATGAATTAGTTTAACTTTTACCAGGTGAAATACTTAAATGTGACCAGATACAATTCTTAATGGCTAACCTATCTCTTTGTTCCAGTATAAGCAATATTATTCATAGACATAACTCCTCTTCAAAATCGGTTAGCAAGCAACAAGCTTACGTGGTTTTTGCGTGTTACCAGTCAGAGTCTTTGAACATCCCGAGAGAGAGAGAGAGATATATAGAGAGACACCTCAAAGAGCAGCCTCCAGAGAGAGGAATATCTCTCTTCTTGCAGACCCAAGCAGAATCTGTCTGACTGTCTCTGTAAGCTTTACGTTGCCTACTCGCATGACTCTGTCTCTTGTCAATCAACCTAATTAAACCGTACTCTGTAATCCCAGGGGAAAAAAACAAAAATAAACAAAAATGCATTAGCTTAGATTAAAGCAAACACCCCATTATCTCAAAGCAATTATTCCCCTGCATTCTCAGCATGTGGGCTGCTTGGTGTAGACAAATTGGCACTGTATAAGCAGAGCTGACTTCCAAACATACTGGTCACAAGAACAGTTATATAAATACATTTCCTAAAGGCGCAGTATCATTGCACCTTAAATGTTTTCCTTCATGTTTATGTAATTCCCTCTAAAACATTGATTCAGCTTCAATAGGCATCTGTGATGATGTAATTTGCATTCTGATATCTGTGGAAAACATTTCTCCTAGCTTCCCTTTTCAGCTGCTTGTGCTAATTCTCAATTTGTGTTGCCTTTACATCAAAACTGTGATTCAGTCTTTATCCACACAAACACTTGATCTAACATTGAACACACCTTTTGAAATATAGGAACCAAGAGTAAGTCATTGAGCCCCTCATGCACAGAGATGATAGCTGATTCTACATCTTCAATATGTCTTGAGTAGTTGTATATTAGAAAGAAAGAAAGAAACCCTACAGTACAGAAAGAGGCCATTCGGCCCATCGAGTCTGCACCGACCACAATCCCACCCAGGCCCTACCCCCACATCCCTACATATTTACCCACTAATCCCTCTAATCTACGCATCTCAGGACACTATGGGCAATTTTTAGCATGGCCAATCGACCTGATCCACATATCTTTGGACTGTGGGAGGAAACCGGAGCACCCGGAGGAAACCCACGCAGACACGAGGAGAATGTGCAAACTCCACACAGACAATGACCCAAGCCGCGAATCGAACCCAGGTCCCTGGAGCTGTGAAGCAGCAGTGCTACCGTGCCGCCCAATATTCTTTCAGACATTGTCTATTAAAAAGATCTACTAATGTCAATTTGAAATTACTAATTGAACTAGTACCCTGTGCTTTTTATGAGACTGCAGCATTTGGCATGAAGTGTTTACTAACTTTTCTCCTGAATGACCTAGCTTTTTTGAATTGATGTTTTGTCTCCATGATTGTGGGGCTGGAGAAGATGAGAACGAGGTCATGGAGGATTTAAAAACAAGAGTGAGAAAGTTAAAACTAAGGTGTTACTTAACTGGAAGCCAATGTGGCTCAGTGAGCACGAGGCTGATAGGGGAATAGGACACATTGCGAGTTAAAACATGCCTGCAGAGTTTTGGATGACAAGTTTATGGAGGGTAGAGTGTAAAAGAGCAACCAGGGTGTGTTCGAATAGTCAAATCTAAATGTAACAAAGGCATGAATAAGTGTTTCAGCAGCAGCTTAGTTGAGACCAGCAAAGTCAGGTGACATAGAGGTGGAAATAGGCAGGCTATGTGCTGGTGCAAATCTGTGGCTGGAAGCTCATCTTGGGATCAGACATGACTCCAAGGTTACCAACAGCTGCAGCAAAACTTCCCTTTATTTTCTAGCCCTCTAGACTAACATTCTATTAGCCTATTTTGGTTGTTTTTTACCCGACTGCTACAATTTAGTGCTCGGTTTTATGGACCCGCCCAGTCTCTCTGGACATCCACTGTTTGTGGATTTTATGATTGAACAAATACTTCGATTTATCCTTTCTTGGCGCAAAATGGATAATATTACACTTAGCTGGGTTGAAATCCATCTTCTATGCTTTTGCCTGCTCACTTAATCCATCAATATCTCTTGGTAATTAGATCTATTGGAGCATTCTTTGTTCCTGTTGCTGTCAATACAAAGATAAATATGAAAGCAAGTTGTGAGGTGGATACAGAGTTTGCAATGGGCTGTGGATAGGTTAAATGGATGCAGAAAATTTTGGCAGGTGGAGTATTAAGTGGGGAAATGTGAATCATAGAGTCCCTACAGTGCAGAAGGAGATAATGCAGTCCATCGAGTTTGCACTGATGTTGTAACAGAGTATCTTACCCAGGCCCTCTTGCCCCACCGCCAGCCCCCCCCCCCCCACCCCCCCCCCCCCCCACTATATCTGAAACCTCACACATTTACCATTGCTAATCCACTTAACCTACACATCTTGAGACACATGGGGATTTTTAAATATTATGGCCAATCCACCCAACCTCCACATCTTTGGACTCTGGGAGGAAACTGGAGCACCAGGAGAAAACCCACGTAGATACTGGGAGAATGTACAAACTCCACGCACACAGTCACCCAAGGCAGGAATTGAACCCGGGTCCTTGGTGTTGTGTGGCAGCAGTGCTCGCCACTGTGCTGCTGTGAAGTTTTCCTCTTTGGCATGAAGATTAGAAAAGCAATATAATATTTAAATTGATACTGAAGTACAAAGGGATCTGGGTGTCTGTGCAATGAAACACAAAATTAATGTGCAGGTACAGCAAGTACATCGGAACATAAGAATTAGGAGGAGGTCATTAGGCCTTTAAACCTACTCTGCCATTTAGTAAGATAATGATTGATCTGGTTGTGGTCTCACCTCCACTTTTCTGTCTGTCGCCCTGTGACCCTTGACTCCCTTGTCTATCATATCGACATAGGTTTCCTCCAGGTGCTACAATTTCCTCCTGCAGTCCAAAAATGTGCAAGTTGGGTTGATTGGCCATGCTAAATTGTCCCTTAGTATCCCAAGATATATAGGCTAGGGGTATTCGCAGGGTAAATATATAGGGCTATGGGAATAGAACCTGGGTAAGATACTCTGTCAGAGATTCAGTTCAGACTTGATGGGCCAAATGGCCTCCTTCTGCACTGTAGGGCTCCTGTGATAAATCTGTGTAACTTGAATAAATTCAATGACTCAATCTCCGCTGTTCTATGGTAAGAAAATTCTGCAAACTAAAATCTGCCTGAGAAAATATTTCTCATTATGCAGGCAAATGGAATGTTGGCCTTTATTGTCAGGGAGACGGAACATGAAAGTAGGGAGGTTTTGCTATAACTGAAGAGGACATTGGAGATACTGTACCTGGAGTATTGTACCATTTTGGTCTCAAGGAGAAACATACTTGCGGTGGAAGCAGTTTATAAACTGTTGGGGTGTGCATGTCAAATTCAGAGATGCCACACAACTGTTTAGTGTTACCATCAAAACTGATTGTTTGAATGTTAGTGTTAATTTGGTTAAATTTTAACCCATGCATCGATTTTAAAAAAACAGTCAGGTAGTTGTTTGTATCCATAAAAGTAAATTCCTCCATTGTCATACCATGTTATTTTAACTTTCAACCTCCTGTGAAGGCAGTGGAGCTTTGCACAATGCAAATGTAAATTTTGAGAGTGCTGTAACACAGCTAGTTCGAAATGGGAGTGAATTTATGAAAGTAATTGTACACATCACAATGAAATACAATTCTTTTTTACCCCTTGGAACTAAGGAAATATTGCAGAAGTAATTAAATAATAATGGAATCATAGAATCCTACAGTGCAGAAGGAGGCCATTCAGCTCATTGAGTCTGCAAGGATTCTTACCCAGGCTTTCCCTGTAGCCCCACGTATTTATCCCGCTAATCCCCCGAACCTATATATTTTGGGACACTAAGGGGCAATTTAGCATGGCCAATCAACCTAGCCTGCACACCTTTGGTATATTTAGATATACTGGGATGTGCCCTGTTATTAAGGAACCAACTTTACACAATACTTAAGATTAAATAAGTTGAGAAAGCACAATTTGTACATAGTTTGGAAGGATTCTTTATCATTCCAAATTTTCTTGTGCTTCTGAATGGCTAATTAGGTCACTTCATTTGAGAAGATTTGATGAACGCATCTGAGGTGTAGCAAGGGGTGTCCAACATAATATCACAAGGCTATAATTGAAATCTTTGCCCTACTACATTTGGTGAGAAATGTAGTATTCTATGAACAACCATAGAAAACATCCAAGCCACTGCAAACAGTCTGAATTTAATGCAGTGATAATCTGATACTAGCACATGTAACAAATTTTTCTAATATTCCTCAGTTTTTTAATATTTAAATCTAATGTCAGACACGTGGTGGGGAACCCCAAGGTATATTAGGAAGTTAGACTAGACCCCAACTTTTTTTATTTTAGCAATAGTGTGAGGATAAGGTATTTTATTTCGGGTGTGATTCTATTAACACTAGGAATTTTTTTATCAAAACTAACTTTAGGTTTAACAAGTTTTAATATAATGAATGAATTAGCTCAACTTTTAACATTTGAAATACTTAAACATGACAAGATGCAATTCTTAACTGCTAAACTATCTCTGTTTGTTCCAATTTAAGCAGTACTGCTTATAGACTTAAACTCCTCTTCAAAATCAGTTAGTAAACAACACAGACTGCAGGTACATGGGTTACCAGTCCTCGCTTCCAGAACACCACCTACAGAGATAGAGAGATCCATTTTCTAGCAGACTCTAGAGAGGGAAAAAAAGACTTGCTGCTCTTTGCAGACCCAAGCAGAAAACTGAACTTATTTTTTCCCCTGTGAATTTAACTCCTCCCATTAGCACATGACTCTTTCTCTTGTCAATCAAGCTAATTAAACCCTAGTCTGAAACCCCTGGGGAAAACCAAAAATAAACATTAGCTCAGATTTTAAAAAAACATTATTTAGCATCAATTATTCTTCTGCATTCTCAGTGTGTGGGCTGCCTCATTGCACAAACAAATCAGCACCGTATACAGAGCTGAATTTAAACATTCCCCTTGCAAGATGCATTAAAAAAATACAATTCTTAAAGGCACAATATTGTCACACATGCCAGTCTAAAGGTTTAGAATTCTGAGCTGACTATGAAGGCTAGATTTTGAATAGATTAGAAAATGTAAAAATCTTCCTGTTCAAAGTTTTCCTACAGATGTAGATAAAATAGGACATCTACTTAATAGGATTTCTGTACATTGTCTTTAACAGGATGTTAGCTGTAATGAAATTCAAATACTTCCTCACCAAATGGAAAAACTTCAGTCACTCAGAGAATTAAATATACGCAGGAACCATCTGCAGGTGTTACCTGAGGGTAAGATGTTAATACTCACGTACTTCACATTTCTTCAGAGTCCAGACTTGTTGAAATATGCATACTTATGTTTTTGTCTCCTTTTTTTTCCAGAATTGGCAGAACTCCCTTTGGTAAAATTAGACTTTTCCTGCAATAAGGTGACAGAAATACCCATCTGTTTTAGAAAACTGAGGTACCTTCAGGTTATAGTATTAGATAACAACCCAATGCAATCACCTCCAGCACAGGTTTGTGTAAAAGCATAACTATGTAAACTTTTCTCTAATATTGATTTGAATTCGGACAGGCTTCTACTGTTTGATATTTGAATGTGTTTCATTAACTTACTGTATGAATGTGATGATCTTAGTTGCTTAAAAGTATAAACCTTTTCATTTCCTGCAGATTTGTCTAAAAGGTAAAGTGCACATATTCAAATTCCTGAATATGCAAGCATGTCGGATAGACAAGAAGCCTGATTCTCTGGATCTCCCCTCTTTGGATAAGAGAGCACTTCCTCAACCTCTTACAGACAGGTTATTTAATTATTTTATATAGAACACATCTCTACTTAACTGTGCTTGTGAATGCAAACAGAAGAGAATGCATATGTTTTCAAGTAAATGTGACCCCAGGCTTTGTAATTGCCTTGGTCCATTATCGTCATTATGGCAGAAAAGAAGGCCATTCTCCCCATCGAGCCTATGCTGGCTCTCTGGGTGATCTAATCCCGTTTTCTTGCTCTATCTTCATAGCCCAACAAGTTTATTTCCATTAGCATCCAATTTTCCAAGTTATTTTTGCACCTCGCCTCTTGTTGGTAGTGTTCCAGGTCATTGCCACTCGTGTTTCATGCCGTTATATCTTTTGCACAAAAACTTAAATCCATGTTCCCTCGTCCTTGTACGAACAACTAACAGGAACAACTTCTCCTTGTCAACTTATCTAATCTAATTAATTTTATGCACTTTTTTCAGATCTTCCCTCAACCTCCTTTGCACCAATGAGAACAACTCCAGCTTCTCCAACCTAACCTTGTAGCTAAGCTCCCTCTGCCCTGAAACCATTCTCCTAAATTTCCACTGCATCCACTCCAGAACCTTCACAATCTTCCAAAAGTGTGGTGACCAGAACTTGACACAATAGTTGTAGCCTAACCAAAATTCTATAAGGATTCAGCATATCTTGCTTTTGTATTTGATGCTATTTATGAAGCCCAAGACCCCATATATTTGTCAGTGATTATATCATATCTGCTTTATTCCCTAGCAGCTGTTCAAAGAGTTGAGCAGACTCAAGGGGTCAAATGGCCTATTATTTCTCAAGTTGACTTCTGGCAATGACTAGTTTTTGAAAAACATGTAATGGCTGGAAAAGGACTGATTATGTTTGCAGCTATAGCTAGACTAAAAAGTAGAAAGCTGGATAGACTAAGTCAGCAAAGTTAATGTATTTATTTTTTCAGTTTCTGTAATAAATGCTAACAAACTAAATTGTATAGTACGTAAAGGATGATTGGTGCAGTAGATCTGAAACCCAATGCAATGCTCGATTTATTAAATAGGGGTGAGGCAATTTGCAGACTGAAGCCTGCCATTCTCCAAAACAACTGACAACTTTGTATATAATTTGCAGAGATTTGACAGCAAGTCCATGGCATGTTCACAGAGTGCATGGGATGAATTGCAGATTGGATTCAAAATCCTCGATGTCACTATTTCGAGATTTTACTTCCTTGCGAAAATCGTTGTATATGAAATGTGGGACTTGTTAAAGGATGATTTTTACCCACTATTATTTTAATATTTCTCATTTTGCAGCATGGAAGATTTTTATCCAGTGAAAAACCATGGTCCTGACTCGGGCATAGGTAGTGATAATGGTGATAAGCGATTGTCTACAACTGAAGTGAGTTCTTTGACCATTCACTGCAACCCAGATGCTCTTTTTAACAACTGCCCCTCGTTCTTAAGTGATGGATGTGCACAACGTCAAGACTGTAAAAGCTTAAATTTTCCATTCAGTGTAGTGATGACTCATGTTTGGTTTATCATTGTTGTTCCTTAACAGAAATACTGCATTTCATTTGAATGCAAGTTTTAGAAACATAGAAAATAGGTGCAGGAATAGGCAAGTCAGCCCTTTGAGCCTGCACCACCATTCAATATGATCATAGCTGATCATGCACTCAGTATCTCAGTATCCCACTCCCACTTTCTCTCCATGCCCCTTTAGCCACATCCCTCTCTTGAACATATCTAATGAACTAGCCCCAACAGCTTTCTGTGGCAGAGAATTCCAGAGGTTCAGAACTCTGAGTGAAGAAATCCTTCCTCATCTCACTCCTGAATGGGTTACCCTTTATTCTTAGACTATGACCCCTAGTTCTGGACTTTCCTAGCATCGGGAAGATCCTTTCCACACTTAGCCTGTCCAGTCCCATCAGGAGTTTGTATATTTCTATGAGATCCCCTCATTCTTCTAAATCTCAGTGAGTACAAGTCCAGTCGATCCAGTCTTCCTTCATATGTCAGTCCTGCCATTCTGGGAATCAGTCTGGTGAACCTTCGCTGGACTTCCTCAGTAGCAAGAATATCCTTCCTCAGACTAGGAAACCAAAACTGCACATCCTACTCAAGGTGTGACCTCAACAAGGCCCTGTAATACTTTTTGGACCAGAAATCAACTATAGGTTACATAGAGGAGCCCAGTACAATATTATTCAATTAGTTGTCTTTAGTCGGTCCTGATGTGTATCACATATCATCAAAATTGAGTCAAAATGCATTAGGGATGTTATGGATTCGGGTAACCTGGCATGATACTAAAACGGTGGCAAAAATCAGTGGCTGTATTGTAGTCATCACTATATAGGTTGCTCAAAACAGTTAAGTGTGAACTGCTTTTCCTTGTAACTGGATGGAGGAAAACATCATTGAAATTCAAACAATATATTTTTCCACGAAAAATTAGTTCAGTACAAATTGTAACTGATGACATTAAAGATTGAATAAAACGACCTATGTAAAATGAGGTTATGAATGTTAATGTTCCTTGCATAGGCAGCTCGGGTCTGAATGTAGAACCACCATGGTAAGAAACAACACTACTTACAAATTTTGTCAAGCTTAACTTATCCTTCTGTTGTTGACTTCATTTTTCTTGTAGGAATGGTTTTACTTGTGTGACTTTTAATTTTTCCAAAATGCTGAGGAATTGTACAAAACAGATCAAATTAGGTGCTGCAACACGACACAAACTCCAAGCTCCTGGAAAGATCCTACCTGCCTTTGTGCATAGCAGTACCTTCATCTTGTACTGAAGTCCGTATGAAGTTTCACACATTTTAGCATACCTAATGGCTAAAATCTAGACATCAATTTATCACTTATCTCATTAACCAAGCGTAATGATGAACTTGAAGCCCTTACTTTGTGACACATACCAATTTGGCTTAATGGGCGGCACGGTGGCACAATGGTTAGCACTGCTGCCTCACAGCGCCAGGGACCTGGCTTGGGTCACTGTCTGTGCAGGGTTTACATATTCTTCCAGTGTCTGCGTGGGTTTCCTCCGGGTGCTCCGGTTTCCTCCCACAGTCCAAAAGATGTGTTGATTAGGTGCATTGGCCATGCTAAATTCTCCCTCCATGTACCCAAACAGGCACCGGAGTGTGACAACTAGGGGATTTTTCACAGTAACTTCATTGCAGTGTGAATATAAGCTTATTTGTGACGAATAAGTAAACTTTAATGTTTGCAGGGCAACAGTGAAGATCAGAGATGTACATCAGAATTCTATCGCCAAGGAATCGAAGCGGGCTAGGGGCGGACAACAGAAATGTCCGATGACCTCGGGTGGGAATTTCTGGTCTTGCTTGAGTGAGGCTGTGAAATCCCGCCCATAGGATTAGTTGGCTAGCTCTTTCAAAGAGCTGGCACAGATATGATGGGCTAGTGGGCAGTCTACATGATTGCGATATGGTTCTGAGTAGCTGATGCTAAAAAATATATCCAAACTGGTTTGACGGAGAGCCAAACATGACTAGAATGGCTGCTTTAGCACAAGGTGCTTTTTTATGTCTTGCTCTTGGCTCATATGTTACATAAAATTATTATTTTTTTGTGACCTCTTGCATTGCTCTCTCATCACCCCATGCCAACTGTGATGGCCATAAGAAATGATCTTCTTCCAGATCTTTCTCATTCCTGCTTTTCCTACTCTCAAGATGTATTTATTGCTCACTGAAGAGACTTTTGTTTTTTGTTATTGTTGGAAATATCAGGCCTCGGTGTTTACACACTGGCACGGTTAGGATTAGCGTGTTCTTTCAAGAACACTTGCCCATTGACTGCTTATGTTGGCAAAGTTCCAAACAGTCTGCCAGAGATTTGCTAAGATTTGAGGTGATTATCCTCACAATTCAAATTACTTAACTCCATGATTACCCATTCACTTTCAAAAGTTTTTCCTTGATTAGAAATTTGGTATTTGCCACATGCCGATATCAAGTAAAATAAATAAGCTTTTAAAATTAAAATCGTAAAATTATTTGCAACATTAATACTGTTCTTTATCAAGAAAATCTGTTTTCGTTTGTTAGTATTATGTCCTTTGAAACTTGTTGGAAAGATATCGGGGTTGATTCTCCCAAAAAGATTCTAAGTGTCGAATTTGCGTGAAAAATGGAATAAATCATGCTGGTTTTTTCAGTGGGAGTTTAGAAAAGAATCTCCCACACTGTGCACTGCAAAGTGCGTGAATCTCGTTGAAAATGAGTGGGCAGGA
The DNA here is from genome assembly GCF_964213995.1 of Mustelus asterias. Taxonomy (NCBI): domain Eukaryota; kingdom Metazoa; phylum Chordata; class Chondrichthyes; order Carcharhiniformes; family Triakidae; genus Mustelus; species Mustelus asterias. Next base: position 124,795,740 of record NC_135804.1, read on the forward strand.
CCTATTCTCACTGGAGAGACTCGTAGCATAGTGCTGAGGGGCCACTGCACGTGCGTCGATCTGTCAGCGCCGAGATCGGCGCATGTGCAGTGACCCCTATCTACTGGCTTCCTGATTGCTGGCCAGCTCAATCGCTGGCCCCCAAATATGCCCGAGCCAGCCCCAACCTCCTGGCCCGCCCTGATATCCAGCACCCCGACTCCTCCCCCTTCCCCCGCCAAAATCGCTGGTCTCCCCCACCGATCCCAACTGCGAAGTGCTCCCACTCCCCCGCCCCCCTCCCAATTATGGCCTCCCTCTCTGCCAACCGATCCCAACTGCAAAGTGGCAGTGGGAATGCCCACCCCCTTGGCATTGCTCTATGCTTGATGGCCAGTGCCAAGGTGCCCCACACAGTGCTCGACACCTGTGTAAATATCAATTCCTTTCCAGTCTATTTTCTGTTGTTTCTTTTGGGTTAGACAGCTTTCCTTGGACATTTTCCGTGAAACCGAGTCAATTGGCACTTTTGGCAGTGCTGGGGGCCAGGTTGGCACTGACAAGGTAGCATACCCCCAGCATCAGGGCCTCAGTGATGCCTTGATTGCCCCCGCTTCACTCCAGTGGGGTCGGGCTGCTAGCTCCCCGCAAGTGGGGAGGTACTGTAAACCCTCCAGGAGTGGACCACTCCTGTGGCCGGGGGGTGCGGTGGGTCCGGAGACTTCAGTCCCGACTTCCGGTTCAGAGCTGGTGGCACCGGAAGCCCGGTGCTGGGAGACCTGCATGAGTCCGGATGCCCAGTGCAAATTGGTGCTTGAATCTCCTGGCCCTTGCGCTAAAATATCAGTGCAGCAGGACGGGAGAATCGCCCCCATCATCTTTGGCTCAATGATAGCATAGTCACCATTTGAGTTGGAAGATTGTGGGTTCAAGTCCCAGCCAGAGCTCCGAGTGCCTCATCTAGGCTGGCAGTGCTGTATTTAAGGAGGTGCTGTCTTTCAGTTGAGACCCCGCTTGCCGCCTCTGTTGGATGTAAATTATTTCATGTTGGTAGTTAAGAGCAAGGGAATTTTCCTAGTGATAGCCAGCCTTCATCCCTCAACATCACTGAAACAGATCCAATGGTCATTTACCTCATTGTGCACAGCAAAGTCTTAGAAACTGCAATTTTTTTGTTGTTTCATTTTACTCCATTGCAATACATTCCTCGGCCCTACCCCGTAATCCTGTGCATTTAGCATAACCAATCCACCCAACCTGCGCATCTTTCGAATGCGGAAGGAAACTGGAGCACCCAGAGGAAACCCATGCAATCGTGGGGAGAATTGAGTCACCCAAAGCCAGAATTAAGCCGGGGTCCCTGGTGCTGTGAGGCAGTAGTGCTAACCACTGTGCCATCGTGCCACCTCTTATACTTGTACTACAAGGGGCACGTCCATCTGAAAGAGTGTGCCAGATAACAGGCAAATTGACTAAAGTTTGAATTGAGTTGAGTGCAGGAAGCAAATTAGATTTTGGATATATTGGAATTGTGAATTAAGGTATTAGTGGCAAAGCAGATGTAGATAGATGCAGATGACAAAGTTTTAATTACAGCATTTGAGATCGAATAGGTCTTGATAAATGTATTATAAAAATAACTTTCATGGCGAAAAGCCTTTATTCCACAAATTTTCAGTTCAGCTTTTGATATTTTTGCTTTTGGAAGATGCTGTGGTGCTAAAATTCATCTTGACTCATGACACAAAAGTAAAGTTACCAAGTTTATTTATTAGTCAAAAGTAAGGCTTACATTAACACTGCAATGAAGTTACCGTGAAATTTCCCCTAGTCGCCACGGTCCGGCACCTGTTCGGGTCAATGCACCTAACCACGTCTTTCAGAATGTGGAAGGAAACCGGAGCACCCAGAGGAAACCCATGCAGACATGGGGAGAATGTGCAAACTTCACACAGACAGTGATCCAAGCTGGGAATCAAACCTGGGTCCCTGGCGCTGAGGCAGCAATGCTAACCACTATGAATATCACAGAGTTGAAATTTATAATTTATTACTTTTAAGTTCAGCTTCTTGTCCTTGGAAAATGTTCTGATGCGAATGTTTTTCTTTAGCCCTCAGATGATGATACAATTAGCCTACATTCTCAGGTATCTGAAATAACCAAGGACTTGCCTCTGAAATCAGACAATCATTTAGTTGGGAATAAACTCAACTCGCACAAAAGTAAGTACAATGGGCTTTTGAAGTTTTTAGATTTCATTTTTAATTTACTTTATATATTTAAATTTCAGAAGACTTTTGACAAGGTCCCTCATAAGAGATTAGTGGGCATAATTATAGCACATGGATCAGGGGATAATGTATTGGCATGGATCGAGAATTTGACAGACAGGAGAGGCAGGCATAACGGGCAATTAGGAAGGCAAATTGTATGTTGGCCTTCATTGCATGAGGATTTGAGTTTAGAATTAGAGATGTCTTACTGCAGTTATACAGGGCTTTGGTGAGACTACACCTAGAGTATTGCGTGCAATTTTGGTCTCCCTACCTAAGAAAGGGCAGTGAGTTCCACAAATTCACCCATCCTCTGCAAGTAGTAGTTTCTCATCTCAATTTTAAATCTGCCAGCTCTCAACTTATAACTATGACCTCTTGTTCGAGATTTCCCCGTAAGAGGAAACATTTGGACTGTGTTTACTTTATCAATTCCTTTTAAAATTTAATATACCTTAATCAGATCACTTCTCATCCTTCTAAACTCCAGCAAGTATAAGCCCAAACTGTTTAGACTTTTCTCTTACATCAACCCTTTCGTTCCTGGGATCAATCTGGTGATCCTCCTCTGAACTGCCTTCAATGTCAGCACATCCTCCCTCAAATAAGGAGACAATACTCCAAACCTGGTCTCATCAACATCTTATACAATTGCAACAGCACTTCTCTACTTTTATACTCCAGTCTCTTTGCAATAAATGCCAACATCCCAGTTGCCTTTTTTATTACATGATGCACCTGCATACCAACTTTCTGCGATTCATGAACAGACACCCAGATCCCTCTGCCCGGACGTATTTTGAATCTGCTTTCCATTTAGGTAATTTGCCTTGCTATTTTTTCTGCCAAAATGGATAACCTGCCACTTATCCATATTAAACTCCATCTGCTAAATTTTGACCCATTCTCCTCGCCTTTCTAAATCTTTATATCATCTACTCTGTTTGCTTTCCCAATTTAGTATCATCTCCAAATTTTGTTATGTTTAACTCTATTCCTGTTTGCAGATCATTTACTTAGATTGTAAACATTTGAGGTCCGAGGACTGACCCCTGCAGCACCGACTAGTTACGTTTCGCCAGCCAGAGAAGAACCCCATTTATCTCAACCCTCTGCTTTCTGTCAGTCAGCCAATCCTTAATTCAATCTAGTACTCCACTCCCAATCCTCTGAATCAGTCCTTTATGCAGCACCTTATCAAACACCACATCTACAGGTTCCCCACTATCCACCTTGCTGGTTATGTCCTCCAAGAACTCTAGCAGGTTTGTCAAGTACCTTCATAAAAACATGCTGACAATGATATGAGGAGAAATTGGTTCGACTGGGCTCGTATTCATTAGAGTTTAGAAGGATAAGAGGAGATCTGATTAAAATGTGTAAAATTCTAACAGGGCTGGACAGTCCAGTTGGGGAATTTAGAACTGGGAACACAGTCTCAGGATGTGGGGTAGACCATTTAGGACTGAGATGAGAAAAAATGTCTTTCTCTCAAAGGTTAATGATCCTGTGGAATTTTCTACCACAGAAGGCTGTGGAGGCCAAGCCACTGAATGCATTTAAGAAAGATAGATTTTTAGATTTTAATGGCGTCAAAGGGTACGGGAAGAAAGCCGGAATATGGCATTGAGATCTAGGATCAGCTATGATCATATTGAATGGCAGAGCAGGCTTGAAGGGCCAATTGCCCTATTCCTGCTTCTAGTTTCCATGTAAGTTTTAACTGTTAAAATTCTTTCTGAACAATATTTGAGTACCTGTATCTCCAGTTTTCTCTCTCCTTTCCTGAAAGTGCTGACTCCCTATTGAGGTAATCTTCAGTAGGCACTGGACATCTTCCAGTAGTTTGGCCAAATGATTATTAACTCAGCTAGCTGAGAGAGTTGGTAGGACTTCGATCATAAACGGCTTGGTCCTATCCTCACTTGGGTTTCCAAACACTAGGTTCCAGTGAGTTGCTGGATGATCCTGGATCTTAATGATACTAATGCTGCTGCTAAAACTGCCACATTTAACATTGACCACCTCTGTTTCAGCCGAATAATTAAACGTGCAGTTTTGCTGGTCTGCATGGCTGTATTCTTAGCTACTTATTGGATTTTTAAATTCTCACCCTTATTTTCAAATTTCCCTTCCGTTCTCTATAACCTCTATCCCTCCAACCCCCCCAAGATCTCTGCTCTCCCCCAATTTTGGCCTCTTGCACATTTGTAACTTTAATGTCTTCAGTCTCAAGCTGTGAAATTCCTCCCTTAAACCTCTACCTCTGCCTTTTTCTTCCTTTTAAGGCACTCTTGAACTTTTAAATTATGACCAAACTTTCAGTCACCTTTCCTAATGTCTTGATCTTAAATTTTGTCAACTTCTCTACAAAGTACCATGGAATATTTTACTACCATAAAGATGCTATATAAAGGCAAATTTTAATTGTTGGATGAACTCCCTTGACCAGAGAAGATAATTAAAACTTTTTTTCAAAAGCTGAGGTGTTGATTGGGAACTTTTAAAACATCCATAACTTTGAAAAAGTAGTTTTATCTCCAATATGTACTAGTTTTGAATGAACTTTCTCAACTTTTGTTTTCTCCAAGGCAAATAAATACCTGTAGGCTTACTGCGCAATTGTATTCATAAAGTTTCATTGAGGCACAGCTGGGGTTAAGAGGTTTTCACATCCTCTTAAATGCTTTTGGCTTTGATTTTAGCCTCGTTGGATCAGGAACATTCAGACTTGATTGATAACGCAGAAGAGGAAGAGACGCCACCATCTGAAGCTGGAGATGTTCATCTAATTCCTCCATTTGTGACTTACATAAAAGTACAGTGTTTTCCTTTGCATATAGAAACAATTGTTATAGTACAATGCTCAGTGGATGTTAACAATGTCAATTACTTGATGGCATTTTCTCATTTTGTGCCTCATAAAAGTAAGAGTGGTCCATCTGTCACCTTCAATAACTTATTCTTTATTTAATGTCAACGAATGATGCCATGGGATGATTCCTGAGGACTCAAACGGTTACAGTTATAAGAAAATTATAGTTAGACAAACTAGAGTTGCGGATAGAATTTTATGGAACAATCTCCACTATTTATTAAAGTTTTGCCTTCTACCAGTTGAATATGCAAATTTATGATGTCATGCAGATGAATTGTCTGAAAACAATACAAGAAAGGAAAATAGAAGCAAAGCACGTATCTTTACTTATAATATTGATAACAGGCCTGAATTGAAGGTCCAAAAATTAAGTGTGTCTCAAGTGCTAAACTGCAATAAGAGTAAAGCATAGGTTGAGTATAGGATAACTTGGCCAATCAGCTGAGTTTCTTCCACTTACTGTACACAGTTTTCTTTATCATAGATTCTGTTGAACATATTTAATTCTCTGAGGAAAGTTTTTCCTCCGCTTTAAAAGGCATATCGTACAAGCTTTAGAATGTTTGCTGCAGGGTAAATAAAGCATCTTCTCTGCACTTAATCTTAGAAGAGCATCCTATTCTGCTCGTAGGCATTTTTTTCTTTCCCTATTTCCATCGCCAGCCATGTTATACCTGCTTTTCAGTGAAATTGTCGGTATATTTCAGAATTAGCAGTTTTGTATCGTGGTCAGATATTTAGAAACTGTTGTTTACTTCATAACATCGAGCTGGCTCTCGGAGATTGAGAGTTTTATATAATCTCTGCACTGTTGCATGAACTCTAGAACAACTTGTAACTTGCCAGATATGTCAAGGTGAACCTACTGATGAATAGCCTGTTTAATAAATAACATACTCAAAATTGACACCATACCTATAACAAACAAATTGTGGTAAATCCTTTAACTTATCTATCCTTCGTTTATGGTCATACATATGTTTAATGCACAGTAACTTTAATTTTCCACATTAAATACCTTCTATTGCTAAACCAACCATTAATTGATCCAGAGCTTTTTGAATGTCGTAAAGCCATATAATTTGGAATAATTTACTAACGTGATAAGATCTATTGTCAAAACATTCCAGGGCTCTAAGCTAACATTGCACTGCCTTAAGTTAGTATACTTTCTAATAAAATGAAATGATGTGAATGCTGATGCAGAGTTCCCAGAACTGTTGACTACTTGCTGTTGCATGTCATGGATCCTGTCAAATAACTGATTAGTGAAGCACGAGATGTAATAATATTAATATAGGAGCAATCCTGTTACCATATCATGCAAATGCCAGCTCTTCCAAGCAGGCACAGACCTGAAACATTAACTCTGTTTCTCATCATAGATGCTGCCTAACAGACCACGATTTTCTTGTGATTTTGGAAAACTATTGTTTTAAACAACTGTAGCTGGTTTTCACCACTATTTCTACTAGGATGTTCCAAGCCTTGGCAATCCTTGTTATTTTATATATTGCCTCTGGCTTTGTTCTTTTAGTGATCTTAAATTTGTGTCCTCTAGTTATTGACATGTCCACTTGTGGAAACCATTTTTCTGATTTGCTTTAGCAAACCCGTCTAAATTTGTGTACTTGAATAATATCTCTTAAATTCTTAGCTGTAATTAAAGGTGCCCCAGTTTTTCTGATATCCCCTTCTAACTAAAACCTGTCACACTTGTTCCCATAATGAATCTTATCAAAACCCTTTCTTCCATTTGCTTAATTTGTTGGTTAATCCTGCTTCCTATTTTGTGTAATCTGGAAATGCTTAAATTGTGCACCAGGCGTGAGATGAATTTTAATATGAAGAGATTTGCTCCTGCCAATGGCCACTAGGGGACGCCACTCTTTAGCTCCATCCAGTCTGAAAAACAATCATTTATCACCGTACCATTTTCTATTTTTTAAACAGCTTCACACCCATTTTGCTGCATTCTCTTTAATAACATATGCCTTAATTTTTATCAACAGCTCCTATGCTACACCCATCGGACACAAACACATTTCCTTTATCAATGCACTTAAAAGCAGTTTTCAGACACGGCTTTTTAAAAATAAACCCTGTCTTGCTGATGATAATCAACAGGTCACTCAGTTAAGTGGGGCTTTGGGTAATGCTGCTGAGTGCCATCTGAACTGTAAAGAATGAGTGGAAGTAGAAGTCCTTCCTGAATTTTAAGATAAATTTGTTGCACATTCGATCTTCAATCTTATTTTTAATACCAGTTAGGTATTCTGCAATACACGAGTGGTGGTTGAAAATCTCTGTAGTTTAGAGGTTCTGATGTTTACTGGTTTTAGAATACGATGAATTCTTTAAAATATTTCTACAGGACAATTTAACTGAAATTATGACCGTGTGAATTTGAAACTGAAATTGTAGACCGAGACTTCAAAGGGGTATTGTGGTTATATGAAAACTTGGCACATTTTGGAGGGAAGGATTTTTGCAAAGTTTCATGCTTGACATTTTATAAAAATGCAGCTTGGATGATGGTGATCTGTTTCAATAATGCATTTTACCTCAGGAGCGAGGGAAGTTACCTGAAAGATCACAACTTGCAGAAGAAAATAACTGGGGAGACGAGCCAAGGTATGAACACGATTTGTTTATTATTGTTGTATGTATTAACGTACAGTTAAAAGTATTGGTTCTTGCGTGCTATACAGACAAAGCATACCATTCATAGAGAAGGACACGAGAGAGTGCAGAATGTAGTGTTACAGTTAGGGTGTAGAGAAAGATCAACTTAATGCAAGGTAGGTCCATTCAAAAGTCTGACAGCAGCAGCGAAGAAGCTGTTCTTGAGTCAGTTGGTACGTGCCCTCAGACTTTTGTATCTTTTTCCCAATGGAAGAAGGTGGAAGAGAGAATGTCCAGGGTACGTGGTGTCTTTAATTATGCTGGCTGCTTTTCCGAGGCAGTGGGAAGTGTAGACAGAATGAGAGGCTGGTTTGCGTGATGGATTGGGCTACATTCACGACCTTTTGTAGTTTCTTGCAGTCTTGGGCAGAGCAGGAGCCATACCAAGCTATGATACAACCAGAAAGAATGCTTTCTATTGTGCATCTGTAAATATTGGCGAGAGTCGTAGCTGACATGCCAAATTTCCTTAGTCTTCTGAGAAAGTAGAGGCATGGGTGGGCTTTCTTAACTATAGTGTCGGCATGGGGGGACCAGAACAGCTTAAAAACTTGAAGCTCTCGACCCTTTCTACTTCGACCCCGTTGATGTAAACAGGAGCATGTTCTCCTTTACGCTTCCTGAAGTCGATGACTATCTCTTTCGTTTTGTTGACATCGAGGGAGAGATTATTGTTGCCGCACCAGTTCACCAGATTCTCTGTCTCATTCCTGTACTCTCTCCTCATTGTTCGAGATCCAACCCACTACTGTGGTGTCGTCAGCAAACTTGAAAATCAAATTGGAGGGAAATTTGGCCACACAGTCATAGGTGTATATGGGGTATAGTAGGGGGCTGAGAACACAGCCTTGTGGGGCACCGGTGTTGAGGGTGATCGTGGAGGAGGTGTTGTTGCCTATCCTTACTGATTGTGGTCTGAGAGTTAGGAAATTCAGGATCCAGTCGCAGAGGGAGGTACAAAGAACAGTACAGCACAGGAAACAGGCCCTTCGGCCCTCCAAGCCTGTGCCGCTCCTTGGTCCAACTAGACCAATCGTTTGTATCCCTCCATTCCCAGGCTGCTCATGTGACTATCCAGGTAAGTCTTAAACTATGTCAGCGTGCCTGCCTCCACCACCCTACTTGGCAGCGCATTCCAGGCCCCCACCACCCTCTGTGTAAAAAACGTCCCTCTGATGTCTGAGTTATACTTCGCCCCTCTCAGCTTGAGCCCATGACCCCTCGTGATCGTCACCTCCGACCTGGGAAAAAGCTTCCCACTGTTCACCCTATCTATACCCTTCATAATCTTGTATACCTCTATTAGATCTCCCCTCATTCTCCGTCTTTCCAAGGAGAACAACCCCAGTCTACCCAATCTCTCCTCATAGCTAAGACCCTCCATACCAGGCAACATCCTGGTAAACCTTCTCTGCACTCTCTCCAAAGGTATTGAGAACCAGGCCACGGAATTTGGAGATGAGTCTCATGGGAATAATGGTATTGAAGGCTGAGCTGTAGTCAGTAAATAGGAGTCTGACATGGGTGGCCTTGTTATCTAGGTGTTTCAAGGTTGAGTGCAGAGCCAGGGAGATGGTGCCTGCTGTGGATCTGGTGCGGCGGTAGGCAAACTATAGTGGATCCAGGTAGTCTGGGAGGCTGGAATTGATTTGTGCCATGACTAGCCTTTCGAAGCACTTTATAATGGATGTCAGAGCCACTGGCCGATAGTCATTAAGACACGCTGCTTGGTTTTTCTTGGGTACCGGGATGGTGGTCATCCCGGTACCTAAGAAAAACCACAACTAGTTAATCAGAGCTGCAAATAGAGTTGAAGGGACACATGAGCTTAAAGCCATTGTATTCTTCAAAATTGGGGGAAATAAATTCTGTATTTCATTTAATTCCTAGAACAAACTTTAAGAACAGTAAGAAGTTTCACAACACCAGGTTAAAATCCAACAGGTTTATTTGGTTATCAGGTGATGAAGGGGCAGCGCTCCGAAAGCCCGTGCTCCCAAATAAACATGTTGGATTTGAACCTGGTGTTGTGAGAGTTCTTACTGTGCCCACCCCAGTCCAACGCCGGCATCTCTACATCATGGCTACCACAAACTTTAAGGAGCTTGTTTTTCAATGCATAAGAGGATGGGCAATGGCAGTGCAGTTGATGTGTACACAGAGACTTTGAAAATGCATTTGATAAAAGGTGATTGGCAAAAGAAGCAGACACAACATGAAACATTTTTATGCAACAAGTGCTTAGGATTTCAAATGCACTGTTTGGGGTAATAGATATAGATTCAGTGGTAGCCTTTGGATACAGACTTCAAGGAGAAGAACATTGCTCAGACATGGGGAAGGAGCAGGAGATTCTGATGAATTGGATTGCTCTTTGAAAGCTCTGGTGTAGATTCTGGGCTGGATGGTCTCCTGTGTTCTATTATTCTGATCTGTTGAATAATGTTTTTTTAAAGTAAAGCTACCTCTTGAGAAAAATGTATTCTCTCAAAATTCAGGACTTTAATTTTTTCAATTAGTTTAATGCTCATCTACTTTATCATATGTTTGGATTAAATACAACACATGTTTGTGCATGTCTGCAGCTTTAGTTTTTAGTGTCCATCACACACTGAATCTTCCACTTTGTATAAAATGATATGAGATCCTTTAACAGCAAAGTAAAAGTTAGTTTATTAATGAGTCACAAGTAGACCTTCATTAACACTGCAATCAAGTTACTGTGAAAATCTCCTAGTCGCCACACTCCAGCGCCTGTTCGGGTACGCTGAGGGAGAATTTAGCATGGCCAATCCACCTAACAAGCACATTTTTTGGTCTGTGGGAAGAAACTGGAGCACCCGGAGGAAACCCATGCAGACTCGGGAAGAATGTGCAAACTCCACACACACACTGACCCAAGCCAGGAATTGAACCCGGGTCCCTGGCGCTGTGAGGCAGCAGTGCTAACCACTGTCACCCCAACTTCCAAAACCTGTGATCTCTGCCACCCAGAAGCAAGGGCACCAGATGCATGGGAGTAGCAGCCCCTGCAAATCGCACACCATCCTGACTTGGAAATATTGCCATTTTGCTGGGTCAAAATCTTGGAATTCCTTCCTAGCAGCACTGTTTTCCTTCAGCACATGGACAGCAACACATCACCACCTTTTCAAGGGCAATAAAAGTTTCTTTATTAGTCACAAGTAAGGCTTACGTTAACACATTCGGGTCAATGCACCTAACCAGCTCGTCTTTCAGAGTGTGGGAGGAAACCCACACAGACACAGGGAGAACGTGCAAGCTCCACACAGACAATGACCTAAGCCGGGAATTGAACCCAGGTAGGCAGCAGTGCTAACCACTGTGCCACCGTGCTGCCCCTCATTAGGGATGGGCAAAAAATGCTGCCCTAACTAGCGACGCCCACACCACTGGAACAAATGCAGTCACAACTGAGTTTTTTTTAATGTTCATCAGAAGAGAGATATCAGTTATTTTCTAAACTTGAAATAAACTGGAAAAATTGTTGAGATTACAAGGAATTTCTCAAGTAGTTGCCAATCTAGAAAGATTTCAGACAACAATTATTAGCCTTTAGCTCATGTTGCATCTTATTTCGATCACTTCTACAATTGCAAAGTCCTTGAAATAATCTGGTTAAAAGCCAAAACTTCTGTTTCTGACATACTGGTTGATCGTGGTTAATTTAAAAAAGAAAATTAACTACGGTTATGTAACATTTTTCAGGGCTCCTCACAAAATATTTCATAGCAAATTAATTATTTTTCAAGTGCTAGTAGGAACACCTCTGAATATTGGAAATGAGAAATGTTTGAAGTGGGTCAAAGGTAGGGTTCTGAAGACTGGAGGAACAGAGATCTTGGGGTCCATATCCACAGATCTCTGAAGGTTGCCATTCTAGTGGATAGAGCTGTGAAGAAGGCCTATAGTGTGTTAGCTTTTATTAACAGGGGCTTGGAGTTTAAGAGCCGTGGGGTTATGCTGCAACTGTACAGGATCTTGGTGAGACCACATTTGGAATATTGTGTGCAGTTCTGGTCACGTCACTATAAGGAGGATGTGGAAGCGCTGGAAAGAGTGCAGAGGAGATTTACCAGGATGCTGCCTCGTTTGGAGGATAGGTCTTATGAGGAAAGGTTGAGAGAGCTAGGGCTGTTCTCTCTGGAGCGGAGGAGGTTGAGGAGAGACTTAATAGAGATTTATAAAATGATGAAGGGGATAGATAGAGTGAACGTTCAAAGACTATTTCCTCGGGTGGATGGAGCTATTACAAGGGGGCATAACTATAGGGTTCATGGTGGGAGATATAGGAAGGATGTCCGAGGTAGGTTCTTTACGCAGAGAGTGGTTGGGGTGTGGAATGGACTGCCTGCAGTGATAGTGGAGTCAGACACTTTAGGAACATTTAAGCGGTTATTGGATAGGCACATGGAGCACACCAGGATGATAGGGAGTGGGATAGCTTGATCTTGGTTTCAGATAAAGCTCGGCACAACATCGTGGGCCGAAGGGCCTGTTCTGTGCTGTACTGTTCTATGTTCACCTATTGTACTGAATTTTCTGCTGGACCAATGTATTATGGTTGCATAGGTGCACTTGCAAGTTTTAGATATAAAACACTACAATTGATAGCTTTGTTTTAATAGGTATCCAGTGAATTGCTGCAGCTATTATGCCTGCATCTTGCTTTTTTTTATGACTCCATTAGCAATACATGTGGCTTTTTTGTTCTGCTCTCGAATCTCAAGTTTCCTGAACCACTGGTCAGGATAACTCAAAGAAAATACTTACTTTGTGAATGTAACCTGTACGATATATTGGGGCTATGTCCTGGAGTGTCCCAGTTGTTATCTCCATTTATTTTTGTTTTTTGAATTGAAAGATAATTTTGACAGTTTTCTTTTTAAAGTTCAATGAATATTTTTTCATAGTTTTACCTACCAAGTCCCATTAACAGAAAGAAACATGATATGCGGGATAAACATATCCCAGGAAAAAAAAATCAGATTTATATTCTGGGAAGGTAAAATTAAGCTCATGTCAGTAAGTATTTCAATGCCATGTTATTTCTTAAAGGTATTTTTGTGAAGTTTCTTGATGGTTCCTCAAAGTAACATTACTTGATTGTAAAATTGCAGGCCTTCAAGGGATTTGCAGCAAATGGTGCAAGACGAGGATGAACTGAAAGAAGTGACAGACTTGCGTAAAATAGCAGCTCAATTATTGCAGCAGGAGCCACAAAACAGGTAAAAGTGAACACTCCTCTTTCGGATTGACTACTTCAAACAACCTTTTGGATGCGTAAAATGATTTCAAGTCAACAATTATACTTGAGTAAAATATAGTGTGCTCTGAATTTGAAGGACAATATAAATTATCTGATGATCGAGTGATTTTAAAGCCTTCATTTCCACTTTGCTGTTAATTACAATGCCCAATTCAAACTATCATGATTTAGTATTTACTCAGCGAGAATCTTCATATAGTGATGGACTATATCGAAAAGGTTTTGTCACAGGCATTAAATTTTGTACGTTATGCACTTTTGTTATATGTAACGGCAGTCAGATACAATTTTAAGCATTTTGGATTTCATTTAGATGGTATCCTAAAAATAACATTTTGAAGATTTGTAGATTGGGAACACAAAATTAGATAGTCTATTTTTCTCTTGTGTGTTTCTTCCCCTTTATTCTTTCTTTCTAATCCTTTTGAATTTTTAATGTACAGTCCAGTTTCAATACTGCTGTCTTTCTGTTCCTATGTATTCCTATAATGCCACATGTGGCAGTTTTTAAAAATTTTATATACCTCGTCTTTGATTTATTTTTGCATATTATTACTAATAACTTCCATATGCTTTCCCAATACCTTTCTTACTTCCTTGTTTCATATTGATGATTGATGCTCATGATGTTTGAGTACAGACGGAGGCCATTAACTTTTAAAGCATCATTCAATGAAAACTTTATCCAGAGAAGACAGGCAGCAGGACCAGGATCAAGGTACATTTCTAGAACAAACCAAAATATAAAAGTGGCTTTCTTGTACCACAGTGTAAACATTCATAAAGCAAGCATTACACCAAGTTTTCTTTGGCTACTGCATAAAACATCAGCATGAAATTATGCCCAGAATCTTGTGCTTCTAGAAAGTGGCACGTGTTTTTTAGGAATTCCATTATGGAATTTACATATTGATATTTTTCATGAATACAATTTACATATTTACAGTTTGATCAAAATTGGATGAAAATGTGAATAAATAAAATTTCCAGGACAAATTTTTAAAAACTGTATAATAGCATACTATACTGCTGTTCTGGTGGCAAACTTCCGGCGCACAAATTTGCAGCTTCACTCATTGAGTGCCTGCCATCCTGAGATTTCGATCTTTCAGATTAGAAGTGCTCTAGCTTCTGGGTCAGCATGTATAATCACCCACTGCTTTCTACCAGTTTGATGAAGATCTGAAGCTCGTTTCTTTTATTTCCATTTATATTAATTCAGTTAAACTTTTTTTCCTAGTATTATAAATCTTATTTTGGCTGATGCTGAAAATTCTTTAAATGTATGAAGCTCTAATTTAACCATATATTGAACCATCCTATGTTCTCATTGTGATAGCCAAAGCCGAGGGTATAGCAAAGTGCTTATTTGCCACTCCCAATTAGACTAGTTGTAGCTTAACAGGAAAATTGTCATTTGCATCACATAACCAGTAACCTATTAATACCATTTTGAATTACCAAGTCCTTCATATCAGCGATAAATAATTATGGTTGTGTATACTGATCCAAGTTGTAGGTATCATGTTTTCATAATTTTCTCATATAGTTACAATTCTTCTCATGATTAAGCAGAATATTTAATTAAAGCTACAGTACTGCAACAATAAATGGTTTTGGTTATTGATTCTTTATATAAAGATAATGTATTTTAATAAGGCTTTGGGGGGAAAAAACCTTTACCATCTCCCAAGACTTTTAACTGACTAATCTATTATCTTATATGTGACAGTATATCTTGAATTTTTCATAACAAACCTTTTCTGTATTGTATCAAAATGTTTTTTAATGTTTCAGATCCTTTCTTTAAATTTTTCATGGACTGTGGCATCTCCTTCCTTCCTGATCCTTTTTACTTAGTTAGCTAGCCATGACTGTAATGATTGAACTACGTTTTCTGGCATTCTTGCTCTTTGTTTATTGGTCCAGCTGTAAATTTTCTTTTATTTTGCTGTTCTTGCCCCCACATCACATATTACCTAGAATAGCATAGGATGTTTAGCACAGAAACAGACCATTTATCTAGTTCATGTGATATTTATGCTCCACTCAGTCTTCTCCCATCTGTCTTCTTCTAAATCTACCATTGTAACCATCCATTCCTTTCTGCCTTATGTGATTGCCAACTCAAGTGCATCTACACTATTTGCTTCAACCGCTCCCTGTGTTAGTGAGTTTAACATTTTTGCCACTCTTTGCATGAAGAAGTTTCTTCTGTATTCTGTATCGGATTTCTTGGTGACCGCCTTGTGTTGATTGCTTCAAGTTAAAGGAAATATTCTGTATCCATTCTATCAAAACCTTTCAAATCCTTAAACGCCTCATATTAGTTCAACCCTCATCTTTTTCCAAGAGAAAAGAGAACTCAGCCTGCTGATCTTTTTCTGATATGTATACCCAAACATTTCTGAAACCTGCACTCTCTCCAGTGCCTCTATATCCTTTTATTAATATGGTCACCGGAACTGCATGCAGTCCTCCAAGTGTTGCCTAATCAAGGTTTGATGCAGCTTTGGCGTAACTTCCCCATTTTTCAATTCTATCGAGAAATAAAGCCTTGTGCTTGGTTTGCTTTTTATTTAACGGTCTTCCTAACCTGTGACACATTTAGTGATCAATGTATTTGTACTTCGAGATCGCTATTCCTCTACCCCACCTATACTTACAGCTTCCAAGTAATAAGTGACCTCCCTCTTGGTTGTGGAGAAAAATGGCTAGCAAGCTATTATGTTTTTCACTCCCCTCTTGAGACCAGGCAAAACTTAGGAGTTTAAAAACGGCTTTTATTTTGTGCTATAGCAAGGGCACTAGTGCTCCAGTTGGTGGCACACTAGAGAGCAAGGATTGCACAGTTATACTTTCGGGTTTAGTTACAAAAAATAGCAGATACCAAATCAAAGAAGTACATTTGTTTAAAAAAGTATCTATCCATTTACAAATAATAATTAGGATTATATAACATGAATATAGTTGACCAATTACAATTTGGGCACATCTAATTCATTATGATATCACTAAGCACACATTTTTCTCTATTTACCAATAACTTCCAGACACAGGTATGACAGGATTGTGTTTGACCAGTGGTGTATCAACTCCCTTGTCCTAATGGATGAGCTGCAGCTGCACATTGTTCACTTGAATAGTTGTGTGCAAATTGTGCAAATAAAACGTCCCTTATAATTATTACAGTCGGGCCCTTGACTGTTACCTATAGACTGAGCTAAGGCAAATGGTTTCTCATCAGTGATTCTCTGTCTATGCAGTCTTGAGAATTTAGCAGCTTGTGTGATTTTTGAGCTTGTACGATTTTTAACTTTCACGCTTCATCATACCAAAATGCACTACCTCACATTTGTGATGAGCTTATCAATTACTAAATTTGCCAAATACGTCCCCATTCTACAAATCTATTAATGCAATCCTATAATTTGTTACAACCTCCTCCATGTTGAATATGCCCCCAATTTGGTGTCACTTGCAAATTCAGAAACTGTTTTGGATTCCAAAGTCCACATCATTAATGTAAATTGTGAAGTGCAGAAGTCCCAGCACTGATCCATGTGAAACACCATTTTCCAACTTCTGCCACTCTGAAGTGATGTGGAGATGCTGGCGTTGGACTGGGGTGGGCACAGTAAGAAGTCCCTCAACACCAGGTTAAAGTCCAACAGGTTTATTTGGTGTCACGAGCTTTCGGAGCACTGCTCCTTCATCAGATGAGTTACTCTGAATAACTACCCTGTATGACACATTCTGCTTTTATGTTGAAACCTGCCGACAATCCATTCTGCCACTTCTCCCTGACTTCAAATTCTCCACCTTCATTCATCTATTATGGGGAACCTTATTGAAAGACTTTTGAAAATCTGAATAAATTGCATCCACTGCATTAATATTGTCTACTCTTGTTATCTCCTCGATAAGATTGATCAAGCAAAATTTTCCCTTTTGACATTCATGCCAGCTATTCATTACTATATTTCTTGTTGCTGTTCTCTCCTTTAGTACGGATTCCATTATTTTCCCAAACACCAACATAAAACTGACTGGTCTGTAATTTTCTTATATAGCAATTATATTCGCTATCTGCCAGTTTTCTGGCACTACATCTTAATCTAATGAGCCATCAAATATGTGTAGCAATGTCTCAGCTATCTCTTCTCTCAATTCTTTTTAAGTACATGAATGCTTCTGGAGCAGGGGTTTAATCCTCTGAGTTTGTTTATTCAATACATACATTTTATTATTTTAAATGCACTTATTACCTATAATTAGCTATTACTCATTACCTATAGTGTTATTCTGTCTATCCCTAATGGCCTTATTCCCATCACAACCCTCATTTTATTCATGTGTCTGTAAAATATTTTGTTATTTATGGTTTTCTGTTCCTTGATTTAATTTAATGGTTCCTGTTGTCTTCCTAATTGATTTCTGCCCTAATCTCTTTGTATTCTATTTTATCATGTGCTCCTCTGCGGTCTGTGTACTCGGTGTTTGTCTTTTTTCTAACCTTAAGTTATATCCTTCGCCAAAATCTTGTTGCCGTTCTCGCAGACGGGATCTTATGTTCCTGCCAATGGCACACCCCTGCCAAACGTTTTCCAGTGGCGAGGAGTGCATTCAACAAAAAACCCACTGACAACGGATCATAAGATCCTGCAGCCAGTGAGTGACACGCACCTCCCACTGCCATGAAACACGCCACTGAGGGAGAAAAATCCCAATTCGTACGTCTTGTTTCCATTCCTATATTCATCAATTGAGTTCCACTTGTATTTGGTTTGTTCTTTCCTTGTAGCAGAACATATTTTTCCTGCACTCTAAGCGCCGTTTCAAATGTTTTGCATTATTGTTCTACATCATTGTTTGCCAATTTTGTGTTGCAATATATTTTCCCAAGTTCTATTGTCAGCCTCTCAAAATCAGCAACGGAAAGAACAAAAAATACAAATGGGACTCTGGATGATTAAAGACATAAGGAAACAATTTACACTCATGGGTCTATATTACATTCTAGTGGAAGGGAGGTGGGAAAGAAATTATTCTGTATTGGGCAACTTACTAGGCTGCAGTCAGAACCAAAGAACATACCAACTCGCGGTTTGCTGTAACCCAACAGGGAGGCTTATTCCATAGCTGTGTATTCAGTCAGGCTCAACACCAGATTGAACCCAAGTCTGTAAACCTGGCTGATGACATCACCCATGCTCACGTGACTCGCCTCTTAAAGGGACACTGTCCCAACATAACATACACCAACTATAATGCATAGCAAATATGCAGACAAATTAGGAAATGGAGTTTTAAAAAATTATGATAATCATGGGACTTTCATTCTTTTCATTCACTGTATTGAAGTGAACTTGCATTTACTCCTGGCAAGCAGCACCTTGATTTTAAAATTCTCATCCTTGTGTTTAGATTCCTTCATGTTCTTGCCCCTCCCTATCTCTTTAATCTCAAGCCCCATAACTCGTAAGATCTTTGCCTCCCTAATTTTGACCTTTTATCTATTCCCAGTTATAATTGCTCCATCAGTGTTGGCCGTGCCTTCATTTCCCAGATTCCAAGCTAAACAATTCCCACCCCTGCACCTTATCACATTGCTTTGCTTTACTTTCCTCCTTTTAAGATGCTCATTAAAACTGAAGATAAAAGCAAAATATTGCAGATGCTGTAATCTGAAATAGAAACTGAAAATGCTGGAAAATCTCAGCAGGTCTGACAGCATCTGTGGGAAAGAATACAGTAAGAAGTCTCACAACAGGTTAAAGTCCAACAGGTTTATTTGGTAGCAAATACCATAAGCTTTCGGAGCACTGCTCCTTCGTCAGATGGAGTGGAAATGTGCTCTCAAACAGTGCAAACAGACAAAATCAAGTTGCAGAATACTGATTAGAATGCGAATCCTACAACCAGCCAGGTCTTAAAGGTACAGACAATGTGGGTGGAGGGAACATTAAACACAGGTTAAAGAAATGTGTATTGTCTCCAGACAGAACAGCTAGTGAGATTCTACAAGCCCAGGAGGCAAGCTGTGGGGGTTACTGATAATTTGACATAAATCCAACATCCCGGTTTAGGCCGTCCTCGTGTGCGGAACTTGGCTATCAGTTTCTGCTCAGTGACTCTGCGCTGTCGTGTGTCGTGAAGGCCGCCTTGGAGAACGCTTACCTGAAGATCCAAGGCTGAATGTCTGTGACTGCTGAAGTGCTCCCCCACAGGAAGAGAACAGTCTTGCCTGGTGATTGTCGAGCGGTGTTCATTCATCCGTTGTCGTAGCATCTGCATGGTTTCCCCAATGTACCATGCCTCGGGACATCCTTTCCTGCAGCGTATCAGGTAGACAATGTTGGCCGAGTTGCAAGAGTAGGTACCGTGTACCTGGTAGATGGTGTTCTCACGTGAGATGATGGCATCCGTGTCGATGATCCGGCACATCTTGCAGAGGTTGCTGTGGCAGGGTTGTGTGGTGTCGTGGTCACTGTTCTCCTGAAGGTTGGGTAGTTTGCTGCGGACAATGGTCTGTTTGAGGTTGCGTGGTTGTTTGAAGGCAGGAAGTGGGGGTGTGGGGATGGCCTTGGCGAGATGTTCGTCTTCATCAATGACATGTTGAAGGCTCCGGAGGAGATGCCGTAGCTTCTCCGCTCCGGGGAAGTACTGGACGACGAAGGGTACTCTGTCCACCGTGTCCCGTGTTTGTCTTCTGAGGAGGTCGGTGTGGCTTTTCGCTGTGGCGCGTCGGAACTGTTGATCGATGAGTCGAGCGCCATATCCTGTTCTTATGAGGGTATCTTTCAGCGTCTGGAGGTGTCTGTTGCAATCCTCCTCATCTGAGCAGATCCTGTGTATTCGGAGGGCTTGTCCGTAGGGGATGGCTTCTTTAACATGTTTAGGGTGGAAGCTGGAGAAGTGGAGCATCATGAGGTTATCTAAGGGCTTGCGGTACAGTGAGGTGCTGAGGTGACTGTCCTTAATGGAGATGCGTGTGTCCAAGAATGCAACCGATTCCGGAGAGTAGTCCATGGTGAGTCTGATGGTGGGATGGAACTTGTTGATGTCATCATATGTTGTTTCAGTGATTGCTCACCTAAACTCCAAAGGAAGAAAATATCATTGATTTATCTAGTGTATAGCATCGGTTGAAGGTCCTGTGCGGTGAAGAAGCCTTGTTCGAACCTGTGCATGAAGATGTTGGCATATTGAGGTGCGAATTTGGTCCCCATGGCTGTTCCGTGTGTCTGGATGAAGAACTGGTTGTTGAAGACATTGTGGTCCAGGATGAAGCGGATGAGTTGTAAAATTGCATCTGGAAACTGGCAGTTGACGGCATTGAGTACTGAGGCCGTTGCAGCAATGCCATCATCGTGGGGGATGCTGGTGTAGAGTGCCGAGACAGCCATTGTGACGAGCAGTGCTCACGACACACGACAGCGCAGAGTCGCTGAGCAGAAACTGATAGCCAAGTTCCGCACACATGAGGACGGCCTAAACCGGGATGTTGGATTTATGTCACATTATCAGTAACCCCTACAGCTTGCCTCCTGGGCTTGTAGAATCTCACTAGCTGTTCTGTCTGGAGACAATACACATTTCTTTAACCTGTGTTTAATGTTCCCTCCACCCACATTGTCTGTACTTTTAAGACCTGGCTGGCTGTAGGATTCGCATTCTAATTTGTATTCTGCAACTTGATTTTGTCTGTTTGCACTGTTTGAGAGCACATTTCCACTCCATCTGATGAAGGAGCAGTGCTCCGAATGCTTATGGTATTTGCTACCAAATAAACCTGTTGGACTTTAACCTGGTGTTGTGAGACTTCTTACTGTGTTCACCCCAGTCCAACGCCGGCATCTCCACATCACGGAAAGAATACAGTCAGTGTTTCAAGTCTAGATGACTCTTCGTCAGAGCAAAGTGAATCAGTAGAGATTTATACTGAGAGTGGGGGGGGAATGGAATCGAACAAAGAGAATGTAAATGAGGATGAAGAAGGCTGAAAAAGGTGCTAAAAGTTCCATTAAGTAATCAGAATGTGTGAATGGCAGAACAGAGGTACAGAGATGGTTAAGGGACTGCCTGGGGATAAGGGCAGTTGCTCTGAGGGGATGGGGTGGGGGGAGAGAGCTAGAATGGAGAAGTGGAAAAATGGAAGTGAGAAAGAAGGATGATAAAATGGATGAATGAGATGAAAACAAACAAAATGAAATAAAATAAATGGAGATGGGAGTGAAGGTGGAGGAGAGAGTTCATGCTCTGAAGTTGTTGAACTCAGTGTTCAGGCCGGGAGGTTGTAAGGAGCCCAATCGGCACCTTAGGTGTTCATCCATTTTATCATCCCCCTTTCTTCCATTTTTTCACTTCTCCATTCTAGTTCTCCTCCTTGCCCCCTGCTCTTTGGGGCAACTGTCATAATCCCCAGCCAGCTCCTTAACCATCTGTACCTCTGTGCTGCCGTTCATGCATTCTAATCACCTAATGGACACGTTTAGCACCTTTCTCAGCCTCCTAATCCTCATTTACATTCTCTTTGTCCAATTCCAGTGTGCCGCCGCCACACCCCCCCCCCCCCCCCCCCCCCCACCCTCATAGTATAAATCTCATAGTATAAATCTCTGCTGATTCTCTTAGCTCTGATGAAGGGTTATCTAGACTCAATGTTGGCTCTATTCTCCCCACAGATGCTGTCAGACCTGTTGAGATTTTCCAGATTTTCTGTTTTTACTCAAAACCTACCTTTTGGATGAAACTTTTGATCATCTGGTGTAATATTTTCTTCCATGGTTTTGTGTCATTCTTTTATATGTTCCTGTGAAGTGCCATGGGATATTTCATTGTATTAAAGGTGCTGTATAAACATAAGTTGATGTAGTGGGACCAATATAATTTTTGCCTTGATTGACAGTTTTGTAACTATCAATGCTTGATGTTGATTGGGGTGTTTTTTTACACAATATTTATGCAATTTTATTTGGTCCTGAGTATTGAACTAAGCATGGTATGGCTTTGTTTTTTTGGTTGGACATTGTAGGCTTTTTAGCAGAAAACTGAATATTTTCCCATTATAAAACTGCCTAATTTTATTTTCTGGCCAGCAAAGCTTGCAGTAAGAACAAAGAAAATTACAGCACAGGAATAGGCTCTTCGGCCCTCCAAGCCTGCACCGACCATGGTGCTCGACTTAACTAAAACCCCCTACCATTCCAGGGACCATATCCCTCTATTCCCATCCTATTCATGTACTTGTCAAGACGCCCCTTAAAAGTCACTACCTTATCCGCTTCCACTACCTCCCCCGACGACGAGTTCCAGGCACCCACTACTGTGTACAAAAAAAAAGAAAATCTGCCTCATACATCTCTTTTAAATCTTGCCCCTCGCACCTTAAACCTATGCCCCCTAGTAATTCACTCTTCCACCCTGGGAAAAAGCTTCTGACTATCCACTTTGTCCATGCCCCTCGTAATCTTGTAGACTTCTATCAGGTCTCCCCTCAACCTCCGTCGCTCCAGTGAGAACAAACCAAGTTTCTTCAACCTCTCCTCATAGCTAATGCCCTCCATACCAGGCAACATCCTGGTAAATCTTTTCTGTACCCTCTCCAAAGCCTCCACATCCTTCTGGTTACTTGGATTATTCAAGATTTTTGTTCAATATAAATAGAAGAAGATTGTTAAACAAAATTTATATTTTTGAAATGTTATTGGCATCCACCTATCTGCTTATTATTAGTGATTGAGTCATTCCACTGTTGCTTTTCTGCTTCATCATCTTGACAACGAGATCACAGAAATGCAGTCAATAAAACTACTAATCTGGAAGCTGTTGAAGATTTGAATTTGATTTGTTTTATTATTGTCACATGGATTGGGATACAGTGAAAAGTATTGTTTCTTGCGTGCTAAACAGACAAAACATACCATACATAGAGGAGAAGGAAAGGAGAGGATGCACAATTTAGTGTTATAGTCCACGCTAATGTGTAGAGAAAGATCAACTTAATATAAGGTAGGTCCATTCAAAGGTCTGATGGCAGCAGGGAAGAAGCTGTTCTCGAGTCGGTTGGTATGTGACCACAGACGTTTGTACCTTTTTCCCGACAGAAGAAGGTGGAAGAGAATATGTCCGCGGTGCGTGGGGTCCTTGATAATGCTGGCTGATTTTCCGAGGCAGCAGGAAGTGGAGTCAATGGATGTTTGTGTGATAGGGTTATGAACGTAGTCCAACCCTTGTAGTTTCTTGGGGCCTTGTTCAGGGCCAAAGAAACCAGGAATTGAGTAGCTGCATAGATGATTTCAAATGTTTGTGGTGAATGAAAAATGAATATCCTTTATCCTTTTAAATGACATTGCCTCTTGAAGGATCCAAGATGTCCATTTATATAAAAACTGCATCTAGTGTGACATTGCTTATGTGAGTCAAAGCTAGGAAACTCTTGGGCAGCTTGCTTTTATATGAGGTAGAATGTGACAATGAACTTCGAATTTTGCTAATCTATTTTATGAAGTTGCGAATTTAAAATGGTTGTGTCATTGCTTTTTACATTTCTATTTTTCCAGACTTTTCGCTCACTCGCCTTCAATAAGTGGAAGAGACAGGAAGAAAAAAACATTGGAGTCTGATAGGTATTTGTGAATGTTGCGCTCTCATGCGAGACCCTCTCTGTCATGCCCCACATTCCTTTTCTCTAAGACATGCTTCATACTAATAATTCATATTTAGGAACTCTGACAAGCCCTGTGGATGTGTTCACATTGCCCTCCTATTGCTATTTTAATCTAGAACGTAGTGAATTGCATATGTTTTGCCCCCTGGCCAGATTCCTTTCTGCTTATTCTTCATTTCAAGAGATTTAATTACACTTAGTTTATTCAACAGTTATAGTGCTGCAGTTGTAAATGGTGAATTTCAATGTTCTTGCAAGTGCATTTATAAGTTTAGCACAATAAGGTTAGAGTCCCTGTCAATTTTTTTCTATGCAATTACATGCATTGCATGTAATGATTTTTCTTTACTTTACTTGTGGTTATTAAATTAAAGTGGGATCAGAATTACTATTTCTTTCTTGATACAGTTTAAAAGTGTCCTCAGGTCCTTGAAGCATATGCAGACTCATTGGGCCGAATGGACTCCTGCACTGTGGGGATTCTATGATTCATATGCCTAATACAGGATAAATCCTATTTTTACTTTAATGTATTTTATTCGTAACTCAAATGCTGCACTGTTTTTGGTTATTTTTAAACATTGTTATCCTTGTTGCTCGATTTGCAGTTTAAAGCTCAGACTGCCTAAATTCTCAGTCCTTGTAGCCACCAGCAGAAATGTTTCATCAACTGTAGAGGCCCTTGCAGGGATATTTGTTTTATCTCTTTCCACTGGCGATGTTCCGGAAGACTGGAAGGTGGCTAAAGTTGTTCCATTGTTTAAGGAGGTGTTCCATTGTTTAAGGATAGTGTTCCGCAGGGCTCTGTATTGGGACCTCTGCTGTTTGTGATTTATATAAACGATCTGGATGAAGGTGTAACTGATCAGTAAGTTTGCGGATGACACGAAAATGGCTGGACTTGCAGATAGTGAGGAACATTGTCAGAGGCTACAGAAGGATATAGATAGGGCTGGAAATTTGGGCAAAGAAATGGCAGATGGAGTTCAATCCTGATAAATGCGAAGTGATGCATTTTGGTAGAACTAACGTAGGGGGGAGCTATACGATAAATGGCAGAACCATAAAGAGTGTAGATACGCAGAGGGACCTGGGTGTGCAAGTCCACAGATCCTTGAAGGTGACGTCACAGGTGAAGAAGGTAATGAATAAGGCATATGGCATGGTTGCCTTTATAGGACGGGGCATAGAGTATAAAAGTTGGGGTCTGATGTTGCAGTTGTATAGAACATTGGTTCGGCCGCATTTGGAATACTGCGCCCAGTTCTGGTCGCCACACTACCAGAAGGACGTGGAGGCTTTGGAGAGAGTGCAGAGGAGGTTTACCAGGATGTTGCTTAGATATGAGGAGAGATTGGGTAAACTGGTGTTGTTCTCACTGGAAAGACGGAGGATGAGGGGGTGACCTAATAGAGGTGTATAAAATTATGAAAGGCATAGATAGGGTGAACGGTGGGAAGCTTTTTCCCAGGTCGGTGGTGACGTTCACGAGGGGTCATAGGTTCAAGGTGAGGTGGGGGAGGTTTAACACGGATATCAGAAGGACGTATTTTACACAGAGGGTGGTGGGGGCCTGGAATGTGCTGCTGGGCAAGGTGGTGGAGGCGGACACACTGGGGACGTTTAAGACTTATCTAGGTAGCCACATGAACGGAGTGGGAATGGAGGGGTACAAAAGAATGGTCTAGTTTGGACCAGGGAGCGGCGCGGGCTTGGAGGGCCGAAGGGCTGTATTGTATCCTGTGCTGTATTGTTTTTGTTCTTTGAGGGCAGCAAAGACAAGCCAGGGAATGACAGGCCGGTGAGCCTGACATCAATGATGCATAAGTTACTGGAGGAGATTCTGAAGGACAGGGTCTACCAACATTTGGAGAGTCAAAGTCTGATTAGGGATAATCGGGAAGGTCTTGTGCATGGGACATCAGTCTGACTATCTTTTTAGAGTATTTCGAAGAATCAACCAAGATGCATGAGGGTAGGGTAGTAGATATTGTCTATATGGACTTTAGCAAGTCAAGACCCTGCATGGCAGGATAGCCTGGAAGATTAGGTCACATGGGATCCAGGGAGAGCTAGCTAATTGTATTCAAAATTGGCACAATGGTAGGGAGCAGAGAGTGGTAGTGGTTGTTTCTCGGACTGGATGCCTGTGCCTCAAGGGTTGGTGTTGGGAATATTGTTCATTATTTGTATAAATGATTTGGATGTGAATGTACAAGGCATAGTTAGTAAGTTTGCGGATGATACTAAATTAGGAGGAATTGATGATAGCAAAGGTGGTTATCAAAAATTACAGAGGGACCTTGATCAGTTAGGGAAGTGGGCCGAGGATTGGCAGATGGATTTCAATAGAGAAGTGTGAGGTATTGCATTTTGGAAAGTCAAACCAGGGTAGGACTTGCACAGTAAATAGGGCCCTGTGTTAAGGAACAGAGGGACCTAGGAATACAAGTACATAGTTTGATGAAAACGGCATCGCAGGTAGACAGGGTGATGAAGAAGGCGGTTAGCACACTGGCCTTCATCAGCCAGGGCACTGAGTATAGGAGTTGGGACATTATGTTACAGTTGTACAAGTTGGTGAGACCGCACTTGGAATATTGTTTCGGTCAACCTGTTATAGGAAAGACATTGATAAACTGGGAAGAGTGCAAAGGAGATTTACAAGGATGTCGCCAGGGCAAGTGGGCCTGAGTTATAGGGAGAGGTTGGCCAAGCTATGACTTTATTCCTTGGAATGTAGAAGAATGAGGGGTGTCCTTATTGAGGTGTATAAAATCATAAGGTGCATAGAATGAATACACAGAATTGAAAACTAGAGGGTATAGGTTTAAGGTGAGAGAGGAAAGATTTAAAAGGGACTTGAGGGGCAACTTCTTCACGCAGAGGGTGGTGCTTATATGGAATGAGCTGCCAGAGAAAGTGGTTGAGGCAGGTACAATAGCAACATTTAAAAAACATTTGGATAAGTACATGGATGGGAAAGGATTAGAGGGATATGGGCCATACACATGCAATTGGGATTAGCTAGG
The DNA here is from genome assembly GCF_964213995.1 of Mustelus asterias. Taxonomy (NCBI): domain Eukaryota; kingdom Metazoa; phylum Chordata; class Chondrichthyes; order Carcharhiniformes; family Triakidae; genus Mustelus; species Mustelus asterias. The sequence continues at coordinate 124,822,550 of NC_135804.1, forward strand.
AGGGCACCATGGTCGGCATGGGCCAGTTGGGCCAAAGGGTTTGTTTTCGTGTTGTATTGCTCTATGACTCTATCTGCAGCAGGACTGCATTCTAATCTAGGTTCCATATATGAAAAGGGAGCATTCTAAATACTGCTTCATTACTCAAATGTTCATATTCTGTAAAAACAAATGTATCAGAACACTGTCGGTGGTATAATATGCTATTAAACAATGGAAACTTGGAGGTCTTGGGCTTATTGCCCTAGTAGTATAGAGAAGAGAGGAGTTTGGTCAGAGTTCCTGCTCATAGTTGCTTTCCATTGATCTCTGCTCGCCCCAGTGTAGCGAGGAGAGAATACATTATTAGAAATTGGCCCATTCAACCTTCTCCGTCATTCATTAAGATCATGGCTGATCGAGCTGTGGCCTTAACTCCACTGCCTATCCCATGACTCACTGGAAGATCAAAAATATGATTCTGTTTTTAATATAATTCAATGGCCCACCTTCCACTGCTCTGTGGAAAATAATTTTAATGAATAATGACCCTCTTGAGAAAAATTCCTCCTCTTAAATGGGAGACCCCATCTTTTTGAACTCTGTCCCCTCTGTTTCCCTCATGAGGGGAAATATCCTCTCTACAACAAACTCCCTCAATTTTTTTCAACAAGATTGCCCCTCATTGTTGTACACTGCATTGTGTATAGGTGTAACCTGTTCAACCTATTCTCAGAAGACATCCTTTCCTGCCAGAAATCAACCTAATGAACCTCTTCTGAACTGTAAGTAAATTCCTTTTTAAGAAAGGAGACCAAAACTGTGCACAGTATCCAAGGTGTAGTCTCACCAATTCCCTGAACAGTTATTGCAAGACATAGAATCCCTACAGTGCTAATCGAGTCTGCGCCAACCACAATCCCACCCAGGCCCTATTCCCTCAACCCCACATATTTACCCTGCTAATTCCCTGGCACTAGGGTCAATTTAGCATGGCCAATCAACCTAACCCACACATCTTTGGACTTAGAGATAGGATGTATGCGCATTTAGAAAGGAATAAACTCATTAACGATAGTCAGCATGGTTTTGTGAGAGGGAGGTCATGTCTCACTAACCTGGTGGGGTTTTTTGAAGAAGTGACCAGATTGGTTGACGAGGGAAGGGCCATGGATGTCGTCTATATGGACTTTAGTAAAGCGTTTGACAAAGTCCCTCATGGTAGGCTGGTGAAAAAGGTTGGATCTCATGGGATAAAGGGGGAGGTGGCTAGATGGGTGGAGAACTGGCTTGGTCACAGAAGACAGAGGGTGGTAGTGGAAGGGTCTTTTTCCGGCTGGAGGCCTGTGACTAGTGGTGTTCCGCAGGGCTCTGTATTGGGACCTCTGCTGTTTGTGATTTATATAAACGATCTGGAAGAAGGTGCAACTGGGGTGATCAGTAAGTTTGCGGACGACACAAAATTGGCAGGACTTGCAGATAGTGAGGAGCATTGTCATAAGCTACAGAAGGATATAGATAGGCTGGAAATTTGGGCAAAGAAATGGCAGATGGAGTTCGATCCTGATAAATGCGAAGTGATGCATTTTGGTAGAAATAATGTAGGGAGGAGCTATACAATAAATGGCAGAACCATAAAGGGTGTAGATACGCAGAGGGACCTGGGTGTGCAAGTCCACAGATCCTTGAAGGTGACGTCACAGGTGGTGAAGAAGGCATATGGCATGCTTGCCTTTATAGGACGGGGCATAGAGTATAAAAGTTGGGGTCTGATGTTGCAGATGTATAGAACGTTGGTTCGGCCGCATTTGGAATACTGCGTCCAGTTCTGGTCGCCACACTACCAGAAGGACGTGGAGACTTTGGAGAGAGTACAGAGGAGGTTTACCAGGATGTTGCCTGGTATGGAGGAGCTTAGTTATGAGGAGAGATTGGGTAAACTGGGGTTGTTCTCCCTGGAAAGGAGGAGGATGAGGGGAGACTTAATAGAGGTGTATAAAATTATGAAAGGCATAGATAGGGTGAACAGTGAGAAGCTTTTCCCCAGGTCGGTGGTGACGTTCACGAGGAGTCATAGGTTCAAGGTGAGGTGGGGGAGGTTTAACACAGATATCAGAAGGACATATTTTACACAGAGGGTGGTGGGGGCCTGGAATGCGCTGCTGGGCAAGGTGGTGGAGGCGGACACACTGGGAACGTTTAAGACTTATCTAGATAGCCACATGAACGGAGTGGGAATGGAGGGATACAAAAGAATAGTCTAGTTTGGACCAGGGAGCGGCACGGGCTTGGAGGGCCGAAGGGCCTGTTCCTGTGCTGTATTGTTCTTTGTTCTAAGTCTGCTTTTATATTCCATTTGCAATTGAGGCCAACGTTCCATGTGTCTGCCTAATTACTTTCTGTATGTACTTGTTAAATTTTTTGTGATTTATGTACAAGGACATCCAGATCCGTCTGTATCTCTGTGTTCTGCAGACCCTTCATTTAAATCTGCTTTTCTATTCTTCCTGCCAAAGTGGATAACCTCACATTTTCCCACATTATGCTACATCAGCCAGATTTTTGCCCATTTGGAAGATGAGCATTTATTGCCCATCCCACATTTGCTTTGAAAAGCCTCCTTCCTTTTCTCCTGTCGTCTTTGTGGTAAAGCTACTCCCATAGTGCTGTTAGGTAGTGTTTCAGAATTTTGTCCATGTCGGACTAAAATGTAATGAGATTGAGCACAATTGTCAGAAACCAAACCTAACAATGGTTAACGGTGTTAGTGTTGGCCGGCAGCACTGTCCAGAACATCTTTCGTACTTTTGCTGCTGATTCAGAGTTGGCTGGTAATTCACGAGATCGTTTTTTTTTTCTGCCTTTTCTGGACAGGATTTACCTTGGGTAACTTTCAAATTCATCAGATTGATGCCAATGTTGTGGGGGTATTGGAACAGTTTGGCTAGAGAAATGGCTGGTTTTGGGCACAAGTCTTCATTATTACAACTAGGATATTGTCTGGACCCTTCACTTTCAGCATATTCGGTGTACTTAACTGTTATCTTGGGTAAACTTATGATTCCCTTAGAGACAGATAACTTAAAAAAAAAGTTGAACTTGCAATTAATAACAAAATGGATGACATGACGCGATCTCTTATTGTAAGCTGTATAGTGTGTCAAACAGACGAAGGATATTATTTTTGTAGGCTACCTATACTTTAAGCTACAGACCTGGACTTTTAACACAATCAAAAAGCCCAACATCAGGTATATGTTATACTTCCCTTTGTGGAGATTCGCGTTTCTCCCAGAACCAAGCTTCCAAAGGTTTATCTTCGATCTTTTCCTTTCCCAACCTGGGAACTTTTAACTCTAGGACTAGCTTTCAGGTTGTGAGGTTTCCTGGAGAATTCTTCCTCTACCTGGAGCAAAGCAAATCTTCCAGCCTTTTATTATCTCCTTACGAATTTGGTCTTTCCAATCTGAGTGTGAGCTTCCACTCGCACCCCTGTGTGGTGAGCTGTAATGTCTTGGTGTCTACAGCTTCTCTCTTTCCAGATTCTGGCAGACTAACCTCGTCTCCGAGTTTCCAAAGATATCTTAACCCTACCCCTTTCAAAACTCATCTCCATGGCAGTGTGAAATGCTGACTATCCTTGACACTCTAACTCTCTTTTATCTTGGAAGTAAATGGACTTTTAAAGCAAAACTGTTTACAACTCAATATTGTCAACACTTTTCTGGAACTTAGGAAACCCTATCTACAGCTGGCACATAAGCGGCTGCCATTGTCCCCAAGTGTAGTCTTCTAACCAAGAAAACATTCAGGGAACCCCATGATATCTAACAATCCAACCACTTGGATTTATTGCCTAACAGAATTTGGACTAGGTCCTCAGAATCCCCTTAATTTCACCTTGAATTAAAAACCCTTTCCCATGACACAGGCCAGAACGTATTGCACAGGAGGGCATGTGCCTGATCCAGGAGCATGTGAAATCACCCAACAAGGTGTTATTACGCACTTGCCCAAATTTTGGTCAGTCAGCAGGCACGCCCACATGTGGGATTCAAAAGTGCACCCGCCAACAATCACCCATTTTGTCTGGTTGTCGGGCCAATTTGACCAATAAGGGGCCAATTGAATGCAATTTTACATAACCCATCTGCTTTTATGGTTAGTGGATAAGCTGATTGTCCAGGCGGCCTTCACATTTTAGCTTCAACCTGATCCAGAGCGGGATAAAATGACTGGACTGAAATAAAATTTAAGAAGTTGTCTGTGGTTTGAGATTTGTGTCTGAATGTGCTGCCACACAAGTTTTTCCACCGCTATTTATTTTTACTGGTGTGCAGCTCCCTGAGACAGCATTGCAGCAGCAGCCCCCCTGAGGGAGCATGTTAGAATTGTCAACCCGCACCTTCCCTTTTCTCAGTGCCCACCCCCTCCGGCAACATGGAGCCTTTCCCAGCACATGTTTCACATTGGCAGATTGTTAATTGGTAAGCCAGTGTGAAATCATATTCAGTGGCACCCACTTCCAGGTCCGCCCAGTGCATGTGCCAGGTGGATGAAAAATTCGGACCACAATCTTTCAACTCTCAGAATGGTAACAAATTGTCTTGGCTAAAGAGTGACATCTGTAATGGTGGGAATGTTAGGAGGAGGCTGAGATGGAGCACCCACACTGAAGGTGGTTGCGAATGTTTCAGCGCTGTCTTTTGCCCTTGCATGTTGGGCACCATCATCACTATGGTTATGGATCTTCAGATTGTCAACCAGCATTCACGACTGGATGTGGCATGACTGCAGAAATTTGCTCTGATCAGTTTGTTTGTGGGATCACTTTGCCCCATCTATAGCATGCGGTTTCTGTTTAGCATACATGAAATCCATGTTCCAGCTTTGCTAGATCCGCACCTTTTCTGTAGAAGCATTTTGTGATTCTCCTGGCATATCTTTATACACACTTCAGGGTTGATTGTCTAATGATATCATAGATGGGAGGATATCCCAAGCCATGAAATTGTGGTTGAATACAGTTCTATTATTGCTGATGGTCTACAGCATTTCATGGATGCTTTTTTTTCAGCTGTTAGAGATGTGGGGCGCGATTTTCTCGGCCCGCTGCGCTGCTCGAGTAGCGCGGAGGACCAGGAAATGTAAGCGAGAGGGCTATAGCGGGACATTGGGTTTGACTTTTCCAGGCCTTTTTTTTAATGGCGTAATCAGCCGGCACGAGGCTGATTACCGTATTGAAATTCACATTTCAGTTTCATTACCGAGCTTGGGACTGTATCTTCCAGGCTCGCTGATGTTTCCCACCCCACCTGGGAAGGTTTCCACCAGCGGGGATTAAAGCTGGTCCCCATCAAGAGGGACCAGGTGTGATGGCCTCGCTAATGGAGGCGGAGGTCATTGAAGCTCCCCAAGAGGTCGGGGCAGGGGGGGTGTCCCTTAGGCAGTGTGAGCTTGGCACTGCCAACCCGGCACTGCCCAGCAGGCACTGGGAGGTAGGGGACAGACTGGGGGCAGGCCAATCTGTGGTGGTGGGAGGATGGGTGTTGTGTATTCTGCAGTGATCTGTGGGGGAGCGAGGGGGCAATTGGGGTATTGGGATTGGCCACAGCGGGGTGGGGAGTCATAGGGCGGCCGGCGATTGAGGTGGTTCGGGGGTTGAGAAAGACATTGGGAGGCCGAAAACTGTGAGGGCCAGTGCATATGTGCCAATCTCCCAGTAGGGAGACAGGCACATGCGCGCTGGCCCGCTGGTGCCAGTCTCTCGGGAGGGGTTAAACCATCCCATTTTTCCTGGTTGTCAGGCCAAATAACACAATGGAGTGTACCCTCAGTGTAAAGATGGGATTTTGTCCCCACAAGGACTGTGTGATGGTCACTCTTACCCAAACAGTCATTGATAGATCATCTGAGATATATTGGTGAGGATCGGGACAAGAAGATTTAATCTCGTATTTTGCCCCTCCCATCGGGTGCAGCCTGTGTAAAGTGTGTATAGTTTGAGGGTAAGCGAACTGCAAATGTAACACAGGTGATATTGAAACTCCACATAATAACCAAATCCGAAGGAGAAAACCATGAGAACATAATTGTTAGTTTCCACTGAACTCTTGCGTTCAAAGTTTACATCCCAAGCATCTCCTGCAGTTAAGACATCTAGGCAGCTGCAGCACAGTTGCCCATTGTTGGACATTGGAAATTGGGGTTGCAAGAGAGCCAAGAATTGGAGTAATACAGATATCTCTGAGGAATGGAGGAGATTAGTGATTGAAGTGAGGCCGTGAAGGAGTTTTGAACACTAGGATGCAAATTTAAAATATGACAACATGAGTCTTGGGGGGGTGGGGGGATGTCGCTGTAGTCTGACGGTATTAAAACAAGAGACCCAGTGAAACGTAAGGTACTTTATCTGAGGTTAGTTACAAATATTCTAGTATTCTACTGCAGACTGTAAATCTGGAGGTTTAATTGGCTGCAAGACCATAAAAAGTAGGAACATTCAGCCCTTTGATCCTAATCTGCCATTTAATAAGATCATGGCGAACTAACTAACTAAATTTGCAAAACCTCCCACCAGGTTACTCCTTATCGTGGCCAATACCACAATGCTTGTCTCATGATTAGCACCAGAAAGACAAAGAGCATGCATTTATATGGTGTTTTTCACAAGCTCAGTGTCCCTTGTAAAATCAGAGCCAGGGAAGTGCAGAAGAATTACAGGGCAAATACCACAGAGCAAAGACTTATTGTTTCAGGTGAGTCTAGAGCCCAGAATCAAATTACATTGATGTATTCCTTCACAGAGATCGATAGGATGAAGACTGATGCTGGATAATTCATTTTTTTCAGTAGAAATTACTTCCAGAATATGAGAGGCACATATGAGAATATGTAATATAGCCCAGAATATATGATGCACTGGTAATTTCCATTGCAAACACTGTGAATGGGGAGCTAGGCATTCACCTGCACCGAGCCCTTGTTCGGAGTTGCTGCATGCTGCATTGAAGATGGTAGATTGCCTTGCAGCTCCACAAAACACTATTTCAGGTTCCTGCAACTAGGGGGTCATGTCACACGACAGGCAATTTCTCCACTTGGCTTTTACACAGTTGATAGAAAAATGCCTTTCACATGTTTCTGGAGATTGTTACTGTTTCAACCATTAGGAATTTGAAAGGAAGGTGTACAGTTCTTTGTCCTAGCTGACTAGTAGTCTCCATTGGTCAGACTTGGCTTATGAAATGTAGTTAAGCTTTGTATAATTCCTCTTGAATTTGATCTCTGCGGTCACAGGGATCATTAGATTTCTTCAGAGATCACAAAGTATCAGCTTCTCTGAAGCTGCCAGAAAGTTCATTTTGTTTCGGATATTGACAGACTGCCATTTGCCTTTTAAAATATTCGTCCAGGTTTTGGAACGTAGCCATGAACGTAGCCATATAGTGTGTGCATATATGTTTCATAAATCTATAGTGAGGTTTTGGCTCCATTGCAGTAGGGTAATGCCACAATCAATTTGTATGCAGCAAAAACCCACAAGACACAAGATCAGGTAACCTGTTTTTGGTCACCAGCCAAGATATCAAGTAACCTCCCTATTTTTAAATAGTGCTACAAGATCCTTTTACTTGAGAGGCACGGTGGGTTTCAGTTTAATTTCTCAACCAAAATGCCATACCTTGGACAGGGCCACACTCCTTCACAGCAGTGAAGAAACAGCCTATATGCTAGGATGGAATTTGAACCTGCAGCCTCCTGAATCTGGTATTCTACCATTGAGCTGGACGAACATCTTGTTAGAATAGTAGCCATCTCTGAATGTTGCTTGCAGATTACATTCACTCCTGAACTGCCCGTAACTAGCGCAAACAGTGATCTGTTATTGCTTGGGGCTCTCGCAAGCAAGACTCACTGTACAAAATTACAGTACTGTAGCAGCAAACTGCTATACACAGTAATGTAGAAATTCACAGATGTTAAGGGTAGCAAATTGCACTATTCGTGAGTGATTTAATCGGAACCAGTAGGACAGAAACAATTCTACTGTTAATTTGGAGTGGCACAGTGGGTCGGACTGCTGACTCAGCGCCATGGACCCGGATTCGATTCCAGCCTTGGGTGACAGTCCATGTGGAGTTAGTACGTTCTCCTTGTGTCTGTGTGGTGCTCTGGTTTCCTCCCACAGTCCAAAGATGTGCAGGTTAGGTGGATTGGACATGCCAAATTGTCCCCTGGTGTCCCCAAGGTATGTCGGTTATGGGGTTAGTGAAGTAAATATATGGTGTTATGGGGATTGGGCAAAGGGATGGACCTGTCAGAGTCAGTGCAGATTTGAAGGGTCAAATGACCTCCAGCACTGTAGGGATTCTAATATGCAGGGGTATGTGGAAAAAGCAGGGAAATGGCACTAAGCCATAATGCTCGTTTTGGAGAGCCGATACTGACACAATGGGCCAAATTGCAAAGAGCACTAGATGGAGGACGAATTTTAATAAGCACACAAAGGAGACAGATAAAAACCCATTTCTCTGGAGTTTAGTAACATGCTTTCATTGCAAAGTGGCATTAAAAGTGGGAAACATAGCCATGACCCTAATTGTGGGAGTGCAGTGACTATGCATGCATCAAGAACCTCATCGGCAGGTCATCATGGCCTATGCATCAAGAAGCAAACCAATATTTCTGTATTCAGTGATGGCATTGCCAAACCATAGTTCTATGGAAAACTACTCGTGTATTACACATGCAGAAGCACATCAATACTGTATTCAGCAAAGACATTAGTTGGAAACATCATTCTGTAGGAAGTTGTGCATTATTTTCAACTTTCTGCCAAATAAATTAATAAATATTCATTAAAAATTGTGCATCCAGCTGTGTTGTGATGTAGTATTAAGTGTTCTGTATAAAGTTAAGCCTAATCATGTCTAATCAACTCTCTACTTAATATCCCTTCAATGAAGAGGAAGGCCATTAATTTGAAGCTTAAGAATAATTTGCTTCAACCTCCTTGAACAAGTTGATCATGGAACTGATATTTCTAATTCATGAACTTGTCTGAATCTACCATGTACTATTAAGAATAATCAATAAAGTAAGGATCAGTGGTCAGAATGGAATTCCATCAACTGCCATGAGGTTACACCTGTGCATTCATATGAAGGAGAGTGAGCGTTTGCGGTATGTTTGGATTGATATTCCCAGTGGCAAATTCCTTAAAGTGCACCTGTAATTCAGGAGAAAACTAGGATTTGAAATGAAAGGAGGGTGAAGCAGCCTTCAAATTAATCTTTTAAAGAAAGTTCAGTGTTTCAAGATGAGGGCAAAATTACACTTTTTTTGGATAAAGGTGCAATTGCTATATTTGAGGCATTTTACCCAAAGAAGACATAGCCCAGCTGATTCACAAAATTGATGGAGAGGATAAACCAACAGTTAAAGTTTTGCAAATTTCAACATCATGTGTTTACATGAGTTTTGGGATGAAGCCCAACCATAAATATTACGTGCAGTTTGGTGCAAGATTTGCCCACAATGTGCATGAGTTTCATGGGTTTCTGACCGTGCCAGCCTAAGTCATGGCATACATTTGTAGTACTATACATTTTTGAGTGAGTAAGAACCATGAGCTTAATCCTTGGGTCCTGGTTTCTTTGCATTTGGACCAATCTGTTCTGAACTAAAGAGGGCATTTATTATCTTGGTATCATTGTTTTGGTACCCATGATTTTATTCAGTAGTTGAAGTACTGAGACTTATTGGCTCTAGTGTATATATGTTTTTGTGTATTTTATGTTACAAATGCAAATATTGACAGTCATTACCATAGCTGTCTGCATATAAGTCAATCTGTTGAAGTTTTGAAAAATTCCTCCAAAATTGGGGATTGACTTCTGCGCCAAATAAAAAAAAAAGAACCACCAGTGAGGTTGTGGCTGGTCATCATTTTGAAATGTGAAAAAAATATAACTGATAATTCCTATTAAATTGAGGTGACACAGTTTATTGAATAAACTAACTGTGTAAGAATACTTTTAACCACAATTCAAGAGTATTAAAACCCATCAGATTAATTGTCACCGGCATCCAATGCAGAGTGGGCATGTCGTATGCATCTCCACAATACAGTCCTTAGCATCTGCTTGATCTCTTATCTCTAAATAAAATATGCATGAAAAATTGAGTGACGACTAACCTGAGCATAGCATATCATGGCAGAAAAG